>NW_021604567.1:13973210-13996395 GCF_004785775.1 Grammomys surdaster | reverse complement strand
TTCTCTCCTCTTCTCTTCTCTTCTCTTCTCTTCTCTTCTCTTCTCTTCTCTTCTCTTCTCTTCTCTTCCTTTCTTTTTAAACTTTTTTTAATTACTTATTTTCCCTCCTGCTCACTGCTCCCACTCCTGGTCACCATCTTCTATAACCCTTCCTCCTGTCTCCTTCCATTCTCCTCTGAATGGGTAACGGGCCCCACTGGGTATCGCCCCACTCCAGGAAAGTACTCAAACATGCTTGTTAAAGTATTATTTCAATTTTTCAAATGAACATTAAGAATTTTAAGTCTTTTGGTTGCTTTTAATGAAAATCCAAGGAAGATCATTTGTTTGCATTTTAAAAAATAAATGGATAGAATCATATTTAGGCTTTTTTTTATTAAAATTTGTTTTCTTTTTTATTCAAAAGGGTAATCAAGTAACATTGCTCCTCCTTTCTGCTATATAAAGGTCATGTGATACAGGTCTTTCACTTGTTTGGTTAGATTCACATCAACGTATTTTATATCATTTGTGACTATTATAAAGAGTGTCATTTCACTGATCTATTTCTGAGCCTCTTTATTCTTCCAGTAGAGGAAGGCTACTGATTTGTTTGGAATAATTTCATATCCAGCTACTTTGCTGAAGTTGTTTATCAGGTTTAGGAGTTCTCTGGTGGTTGCTTTGGTATCACTTAAATATACTATCATATCATCAGCAAATAGTGAAATTTTGACTTCTTCCTTTCCTATTTGTATCCCATTGACTTCCTTTTGTTGTCTAATTGCTCTGGCTAGGACTTCCAGTACTATATTGAGTAGATAGGGAGAGAGTGGGCAACCTCGTCGAGTCCATCATTTTAGTGGGATTTCTTCAAGTTTCCATTTAGTTTGATGTTGGCTACTGGCTTGATGTATATTGCTTTTACTATGTTTAGGTATGGTCCTTGAATTCCTGATCTTTCCAAAACTTTTACCTTGAAGGGGTGTTGATATTTTTCAAATGCTTTCTCAGCATCTAGTGAGATGATCATGTGTTTTTTCCCCCTTTGAGTTTGTTTATACAATGGATTACATTGATGGATTTCTATATATAGGGAAGGATGACCTTGTTGGGCATAGATGAAGAGGAGATCATTGGTCCTGTGAAGGCTGGATGCTCCATTGTGGGGAATTCGAGGGCAGGGAGGTGGTAGTGGGTGGATGGGTGGGGACACACCTTCATAAAAGCAGTAGGAGGGGAGATGGGATAGGGGGTTCCTGGGTGGGGGGGAATAGGGAAAGGCAATAACATCTGAAATGTAAATAAAACAAAAACAAAACAATAACAAAAACAACAACAAAAATATCATGTGAATTTTTTGGCTTTGGCCCCACCCTGCCTTTACCCTGTATATTGTTTCTCATTTCCTTAGGAGGGTAAAGCAACTGGAAACATTCTAGACATATTAGCAAATTCATGTTTATTTCCCAATATTTTGTATTAGTATCACCAATCTGTTGGACTTTTTAATTTCTTTCAGATTCATTGAGCATTAATTACTTATAGAGATCAATACTGTACATGAACAACTGTGATCTTTATATCTGAGAGAATTGTCTGTGTCTCAGGGCTGCTAAAATCACTTTGGCCCTTGGAATTGGTCTGGTTGCTCAAGGGAAAACTAGGAAATCAGTTCCCATGGTTGCCCATGTAGAGTGATATCTTTGAGAGTGATCGTGGATTAAAGATCCCAAAAGAGCCACAGTAATTTGAGGTCCAGAGAAGTCCTATTCTCTTTGAACAAATTCTTAGAAATTTTAGTCTATGACGTATTCTTAATTTATCATCATGTACTTTGAAATTATATAGGTTAAGGCCCAATGCCAGCTCTTTGGAGTTCTCCCTTTCTATGTTTGAATCTTTTTTTCCTTTTTTGTATCTGGTATTGATTATCATCTCAAGCTTGGGCTGCCAAAAGAAAGGGAAGTAGACTTCTCTGTCTATTGCCTTGTGCAAAATACTTTCTTTAAGATAGAATAATCTTACTTTTTATCAGTCTAGGCAATGTTGCTAATGTGAGCCAGCAGAGTGCTAGAGAAAGTAACAGTGCAAATTTGGAGCAGACTTAATGGAATCCTATGGCAGTCCTCCCTCCATCTTTTCCTTCCCTGGTATCTTCTTACAGTAGGTAAAGGCCCTGAAAATAGGTGAGACAAAGCAGCTTCTTTTCACACATTATCCCTGCAATTCCAGTAACATACTTGAAAGAGAATATTCTCATGGTTTTCAATAATAGTGATTAAAGTCATTGTTGTACAAGATGGAATAATAGTCTGAGTGATAATTGAATGATACTATCATTATTTATTAACATGATCTACTGCCTAGAACTAGACTTCCAAAACTGTTTGATTCAGAGTTTTTGACTGTGGGATTGCAACCCCATCTCTCTACTTGATGCCCTGTCTTTCTACACAAGGGGAACTCTTCGTGTTCCCCCTTCTCACTGTTGGGCATTTCATCTAATATGCATGCATATGAAAAGGCTTACATGTTAAATAATTATAATTCTTTTTTCCTGACAAGATTGCACGGGAAACTTAACTGTGCTCCTCAATTAAATTTCACATGCTGTTTCTACATGTTTGCATAATGAGGCTCTGCTCTTCATCTGGCCTCTCATAATATTTGGTGTGTTGGCTGTCAAGGAAATCAAGGACAGTTGGAAAAATAAAAGCTGCAGAAACTGCTCCTAAAGGAATAGTGATAGACTCCTGGACACAAGTCTGCAACATGCCAGTATGGTAAAAGGATGGTTTTGGGGAAGTTCTTCCCTCACAGGGCCAGCATTTGGGATTTTTTTCTTTCTTGTGGCATGATAGGTGAAATGTGCAAATATGAATCTTTCAAACTAAATACTGATTTTTGTTGCAGTCTTTTGAGTCCAAAGCACATATATGTATATGCATGTAACAAAAATTAATGACAAAAAAGAGGCCATAGATTTGAAACAGAACAATAAGGAGTATTGAAACACAGTCAAAAGGATGATATATATTGAACAATGCCTGGGGAACTTTGAGAGAGGTTCTAAGAAAAAGGACAGAGAGACTTTTACCCCAGGTACATTTTATCGCTCAGACATGATTTTGTACCTCCTGTGACCAACATTTATTTACATTCAACTTATATCTTTATTCTCCTTGGATGTTAAAATACAGCTATAGAACCCAATCTTGTCTGTGTACGTTGACTCTGAATATGGCCTTCTGCCTAGCTTTTGTGTCTTACCAGATATAATCTAGAGTATATGCCAGGCAATTATGTTTAAATTGGTCTGTCCTGAGAATATTCTGAGAAAGGGCTACTCTACTAATATTTAGTAAGTGGTTACATTTATTTACATGGTATTCTGCTCATGTTTTTCTGAACTCAACCAACCTTTCTTAAATCATTGATTTCTTTATCACATTCATGTATAAAAGTGCACCTAAAGTAAGGTTTTCAATAGTAGAATGTAGTTCACCTCATTACTTCAGGTCTTCAGATCCCAGGGCAGATCTCGCAGACACAGATCTGCATAGGCCAGTTAAAGTCAACAGAGGTGTATATAGGAGGTGTTGGAAGTAAGAAAAAAGGGAGAAATGTTATCATTTTATTAATAACTATTATTGAGAATAATTTTAAGTCTTAAAAATAACGCTAGATAAATAAAACAAGTAAAAAATAATAAACTAGCATAAAATATAATAACCAAAATTTTATTAACCATGACTGTTTACACATTAGTGATGTTTCTGAGCTTCAAAAAGAATCATATATAAAGATATATCAAGTTCCTTGATAAAAATTTAACGGGATATTCCTGGAGGGGTTTTACTTTTGACAATTTCAGTTGGATACACCATCTCTAAAGCAACCTTAAGAAAGTATTCATGTAAGTTTCTTTTTAAAGTGCTTTGGTTAAAGAAATATAGTACAAAGTTCTGCATCAATGCCTTACATAAAATCCTGGAAATCTCTTACTCATATGCATATTCATTGTTTGGGCAGAATGAACCAAGTGACCACCATACAGGTTAAAAAGGACGGGAATGATGTCAAACTGAATATTTATGACCCTGATAGACTTTCTTTCTGAATGGGTTTATTTAGACATTGCTGTTTTAAATAAAACCTACATGTGGATTTAGGTTAGATGATTCTGGCACAATTAAAGCCTACAAGTCATATCTTAGAGTTGGAATAGAGAAGAAAGCACAAAACTTGTTGGTTCACAAGGAAGAATGTAGCATAAGAACTTAAATTCTAGTGATTTTTTTAAAAATATGTAGTACTTTTCTTGTGGATACAAAATTTTCCTAACAGTGATTTTTAATGTTGGGGTGGTACTATATGTCCTAAAATGACATAAAACAGTGACATACTTATTAACCACCATATTGTGGCTTGTTCACTCATATTTTATTGAATAAATATAATCACGTTACTTGGTGAAATGACAAAAACTTTAACCATCTTTGGAGAAAGCATCAAAGAATTAAGAGCAAGACTACAATCTATGAGGATGATTTCATTTCCACAGAAAGTAACTAACACAAAACAGAAGGAAAATCTTTAGGAAAAAGGCCAAAACCTTGTTAAGGAAGAGATTTGAAGTCAGAGACAAACATTTAGCTGAACAGAATGTTTTATAGCATGTCTGTTTGCTTCCCACTTATGGGCCAGATCAGGAGAGTGCTTTCTAATTCCCTACTTTCCCTGGTGAAGCAGGAGAACAAGTAATCCTCGTAAGGTAGAATGGCCTCACAGAGAACCTCAGAACTTGTATGGCGTTTATACAAATAGATAAGTCAATATTGATGCTCAATATATTCATAGATAAATTAAACAACATTGGAAGCGAACCAAGCAGATGTGACAAATTTCAGTGGTTTTTAATATTGTAAAAATTGGAGTACATGGGTTTTCACTGAGCTTTGTAATGCTCCATATCTCAGACATGTAGCATACATGAAACCAACAGAGGTATTTGGGATATATTCTCTTAAACTCTCAGAAAATATATGGTAGAATTTTTATTATTTAAATTCAATATAGTAATAAGAAACTTCAACAATATCAGGGGAAAAAAGCACAATTATAAGTATGTAAAAGAAAGAGTACTACTGTCACAGTTCTGAATGCTATACTAACTTATAGAATACTAAACAAAGAAACACAATGCCATTAGAAATTACAAATTTAGCAAAGCCGCTCTAAAATTTTGAGTGCACATATGTACTTACATACAAGATGTTCTTCTGTGCTAGAAATAATTGTGCTCACATACCAACATCAGCTATCACTATCAAAACTCTATCATAAATGGGATAAATGCACTCTAGGCCTTTGAGGCTATTGATGGTTGATCACCATTAGAGGAAGGAGAATCACTCCTTGCTGAGGGATTGCTCACTGGTAGGTGTATCATACTTCAATGGATGGCCCCACACCCATACACATTTTTCTGGTTCTATTGTACTTAATGGCCTATATTAAAAATAAACAAAAAGAGAGGATATGAAGTTGAAAGGGAGATGTGTGACAGGGACATTGGGAAGTCAGATGGAGGAAATGGGAGGCAATATGATCATATTTCATTACATGAATATATGAAATTCTCAAGATAAAATATAAATCTTGCTAGGTTTCTATCATTGCGATAAAACACCATGAACAAAAACAACTTGAAGAGGAATAGATTTGTTACAACTTACAGGTTGTAGCCCATCATCCAGGGAAATCAGGGCAATAATTCAAGAATGGGATTTGGAGGTAGAAACTGATGCATAGGCCATGCAGCACTGATGCTAACTAGCTTGTTCTTCATGCACCCTGCTTTCTCATAGCACACAGATCCCCCAGCTTAGGAGCAGCACCACACACAATAAGATCGGAGGGACCTTCCATAGCAATCAAGTAAAAAACAAAACAAAACAAACAAAACAAAACAAATCAAAACAAAAGCAGTGCTCCATAGGAGTGACCTCGAACCAATTAATGTGGCATTTTCCCAAGTAAGGTTACCTCTTCCAAAATGATTCTAATTTATTCCAAGTTGACATAAAACTAACCAAAAGAAATTACTGATAAACAAAATAAAAAAGTATACTAAGTTTTACTAGCAATGTAAAATAAAAGAAAGCTAGTGTTGGCTGCAACAGTTCTAATGATAAAAAAAAGGAACTTTAAAAGATGATCAATCTTCTGTATCACTAGAGAATTGCAAACTGAAATAATGGCATGCCGTTGGCTTTATGTACCCTCTAGTGGCAGAAATCCCCAATTCTGACAGCATCATATGTTGGAGAAATGAGCATATAAACTCAAACTGGGAATATGCTAGATGATACAGCTACTGTAAACACAAAGTATTCCTTTCTTATTAAACTATTTCCTTAGCATATGCTCCTTGATATTTCCCAAAAAAAGTCAAAAATCTGTCCTAGAGAAAAATCCACATTGATTAGAACAACTCTAATCACTAACACATGAACTCATCAAGCTACTCTCCATTCCATAGGCAGATAAACAAACCACATTATATTAAAACATTGAAGCATAAATGCTTTCAAACAACAAAGCTTGAAAGCCAGCAATGGACATGAGAAATGGTAAATTATACTGCAAACTGAAATAAGCCAACCTGAAACGGTTGTATAATTTCAATTGACATGATCAAATGGCATGACATGACAGAAAAAGGGTGTGGAGCCAGTGAAAAGATTAGTTAGTGATAATGGTTCTGTGGATGAGAGAGGGGATGGATAGATGAATTTCATGGCATTCAAATACAGTGCTACTAAAGTTCTATGTGATATTGTCATGGAAGACAAGCGCCATTATCCACTTAGCTCTCCTTTGGTTCATAGATTTTTTTAGCTCATGGCAATACCCAAGAATTAAACCTTTAGTCATACATGTGTAACAAATATATTGTTATAAATAACCCAACATGCTAAGAATGAGTTTAATAAGGGGCAGGATAGGGTCTATGGGAGCTTTTCACTTCATACCTGTAAAGTAAAAGATCTCAAAAAAGGATATCTAGGAGACAAAGGTATATACGGTTTTGAATGTTTTACCAAGATGTTACATGACATTTTCTATAGTGATCTAGACAAATATCTATTCATAGATAGATGTGACTGAGAGTGGATCAAAGAAATTGTTCTACTCAATGAATAAATGAATTTAGTGGGGTTACTTACAGAAACATGATGAGGGTTTATTTACAGCCTCACGGGTAGATTGTATAACTACATCAGTTAAATGTGTAGCCCAGCATGATGAAGAAGCACAGGGTCTGCATTAATGCATTGCCCTGCAGCTGTATAAATAAACATCTCCTCTTCTCCAGTGATTGTTTTCTGTTATTTAACCTCACAGAGGAGTATCTTGAGTCTATTTACATTTCCTCTCCACCTATGTGTATGTGTATGTGTATGTGTATGTATGAGAAAGCGTGTATGTGTGTAAGTGTGTTTCCTGAGACTTATGAGCATAAAATCTATCTCTTCAGAAGTGAATATTCCAATCATAAACCTGCAGCCACACAGTATTATGTCTAAATGCAATTAATCCAGAGTGATTTATTGTGTCCAGAGAACAGATATGGTCTTTCATTTGAGTATCAATATTGAAAAGCTACATTAAAGGATTTGGCTCAAATTAACAGTAAATGACAAAGTTTTCTTCTCAGTTGCTGTGACAGTGGATTAACACACTTAAAGGAAGAAAGCGCTCATCACACCTTACTCTTTACAGTATGGCCTCAACCGGAAAGCAAGGCAGAAACTCAAAGGATGGACCTGGCAATAGGAACTAAAGCAGAAATGAAACAGGATTCATAAATTCATACACACACACAAACACACTCACACACACGTGTGTGTGTGCGTGTGCGTGTGCGTGTGTGTGTGTGTGTGTATACCCTATGCCTGGAAACAGCATAATTCTCCCTGTGTTTGCATGTCCATGAACATCTACCTGAGAAAGAGACTGCATTTTTTTGTTTGTTTGTTTTTTTCGAGGCAGGGTTTCTCTGTGTAGCTCTGGCTGTCCTGGATCTCACTTTGTAGACCAGGATGGCCTCGAACTCAGAAATCAGCCTGCCTCTGCCTCCCAAGTGCTGGGATTAAAGGCGTGCATCACCACTGCCCGGCTGAGACTGCATTTTTTGCTCTGAATTCTTTTGATTTCTTCTCCTCTCCACTCCTTTCTATTTTTCTTATAGTTGTTGCCATTTCCTCATTTAAGGCTATGGATTCCTGTCATGCCTTTGGTACTAGGACTGACATGAGTCTAATTTGGATGATATGAACTGAACTCTGTGGAAGACTATGGATGTTGTATCTGCTTGGAAATGCCTTGTCACCTGCCTTTAGTATCATTCAACCTTCCCGGTGACAGACTTCACTTCACATTACCAGAGTTTTGACTCTCTTGGTGACACTTGATTTTGTCTGTACTTCATTCTTAGGTCTTTGTCTCTTTTCCATTTCTGGGAATGAGAAAGGAGGAAAGAGCTAGGTTTAACAATTTAGTATTATCCTTGTATAATGTTTACTTAGGCTGTCAATTTCATTAGGTCTGGGATCAGCTAAAAGACATGCTTCATGTGTTTGTGTGTGTGTTTGTGTGTGTGTGTTTGTGTGTGTGTGTGTGTGTGTGTGTGAGAGAGAGAGAGAGAGAGAGAGAGAGAGAGAGAGAGAGAGGGAGGGAGAGATGTCCCCAGCAATATCCAGGATTCTCCAGATGTTCCATGCAAGATGGGATGAGAGTGGCATCAAATGTTGCAGACTGAGCATATAGTGGGTTCTCAGTCTTTCCAGTATGCAGACATATTGGAGTCCCTAGCCACATTGTTTAAGCCAACACACTATTGTTTCTCTTCTTCCAGAAAGAAAGCATATTAGGAACAAACAAGATATTCAGTTGTTTTTCATCAAAGCACAAGAGGATGCACAATATTACTAGCTACTCCATAGAAAGTAGTAATTTTCTTTTTTCTATCACTCATTTTCTTCCATTCTTTTATGATTTAGGTTTTAGTAGAGCAAGGAAACAAAGAAAACTTCTCAAAATATCATAACCGATTTGATGGACTTTTGTGGATAGAATTCATATATTCTATATCTAATAATTTACAGACATCTAAACATGTTTCAGACCTTTGTTTCATCATACTCTAATTTAATAATTCTATTCAAATTCAGCTAACATTTCTTATATAATTTGTTCTTTTCCTGTGTTTTGCTCATGATTTCATTATCTTCTAGAAGAACAGTTTGTATATTTAATTTAGAAGCTTTGCCCTAACAACAGTTAAAATAATTCCATTAATCTACATTTCTACTTGAAGTAAAATTACAATAACATAATCTGCCTCATATAAGTCTTCATGAAACACAAGTAAAAAAAGAATATTTTTAAATGGACACTTATGAAGAAAGAACAAGACTCCCATTACATGAGCTGAAACAAATTAATCTACAGAATCATGAGCACAGGGTCTTTTTATAGTAACAACTGGACAACAGGAGAAAATGGAACTGATTGTAATGTTACTCCCAGAAGGAACTGAAACTTGGTACACTGGAAGAATATGGAGATGAAGAATGAAGGTTTTTGTTTAACGTGTGTTGCAACATATAATACATCATTTTCTGTTGTATTGATTAAAATCAATATGTTCGTAATGGAACACATAAGTAATAAACAAGATATTCAGTTGTTGCCCTCTTATTTTTCATCAAAGCACAAGTGGATACATACCATGATAGACAGTGAAGCACAAGTATGTCATAACACTGTCTTCAAGTTTCGCAAAGCCTCAGGAGAGAAAGAAGCCTATTTTAAAATGTATCACACTTTGCTACTCTGGACATTTGAAGATTGATTTATGAAATATAATATCACGCATAGAAATGGTACTTTCAATTTATCTTCATGGAGAATTGAAGACTGACGTAGTCTGGGAGGAAGAAAATGCAGCATGGTTTTCCAGTTTACTGAGACACCACCATTAGAGATGTCAGAAACACTGCATTAAGTTCAGGGGTGAGGAACTTAGATGTGGTGACTAGGAAGATAAATCTGAGTGGACCTATGTTATCTGCACAAGAGTGGGATGTTTGGTGAGGATCGGTGAGCTAATGAGATGATGTTAGAAAGAGAGATGATATGTTATAGGGTTACTGCCTAAGGCAAACAGTCACCATCATCAGGAGTTCAACTGCGCCTATTCTTAAAGGCTCATTTTAACTGGGATTGTTGACTGCTGATGTTCCCCATAGAGAAAGGAGGAAGTGAAAGTCATAGGGTGGTCACGGAAGATCCAACTACTCTTGTCAATCAGATAGATTGAATACTGTGTTAATTTCATATGGCCTTGGGAGATGGGGTAGGATCTAGAGTATGTAGGTAAGAAAAGAAAAAGAAAGAGGCACCTTCTGTGCTGCCTTGGGGAAATCATAATTTATGCTGAGTAAAGATTTTCCAGTGCACTCACTTTGGGGTCACCCACATTCAAGTTTAAGTAACCCCTCACCCCATTCTCTGTAAGTAAGTCCAATTAACTCATGGCTTCCTCAGGAGGCTTTTCTGGAATCAAACTTATATTTGTTACTGTAACCACAAAAGACTATGGTGCCATTGGACAGTCTATCTCCCTAGGGCAGAATTTTCACAATAGATCGGAAGGAGCTGAACGATACCTGATCATGGTCACTTCAATACTGGGTTTTAGTTAGAGTTTACTAGGCAAGTGTGAGTGTCTGATCCAGTTCATCAGCTGCAACATTAAATTTGCATAGTAGTAGTGCAGAGGCTAGATAGTGCTTGGGTAAAGTTGTAGGAAGTGTGATGCTGGGAGAGGAGATGAAGTTTATGGATGGGGTGAGTATGAGTGGATCTAAGAAAACTCATAAGGAAATCTGGGCTGGGACAATTAGTGCTGGGAACAGATATAACTGGTTTAAAGGAGGAGACAGTGATGAGAGGCTGTGAGAGTTTGAATAACAATGACAGCAAATGACCTTGAGAAATCATACTTCCAGACATGGAATTTCAAGGCACACTAAGATTAGTTTAAGGAAAAACAAAGACAAAATCCAGCAGCTTGGAGCTGTAGAAAGAGGTTGAAATCAGTCGCAATGAGACCCTGAGCTGGTGTCTTTCCAGTTGCTTTGTAGGGCCCTTTAATTGGATCAAACCCACAGGAGATGCAAAGACTGGAATAGCTCAGAGTTGGTCTTCTGTCTTGGAGGGTATTGCAGGATGGGATAAAGAATGGATTTAGTAGAAGGACCTGAGGGATACGCAGGGGAAAGGATGAATAAGCAAATGTATGTGTGACTTTGAGGACGTCTCCTGATGCTACTGTTCTATAAAAACAATGCGGCCGAAGAACCCGAGCAGAAGCATTCTGCCTTTTTCTTTGCTTTTGCTGTTTACAGGTCAGAACAGTTTGTATTCTTCTCTGTATACTAAGGGCAGAATTTATAACACGTACCTATCTGTTACTTCTTTAAGTGAAAAATCTGACTTTTCATTTTTTGTGCTATTTGCTAGTATCACCAGCAAGTATGTATAAAATAACCACTGGATGCATTTGGTTGAATGAAAGGGGTCTGTACTCTGTAAATGATTACCCTCATCTCCTTTAAATACCAATTTCCTCTTGGAGCAATATATATATATATAATTCTTTCTATTGCAGTTTTCTTTACCTTAGCTACTTGAATTCCTGTTTTGCATGAGAAAGGCTAACCAAAAAACACATATGCATACATCTGTAAGGACCTTATCATCTTATAGACAACACAAAAGCAAAGACATGAAAACTTTTGTTCTCTTGCAAGTGTGATTTTTTTTTTGAATTGATGGCATGAAAACAGAATTGCCAAAGGGCTTTTATTATAAAAGTAACAAAAAGGAACTGCCTGAATCACGGCAGAGAAGTCCAGGAAGGATAAAAGTTGTATTTCAGGCTGATTCTTCTAGGACAGATCTTTTGCACTTCCGTGTAATTAATTAATTTCTGGTTTAACTCAAGAACTCATGAGGCTTTCTCAAGTTTGCTGAGAGCTGGATGTAATATTTCATTCATTGCTCCTTCAGCATTTGCAGCATCTTTGTTGATGCTACTGTCTTCTGCGCCTGAAGCTTATTAGCAGACAGTTATGTGTATCATTTCGTTATAAAAGTTATTAGTACATGGTTGACCCCAGTCAGTGGAGGTCATGAAACTCCCATTCTCTGGGAAAAGAGATGGATGTGGAAGTACTTTCTTCACAGACTAACTCGTGTTAACACACAGTCCAATAGTCCCGGGATTCATTAATTAAATTAATTAGATTTCATAACACTCATGAACGATGATAGCAAAAATTGGGAAGGAACAGAGATATATACACTATAGCATATGGCTTTGATAGTGTTAGGCCCCTGAGAATTACAAAATGATACTTTGGCATAATTCAGACTTAATAAAATCTGTTCTCTCGCTGAAAGTGTATGTTTTTGGAACTTGTGTGACTTATACAAATGCAAGTTAACTCATCCCAAAATATTCACTCTGATTTCTCACCTATGATATAATATATCATAATTTTATAGTAGTTTTATAATTGGTGAGGTAGTATTTCTGTGAAAGTAAGTGATACGGTTATATCTGATTAAGAACAGTATACTTGGAGAACATGACTAGTAAGTGTAGAGCCAATTTAAAAATTTTTTAAATTAAACATAATGAAATAATGCAT
The DNA here is from genome assembly GCF_004785775.1 of Grammomys surdaster. Lineage (NCBI taxonomy): Eukaryota > Metazoa > Chordata > Mammalia > Rodentia > Muridae > Grammomys > Grammomys surdaster. Next base: position 13,983,625 of record NW_021604567.1, on the reverse strand, counting down.
CCTTAGTGAAGTGATATATGTAAGAACAAAGAAAGTCTCAAAACTTTATTTAGATGGAGATTATCAGAACGTTTGTTCATTGTCAAAGAACATGAATGTATCTAGTATGATTTCCTGAATTATAGCAAATTGATATATCCTGAACTAAGATCATCTTGCATTGTTTCATAGCACCAAATTAGATACTTCAAATTAGATACAACTTGCCAGTTAGATACTCTCAATACAGTTTTTAGGTCTGTAGTCTTTAAACTCAGAGTTTGATTGGCAGAATGCTACCTTGATATCTTTACTGAGCCATATTAAGTATCATCCTTCCCCTACAAAGACATCCCTTCCCTTATTTTCAGTTCTACCTTTTTGAATGAAACAAATACATATTATTAAAAATTCTGGCAAGGAAAATAGATGTTCAAGAATAAATGCCATCCTAAGCACAAATAACTCTCATTGCTTCCACATGGCCTTAACTCATCCTGTATCTTTTTGGGATGACTGAAATCCATCTTGCAACATGATTTTCTATTATCCCCTTTCATCAATCTATAAATTAGCAAGAATCAAATGACTTAAAAAGTGAATTACACTCTGCTATACCCATGTAAAAGTTGGAATAAGTACAATTTATTGATTTATTCATACATATGAGTATGACTTGTGTTTGAATGCTTAACCTATAAGGAGTGGGACTAATAAAAAGTGTGACCTTGTTGGAGTATGTGTGGCCTTGGTGGAAGAAGTGTGTCACTGGAGAAAAGAGCTTTGAGGTTTCTTATGCATAAGCTATGTTCAGTGTGTCACATACTTGTCTTCTGTTACTTGTGGATGAAGATCTAGAACTTTCAGCCCCTTCTCCAGCACAATGTCTGAGAGCATGTTGTAATGCTTTCTGCCATGACGATAATGGACTAAACCAAAGCTGTGAGCCAGCCCCATACTAATGATTTCTTTTATAAGAATTGGTGTGGTCATGTTGTTTCTTCACATCAATAAAATTCTAAGACATGAGTTGGTACCAGAGACTGGGCATTGCTGTGATAGGCCTGATGATGCTTTTATTTGGATAAATGTGCATTTGGGGACTTTGGGTTAGGAAAGCAATGGAATGCATTAAGGGCTGCTTAATGAGATATACTAGTATAATCATGGAAGAGAGCTGTGCTGAGGGTGATTGAAATTGTAGGGGCCTGGCTCAAGAGGTTTCATAAGAGAAGAGTTTCAGTACATTGCCAAGAGATCATTCTTGTGAAATTTTTGTGAAGAATGTGGCTCCTTTTTACCCCTGTTTGAAGAGTCTGCCCAAGTTTAAAGGGAAGATATTTAAATTAATTGTATCAGCAAAGGAAATCTCAGAACAGCATAGTGGATACTCTGGTTTGTGGTTACTACTGTTGTTCACATTTATGATGAACATTTTAATGAAGAGGAGGAAGCTGATCAAATAAAGGTCAAATAAAAAATGCACAGATTGGGGAGGAGAAGGGGAGCAACAGTTGGGCTGGAGCTAAGTACCATGTTCAAGGAGATAAACAGATAAAGATAAATGGTGACCTCGGGAGAAAACCATACTCAGCTTCTATCTTATAAAAAAAATTAAATAAAGAACAACTTAGGTCCAGACATGGTGGTACATACCTTTCATCCCAGCATTCCAGATACAGAGGGATGCAGATCTCTAAGCTGAAATTCAGCCTAGAATACAGAGCAAGTTCCAGGATAGCCAAGCTTAGGCAATGAAGGAAACTGTTGAAAACAAACAAACAAACAAACAAACACCAACCAACAAACAAAAAAGTGGTGAAGATATTATTGAAAAAGGGGACCATGTTCCAGCTCCAGCATTAAGCGTAATTTAGCAGCCTCAGCTATGTGGTTCTGACTTCAGAGTCAAAGATAGAAGAAAGGGGTTATGGAATCTCCCTCCACGACTAAGTAAAACCATTGAGGCCAGACATGTGATAAGGGTGTCCCTCTATGGAAGTCCTTAGAGACCAATGTGTATAACTGTGAAGGTGAAGCCTGGATTGCATTGGAGAACCCAATAATTTGGAGGTGACAGAGCCTTGGGATACCTGCGAAAGAAAGCTGCTAATTGCAAGCAGAACAAGCCCAAGAGAAAGAAGTGTGTTCCAGTCAACAAAGATGAAAGGATTGGAGATCTGAAAAGCCTTTTGACATCAGACATGGAGATACAGAGTTTGGAGTTTGTCCAGCTGGTATTTCGTCTTGCTTTGGTTAAATATTTCCTCACTATGTTCCCTTCCCTATATATTGGAACTGTAAATATATCCTGTGTCATGCTATGTTAGAAGTATGTGATATGCCTTTTGATTTTAGTTTTATAGGAATTAAATATAAGTGATTGTATGCATCTTAGAAAAGAATATAAACTTTAGATTTCTTTAGACACTGTCAACACTTTGATACACTATGGGAGTTTGAAGTTGAAATAAATATATTTTGCATTATGTCATAGCTACTAGTCTATGTGGAGCAGGGAGCAGAATGTGGTGGCTTAATTAAGATATGGCCCAATAGACTCATGTATTTGAATGCTGGTCCCATGTGGAGTGGGTGATTAGGAGGTGTGGTCTTATGGAGGAACTGACTGTGGGAGCAATCTTTGAGGTCTCCTATGTTCAAGCTATATCCAGAGTGACACACAGTAGTCTGTCTGCCTGTAGACCAAGATGCAGAGCCCTCAGTTCCTTCTCCAGTATGATGTCTGCTTGCATCCTGCTGTGACTCTTGCCGTGATGATAATGGACCAAACCTCTAAAACTATAAGGCTATCTCAATTAAATGTTCTCTAGAAGAGTTGCTTTGCTCATGGCTGCTGTCTCTTCACAACAATAAAATCCTAACTATGACAACCCAAAACTATTCAATTGTTTCAACCTCCAACAAAATGAATTTTTATAAGTATATCTAAGTCTTCCATGCTCTAAGAATTGCATTCAAAGTTTCCAGATTCAAAACCTCTGTGAAAGCAATCTAGGTAACAATTGGTGAAGATGCAGCCAATTGTTCTCCCTCTAGTGGCCTCTGAGGTCCAACAGGTGGTACAAGTAGAGAATATAGGCTGGGGTTAAGTTACAGCCATGAGCCCACCCAGCTGCCTACTCAGCAATGCTCTTATCTCTGAGCCAGAATACACATAAGTCTATAGAGCTATGTTTTAATTTTTATCTCATATGGATTTCCTTGCTAGTCCTCAATTTGATTTCTTCAATCTCTAAAAGACTGAGACAGTTTCACTTGACTATGATGCTTCTAAAATTGGTCCATCAACAAGCTCTTACTGAATCTATGGACGTAGAGGATAACAGAAATTAATTAGCCTTCCTAGAGAATAACTGTTCTGGTTGACTCTATTCAGCTAATTTATGGGATGAACTAACATTGTACCTACTTTCTATAAAATTAACACTGTATTCTCTTTTTCTGTCTACATCATTCTTCTGTCACAGCATGGTCTTATCTTAAACAAAATTCAGATATTATCATCCATATCTGATTATCGGTTACTTAAGAAGAACTCAGTTTGACATATGATAGCACAAATTAAAACTTGAAATAAGAGATGCTTCTATAAAAATATTGGCTGTGAATATATTAGAAAATATTTAATTGGAATGATACAGATAATAGAAACTATAAAAGTGAAAGAAAAATTAGGAAATCCAAACATTATAATAATAGCATTCTTATCAGTTGAAAGGCATTAGCTCATTTTTTGAAATAATGTTTATTGTAAATAGGTTGAACTTCAAAAATTCTAATGGAGATGTGCAGAACACCACGGCCTCTACAGTGAGATGTGCAGAACTTCTAGTTTTCAAAGAGATGAGCAAAAGTGACTGGCTGCACATCAACACAGTAGCCTTCACATACTTATTCTAACCTTTCAGAATTACTACCAAACAACTTGTCTAAATCAAAGCTGAGAATAACATCTGTTCTCGCTGTTGGGTAAGGGCGCGAGCATCCTGCCTTAGGTTCCATGATTCCTTAGGGCACTCCGCACACTAGATCTCGCCTTCTGTTCTTTAGAAATCACTCTCACTCAGGCAAACCAAGTCCAGCAGTGCTCTGTGCAGTGCAACTTGTGTACCTTCTTTGTATAAAACTAACAAGATGCATGAGAAAAAAGAAGCAACTTCATGAAGAATCTGGTTAATGATCTAACCAGAAGCTAATCTATCATTAGTACTATCATACCCAAAGATCTGAAACCCAAATTCACCTATTTCCTCAGTAGAAAACTATCTTACGGAAAACAATTTTATTTCTGGACTATCTTTCAAAATTAGTCAAGATATCATCTGAATTAATAATATTTTATTATAATTGTATCGCTCGAAAACCTCATGAGGTAAATTTTTCACTAGGAAATTCTGTAAATGATGTCTATAGGTTTACCAGTAATTTCTATATTGTGGTAAAATTTATAAATTAAATATATCTGAAAGCCTGTGTGTAATTTCTTCTAATAACCAGCATTTATATAAATTTGTCTATGTGAGCATATCTATATTTAAAAGTTACAAATGATAAGGTTTACAGGAATTTGATAGAATCTTGCTATGACAAAGTAGGTCTATACTAATAGTGTAATGTTTGATATGTAACACCAAAAAAATTATGGTTAAGATTCTAAAATATGAATCATTGAATAAAATAGTGCTATTTACTTTTGGAATGAGGGCACAGTTTTAACTGACGTACATAGGCTGTTCTATGAAAACCAAAATAATCTTCTAGCTACATATACATGGCAAATATTCACAGTTAGCACTGTGAGAAAACCAGTGGTCATTTCTAATAAATAATGTGTGAAAATCAATAGAACAGTTCCACAAACACCTCCTACTCATCCACAGCATAAGGCCAAGCTCTGATGCAAGGGTATTGCTTATGTTTGTGACACAACACCAAATCTTATGTGAGACAAAATTTTTAGTCTTTTGAAAAGAAATTTAAAGCAGATGGTAAAACAACTTTAAGATTTATAAAGAAACTCCAGTCCTAGAACAATTTTTATTTATTTTGGTCTGAAAATGCTATTGTTGGACAAGTAGTGCTTTAAAGTTAAAAAAAAGAATGAATTAATCAAAAATCAGCAAATATGAATGAAATAATGACAAGTCGTGTACTCTGAATAATGAGACTACTCAAGAGTGATGCCAATGGGAATAACTTAGAAGGAACCATTTCTTAAATTGTTTTTGGTTAACAGACAACTGTTTAGCTAGAAAGCAATATCAAATCAATTCAAAGGGTTCAGTTTCTAGGAATGTAGTGTTGATGGATATCTTTTATAATGAATGAACTTAATTTTGTATTAATAAAAGTTCTAGGAATTTAAGTTTTTAATATATTAGGAAAGAAGTATCTGCCTAATATAAGTCCATTTGTGCCCTGTGCCTTCTTTACATCCTAAGTAGAACTCCATAAGTTAATTTCTCAGACAAATATTTGTATCCAAATACCTTATTATTTTGAAGTCAGAAAAGAAAGTATTCCATGAGTACTTCTTTGGTGGTTTATGTGTAAATAAAACATAAAGAACAGAAATAAGTGCAAAAAAATCACTTCTTTTGCGAAGAAGATGATGAATCAGTTCCCTTAGGCAGTTGGCTCACCACAAAAGCATAAACTGTAACAGATATTCATTCATCAAAGCAATTTTGCATGTGCTAAGGGGATTAGGGACGCTGTATCATGCTCAGCTTTAGTACAATAAGAAGTAAAGATAAAGGAGAAGAAATTGCCACATTACATCCACTTGGAGAGGGATACCTTCCACTTCCAAAAACAGAAAAATCAAGGCACAGGCTTTTGATGTTAGTTTGAGGACACTCTTTTCAAGATGAGTCCTAGTGCTTGTAAGAGTATCATAGTCCCAGATACCATACCACGGTTTGTGTACTAATGTAGTGGAAATACATTAGCTGTATGCACCATTGCATGCTACCCAGATTCTTCTTCAATTTGGGGCAAGAGAGGGAACAATGTCCCTACCCAGAAGGTAAGATGGGAGAAGATCAAAAAGGTAGATGATACCGTTATTGATTCAGTGTGATTCAACACCAGCCAGTGTAAGATCTCCACCCTCAGCCTGGAACTATCAGCTGGACATTAGGCCTGCCTAAACATGAGGGATAGTCTTGCAATCTTGTGGGAGAGACTTGAGTTGTGGTCAGTATCACTGGAAGTCTTGCAGTGGAACTGAAGGACCCATTCATCGAGGATCAAGTGTCTGTGTCGTTGAGACTACAGGGTGATCCTACTTAGTATCAGCCTTGTGAGACAAGAGTGTTCTATAAAGATGGAGAATTTAAAACTTAGGGGAGTTCTGACAGAGACACTTAATAGAGTTACAGAAGCAACTTAAATAAAAATCCTTAAGCTAATGGCCATACTGAGTGAAAAGTACGGAGAACCAGTAACAGTAGAGATAAAATTGACAAGATAACGAGATTAAAGCAGAAAATGTGAAAATACACAGCTAGACGAGAAGCAACGTGAAGGAATAGAAATCCCAAAAGCTTATGGAAATATGGAGACTGGACTGAAGGTGAAAACATGCGGGTTAGTTCGATAAATGAAAGACTAGACAACTCTAGAACCAGAGAAAGATTTTTCAAAGAAATCAAAATTGAAAACATTCCTAATGTAGAGAATGGTACAAGTATCTGGATACAGGAAGGTCAAGATCACCAGTCAGAAAGAAGATTCAGTTCACCACCAATGCATCTATTCAAAACAAGTTGAACACCTAAATATAAAACATAAAACTATGAATCAAGTAGGAAAGAATTTCATGATTCAGGGCACTGGAGAGTGTAAAGTGTCTTTTGGATAGGGCTCCCAAACTGTAGGAACCCAAAGAAAATAAGACAAATTGAGTTACATAAAACCAGAATGCTTTTGCATAGCTAAGAAAATTAGTGGGAAAAGTCAATAAACAGAATGAAAGAACACATATGAAACTAGATATCTGGTAAGAATTTATGACAAAGGCACAAGATAGTAAATGCTGGTGAGGTATAGAGACAGGAAATCCTTGTATAGTGATGGTGTGAGATCAATACTCCATCATGAAAAATACTGATGATACTTCAGAAACTTACATAGAAACAGACTTGAGCCAGCTGTCCCACTTCCTGGTGTATATCCAAAGACAATACAGTCAACAGCAAGGCTTATTGCAGCAGTATTCACAACAATCAAAAAATGGAAACAACCAATTCAGCCAATGAATGGAGAAAATACACTTGCTGCACTTTTATAAAAAGATGAAATTACTTTACTTGTGAGAATACGGAAGAAACTAGTTAGGAGGCCATACCTTGGTCAAATATCTACTGAGAATAGGAGAAAAACTATCACTCGCAAAGAAAAAATTTTATGTTCAATTCAGAGGAAATGATATTAATGATATCAATAATTGAATCCAAACATTTCTCACTTTTCTAAGTTTATCATTTAAGTCACATCTTATAGATAAGTAGGACCACGAAACATTTTTCATTAATGACTATGCTATACTAGCATTTGCTAAAATCAAAAATATAATGTTAATCTCACAACTATTTCCTTCATCTTATCATGCAAACCTGTTCTACAAGGGATACAGCATTGTCTCCTATTCTCCATGAGCAATGCCTGCACATAGAAAAAGCCATAAAGGATATATACATATACACGTAGTTAAAAACAAAATGGATTTTATAAAGAACATTGACATTACTGTGTATCACACACGGAGCCATTAATAAGTCTTATTTTTTGTATATTCTGTGTATTATTATTATTCAGAGCATTTTATAATAAACTCTATATTTACACTCAAATCCTCTAACTGCTTTAAAGTTAACCTCTGCAATCGTAACCCATTTCATATTAATCTTATATAACCATATATTTTCATGTGTAAAAGTGTATGAAATGCATATTAAAAGGTTACGTATTTATAGTAGCAAACGAACTCATCCAAATGTGTTGCTTTCTCAAAAATATTATGCTGCTAATAACAATAAAACATTATGGTATAATTTACGGCTTTTATAAAAGGAAAACTAAAATCAGAAAACCATTGTAAACCCATGAGGACTTTATGAGAGTCATATTATCATTACCTATGTAATTTCTTAAAGCTAAATTCAACTGTGAAAAACAGGAAACTTGATGGATGTCATAGTCCATGTAGAAAGGAGTGGAGAGAACACTTAGCGTCTAAGCTGATCACTAAGTTCAGCCTGAAAATCAAGATCTCCTGTAGTCTCCCTACTCTCCAATAATTTCAAGCTGGAGTCTTGCCAAGGTTTTTTGTTGAAAGTTATGGTAGAAGAGGAGGGACAAAGCTTGGTTATGTGCCTGGAGATAATATCTTGGCTTCCATATCATACTTTCCATAGTGTCAGAAAATCTAAAATGGTCAAAAGTAATCTTTCAATTTTCCTAAAAGTAAACGTATATTAACAAATTTTGTGAGGTATGTAATTAATTAATGGTATAAAGACACATCTATCTATTCAGACATATTTGTAATTGAGCAAGTGACTATAAACATGACACCAAGCTTTAAGGTTTAAGTATGTAGTCAAGTTTCAAAACATACTGATTAGTAGTTCTAATAAAAATGATAAATGTTTTCTAGGGTTCTTAATTCATTTTATACATTTTTTATGATAATGTAATTACATCACTTCTCCATTACTTTTTCCCCTCTCATCTTTCTTTCTATACCCTTTCTTGCTCTATTCAGCTTTGTGGCCTGTGTTTCCATTAACTTGTTTTTTTTTTTTTTTACATACACAGAGGTATATGCATAGGTATATGCATATGTATATACATATATTCCAAATACATGAATATAACCAGCTCATTCTCTATTTTGTTATTCATAGATATCTATTTAGTGCTTACCATTTGGTATTTGACAACCAATTGCTGGGCTCTTCCTTTAGGAAGACTATCTCTCCTAGTCTCAACACTTATTTGCATGTACATCTTTGTATAGAGTTGAAGCCTCCCACACTTTCTTGCAAAATAGGTATTTTGACAATGTCTATTTCTGTCGTCCTTCTTCAGCTCGTGTTTATGCAGTCACATTGATGAGTCTTTATAGGTGTAGCCTCTGATACTCCTAAGAGCACAGTGTCACAACACCCTGCCTGATTTTCTGATCTTCTGAGTCCCATATCTCATATTAACCAACATTCCTGATGGGCTGGGCAGATAAAGGATACCATTCACTAGAAAATACCATTTTTTAAATTCTGTGGAAACCCTCCATTTCCTGACAATCATAACCCATGGAAATCCTGTGGAAAACCCAGTCTTTTGTTCTCTGGATGTCTGATGTTGTCTTTAACACTTAATTTTATCTTCTGTTTTCTGGCTTACTACCTTTCTACCTCTGTTTGTCTCCTTCCCCTTTCTCTCAATATCTCTCTCTCTCCTGCCTATCCTCTCTTCTATTCCCTCTCCCTTCGCCCCTCTCCCATCTCTCCCCTCTTTCCCCTCTCACCTCTCCCCTCCCTCTCCCTCCCTCTCCCCCTTTCTCTCATTCCATTCATCAAACTCTTCTGTCCCTAACCAGAGCTTCTTATCCATGGTTGTATTTTCAAAGTATTGTTTCAATTTCCAGTGCTTTCTGTCTCTAGAGTATATCTATTGATTCTTTTAGAGTATAAGTCATTTTAGAAAAACTAACTGTGGCAATTATAGTACCTTTCTGAGTGCTTATAATTTACAAATCCCCACTCTTACATTTGTAGTTTGTTATTGAAGATAACAATGTTTTCAGATGACTATTTTGTAAACATATACTCTTATCCATAGAAAATCAAGGACTCTTCAGTCCTTTTGGTGATTTTTTTTCCATTTAAGAAATAAAATGATACCAGTCTTAAAGAATGAGAAATGGAATACTTCCCTGAAGCAATAAGCAATGGAGTATAAGATCACTGCCATTCCTTCTGTATGAAATATTTGGAAGTAACAAGTGACTTACATGAATCTTCATGTAAAATTCTGCATTAGAGTCGTGTGTGAGGTATTGGAAGCTTAAAGAATACATGTAATTCTTCTGTCTACTTAGTAATTTTAGTCCAAAGGGCAAGTGATAAATTATAAATGTTAAGCACTGATGTCTTCTTTCTAGATTGCATTAAAATGCTGTGCAGTGACTCAACCCCAGAAAACCGAGAGAAACAGGGACTCCCAGGAGCTTGAACTCACGCAGCATCCCAGGTAAGGTAAAAGCAACACTCTCCCCAAACAAGGAGCAACCGGGACCCACTGGGACCCAGGAATTCGCTCCTGGCCCGGGGCGGGCTCCATCCGGTTTGGGCCCGGGCACTCACAGATCCCGGGAGGCAGCTCTGCACCCAATCTCGCAGATT
>NW_021604567.1:13946572-13972810 GCF_004785775.1 Grammomys surdaster | reverse complement strand
CATAAAAATGGAAGTGGAAACAATAAAGAAAGCACAAAGGGAGACTACCCTGGAGATAGAAAACCTAAGAAAGAAATCAGGAGTCATAGACACAAGCATCACCAACAGAATACAAGAAATAGAAGAAAGAATCTCAGGTGCAGAAGATACCTTAGAAAATATCGACACAACTATCAAAGAAAATGCAAAATGCAAAAAGTTGTTATCTCAAAATATCCAGGAAATCCAGGACACAATGAGAAGACCAAACCTAAGGATAATAGGTATAGATGAGAGTGAAGATTCCCAACTTAAAGGGCCAATAAATATCTTCAACAAAATTATTGAGGAAAACTTCCCTAACCTAAGGAATGAGATGCCCATAATCACACAAGAAGCCTACAGAACGCCAAACAGACTAGATCAAAAAAGAAACACCTCCCGTCACATAATAATCAAGACACAAAATGTACAAAACAAAGAAAGAATTTTAAAAGCAGTTAGGGAAAAAGGCCAAATAACATATAAAGGCAAACCTATCAGAATTACACCTGACTTCTCACCAGATACTATAAAAGCCAGAAGATCCTGGACAAATATCATACAAACCCTAAGAGAACATAAATGCCAGCCCAAGCTACTTTACCCAGCAAAACTCTCAATTACCATAGATGGAGAAACTAAGATATTCCATGACAAAACTGAATTTGCACAGTATCTTCCCACAAATCCAGCTCTACAAAGGATAATAGCAGGAAAGATCCAATACAAGGAGGGCAATCATACCCTAGAAAGAGCAAGAAAATAATCCTTTTCCATCAAACCCAAAAGAAGATAACCACACAAACGATGTCTCCATTATTAGCAAAAATGACAGGAAGCAACAACACCCTCTCCTTAATATCTCTTAACATCAATGGACTCAATTCCCCAATAAAAAGGCATAGGCTAACGGACTGGATACGCAAACAGGACCCAGCTTTTTGCTGCTTACAGGAAACCCACCTCAGTGACAAAGACAGACACTACCTTAGAGTAAAAGGTTGGAAAACAATTTTTCAAGCAAATGGTCCTAAGAAACAAGCGGGAGTAGCCATCCTAATATCGAATAAAATTGACTTTCAACTTAAAACTATCAAAAAGGATAAGGAAGGGCATTTCATACTTGTCAAAGGAAAAGTCAACCAACATGAACTCTCAATTCTGAATATCTATGCACCAAATACAAGAGCGTCGACTTACATAAAAGAAACCTTACTAAAGCTCAAAACACACATTGCACCTCACATAATAATAGTGGGAGACTTCAACACCCCACTCTCAGCAATGGATAAATCATGGAAACAGAAACTAAATAGAGATACAGTAAAACTCACAGAAGTTATGAACCAAATGGACTTAACAGATATCTATAGAACATTTCACCCTAAAGCAAAAGAATATACCTTTTTCTCAGCACCTCATGGTACCTTCTCCAAAATAGACCATATAATTGGGCACAAGACAGGCCTCAACAGATATAAGAAAATTGAAATAATTCCCTGCATCCTGTCAGATCACCATGGTCTAAGGCTGGTCTTCAAAAATGACAAAGAGAATGGAAAGCCCACATTCATATGGAAATTGAACAACACCCTACTCCTTGATAATCAGGTAAGGGAAGAAATAAAGAAGGAAATTAAAAACTTTTTAGAATTTAATGAAAATGATGACACATCATACCAAAATCTATGGGATACAATGAAAGCAGTGCTAAGAGGAAAATTCATAGCTCTAAGTGCCTACAAAAAGAAACTGGAGGGAGCATACACTAACAGCGTGACAGAGCACCTGAAAGACCTAGAACAAAAAGAAGCTAATACACCCAAGAGGAGTAGACGGCAGGAAATAATCAAACTCAGGGCTGAAATCAACCAAATAGAAACAAAAAGAACTATCCAAAGAATCAATAAAACTAGGAGCTGGTTCTTTGAGAAAATCAACAAGATAGATAAACCCTTAGCTAGACTAATCAGAGGGCAGAGAGACAGTATCCAAATTAATAAAATCAGAAATGAAAAGGGTGACATAACAACAGAAACTGAGGAAATTAAAAAAATCATCAGATCCTACTACAAAAGCCTATATTCAACAAAATTGGAAAATTTGGATGAAATGGACAATTTCCTAGACAAATACCAGTTACCAATGTTAAATCAGGACCAGATAAACCATCTAAACAATCCCATAACCCCAAAAGAAATAGAAGCAGCCATTAAAAGTCTCCCTACAAAGAAAAGCCCGGGACCAGACGGTTTTAGTGCAGAATTCTATCAGACCTTCAAGGAAGACCTAATTCCAATTCTTTTTAAACTATTCCACAAAATAGAAACAGAAGGTACATTACCCAACTCATTCTTTGAAGCCACAATTACACTCATACCTAAGCCACACAAAGACCCAACAAAGAAAGAGAACTTCAGGCCGATCTCTCTTATGAACATTGATTCAAAATTACTCAATAAAATTCTAGCGAACCGTATCCAAGAACACATCAAAACAATTATCCATCATGATCAAGTTGGCTTCATCCCAGGAATGCAGGGTTGGTTCAATATTCAGAAATCCATCAATGTAATCCATTATATAAACAAACTCAAAGAAAAAAACCACATGATCATCTCACTAGATGCTGAGAAAGCATTTGACAAAATTCAACACCCCTTCATGATAAAAGTCTTGGAAAGGTCAGGAATTCAAGGTCCATACCTAAACATAGTAAAAGCAATATACAGCAAACCAGTAGCCAGCATTAAACTAAATGGAGAGAAACTTGAAGCAATCCCACTAAGATCAGGGACTAGGCAAGGCTGCCCACTCTCCCCCTACTTATTTAATATAGTACTGGAAGTCCTAGCCAGAGCAATTAGGCAACACAAGGAGGTCAAAGGGATACAAATTGGAAAGGAAGAAGTCAAAATCTCACTATTTGCAGATGATATGATAGTGTACTTAAGTGACCCCAAAACTTCCACCAGAGAACTCCTAAACCTGATAAACAACTTTAGCAAAGTGGCTGGATATAAAATTAACTCAAGCAAATCAGTAGCCTTCCTCTACTCAAAAGATAAACTGGCTGAGAAAGAAATTATGGAAATGACACCCTTCAAAATAGTCACAGATAATATAAAATACCTAGGTGTGAACCTAACCAAGCAAGTAAAAGACCTGTATGACAAGAACTTCATTCCCCTGAAGAAAGAAATCGAAGCAGATCTTAGAAGATGGAAAGATCTCCCATGCTCATGGATTGGAAGGATTAATATAGTAAAAATGGCTATTTTGCCAAAAGCCATCTACAGATTTAATGCAATCCCCATCAAAATTCCCACTCAATTCTTCTCAGAGATAGAAAGAGCAATCTTAAAATTTATTTGGAATAACAAAAAACCCAGGATTGCGAAAACTACTCTCAGCAATAAAAGAACTTCTGGAGGAATCACCATCCCTGACTTCAAGCTGTACTACAAAGCGATAGTGATAAAAACTGCATGGTATTGGAACAGAGACAGGCAGGAGGATCAGTGGAATAGAATAGAAGACCCAGAAATGAACCCCCATACCTATGGTCACTTGATCTTTGACAAAGGGGCTAAAACCATCGAATGGAAAAAAGATAGCATTTTCAACAAATTGTGCTGGTCCAACTGGTTGTCAGCATGTAGAAAAAAGCAAATTGATCCATACTTATCTCCTTGTACAAAGCTCAATTCCAAATGGATTAAGGACCTCCACCTAAAACCAGCCACACTGAAACTAATAGAAGAGAAACTGGGAAAAAGCCTGGAATACATAGGCACAGGGAAAAAGTTCCTGAACAGAACACCAATGGCCTGTGCTCTAAGAACAAAAATTGACAAATGGGACCTCATAAAGCTGCAAAGCTTCTGTAAAGCAAAGGACACAGTCAATAAGACAGAGCGGCAACCAAAATGCTGTGCAGTAGAGAAAACTGTAATTCAGTATTCTGCTTGCAAATTTGACTTAATCTCGTAAAGTTATTTCTCCTACAAAGCATATTTACTTGTCAAACTTAATACACTGTAAATAGAATAAAGTAATATACATATAAAGCAATAATAATATATGACTTTATTAGTTTAAGTATTTAATTTTAATTCTTTTAAATATTTTTAATTTGAAAAAAGCTGGAAAACTATAAATGCAAAACAGACAGAATCAGATACAGACAGAAATATAAGGGGTAATCCATAGTTTCTAATATCCAGCTTCTGTACTTCTCCAAGTTGTTAATTTCTTTAAAATATTTATATAAACTAGATGTCAATTTTTAAATATATCACTTAATAGTTGAATGATTATTTAAAGCAAATACCATGAGCATATCTAAAAGTGTTTTATCATCATTAACATATGGAAAATTGCAAAGTTACATATGTTTGGGTTATTGTCAATTAATGAAATTTGTTGTCTGTAATTCCCTAGAAGTATTTAAATAAAATAACTAAAGGTTTTTTTGTTGTTGTTGTTGATAACAGGCCATGTAATTAGGCAAGATGAAGTAGGCGTAAGATTCACTCAGTAAAGAAAATGAATGATTATCTTCTGGTCTATTATCCAGGGAATCACAGGCCTTTCCTTGTGATTTTGAAATCTCAAAGTCCATCCCTAGTGACATACTTCCACCAACAAAGCCATACCTCCTAACCCCTGTCAAATCATACCACTCGTGATCATTAATAATTAAAACATATGAGTCTATGGGATCCTTTACAGTCAAATCACCAGAAACACATGTATTCAGAGAGGGCGTACATAGTGACCAATAACATTGTCACTATGTATACTTTAGTTTTCTGACATCAGACACTCTACTGCTTAAAATCTCAGGATAGGTGTTGGTTCACAGATCAGGAGTTCTGAATAATAGAGGCTTGTTCAATATGTGTAGTATATAATCAGCCTCTCTTTGACTATATTTAAATATTCTTCTCTTCAATAAGTCTTTCCATGAGGATATTAATCTCTCCATTAATTGAAAGAGTATAACATAACATCTTTCATCCTTACCCTCCACAATAATCCATACATACATCTAAGTATTTTCCTGGCAGTAGTCAAATAACATTATCCACCTGGATAAAAACTATATAACTATACAACTATACAACTATACAACTATACAACTATAAAACTATAACTAAGGACTGTCTTTTTCAGGTCCCAGGGGAAGATTTAGAAGGTTTGAATGTACTATTTTGGAAATGTATAATGTATGATATGCTTAGCATGTAATGATAGAAATTATACTCTAAAAATTAATATACTCTGTCATTTGTAGCAAACTATCTGTTTGATGAGAACGTCAGTTTGCAATGCCTCATAAGCTGAGCTTGAACTCTGAAACTCACAGGGTTGAAGGAGTGAATCAACACCTTCACTGTCATCGGACATCAATATGTGTGCTAGGGTTCATTCATGGGGGACACATCAGCTTTTGGATGTGTCTGTCCACATATACACAAAATACAGGCACACAGAACATAAGATAATGTAAACAAAATGGCCATTTTATACCAAAACAGGCTTTACATTGTTAGAATAGGTCAAACAATAATCAGGATTTCTAATGACTATTCTTTGACTTTTAAGTAATGTCTACTCTTTTGGGTATTGTCATCAGCACTATGGTATGAAAGGCTTTTTGTATAACTAACTGGGCTAATACACATACAAAGTACCACTGTTAAATAAACATTTTAATTTTTTGTTTTTAATTGTTTACAACATTTGGACTTATGGCACTTCTATGAGTATGGTATCAGCATGAATCTTCCCTTGATCTTTGAAAACATAAAATGCTTCACGCTTGAAACATTCACTGATCAGACTTTCTTTTTCTTTCTGTTGACATTTCCTTAGTGATGATTAAAAAGAAACATTTTGTTCATATATGTTTATCATTGAACTCTCTTATGACTAACAATAATTCTTTAGTAAGTAGTCCACGTTTAGAGTTCTGTGCTTGCTATCCATTGTATTTTTATAGATTTTAAATTATATTTTTTAGATATGTGTATGCATGGGGCTGCTCATGTCACAGAACATATGTGAAGGTCTGAGAATAGATTATGTGGTCTAGTTCTCTGAGTTTCCCCTGTGGATCCAGATGAGTCAACTCAGGTCATCAGGCTCAGAAGGGAGCACCTTTACCCACCAAGCCATCTCCACCACCCTATTAACTTTGTATTTAAATAAAGAATAATGTTTTGGCAATGTAGTGAAGAAGTGAATATAAAGAGGGAATGATGGAATGAAAACTGAGGATGGGAGGAAAATGTTAGGGTTAGATAAATTATGATAAAAATATATCTATTAGTACTTGTACCTTATGGAGGAAGGAAACATATGTTCCAAAGTCTAGAATTTTTCCTTTCAGCTGGTTAATCAATTACATATAACTCCTGTATCTTTCCTCTAAATTTTTCATCATCTAAATGATGGGCTTCTCCTCAGATGGGCTTCTTCTGTTATACACAATTATATTAATTCAGACAAATCTTCAGCATATCTATGTATCCAAACTTCAAACCCTCCTGGAAAGCACCTGATAGAACTCTATCAACCGTGGCCTCACCCTCGAGTGTATGCATATTGTTTCTGTCAATCAAAAGTCAATCAACTCCTTATCATAACACTTAGTGAATATTTTGAGTTCATATTTTATCCATTTTATTTGCTGAGAAGCAATTCCCTGCTTCTCACCCATCAAATATTATTCTTTATAATAATGTATTAGTTAAGATGTTTGAAATCCTCAGACCATTATATTTTTGCTCATTTTATTCCATCAAAATTTTTTTCTTTGATATCTCTTTGGAAAAAAAATCATTTCTTTGAACCTTGGGTCAGACATGACTTTTTGTATGATTGCTTTCCATTATTATATTGCGTCTGTGATCTTATCTGTTTTTGTCATTTCATCTCACTAGGCCTGGAAATCAGAATCATGGATAGCATATCATCAAAATAGAAAGTGCTGTCATTCATACTTTTAAACTTGGTATAAATTCATTTGCAGTGATAACTGTGGATAAGTTTATGGTTTCACAACTTCCAGAAGCAGAATCTAAGAGAACTCATGCTCAGGTAACTTTGAGGAAAGGCAATGGGTGAACAGATAAGGCTATTGATAAAGCTGTAGGGAAATGGGACAAGATGCCAGGCAAGGATGTGTTCTCAGAAAAACATTCCCAGAGAGAACTGAACTGGTCCCACAGGGAGACCTGGAGAGATGCTAGGGTGGGCATTTTGAGCGAATCCCTCATGCTGATGAAATAATGACAGGTTAGATATTTTACGGGTTTTGTGCAGATAACCACAGTTGTATGAGTGTGTGGATGTATGTGGATCTCATGTACAGAAGACACATTTTTCAGCCCTCATCTCCAACCTCTGGCTCATATGTTCTTTCTACTTCCTCATCTACTGTTCTCTGAGTTTTAGAATGGGTTCTACAGCTAACCTGTGTAGGGGTAAGCAGCCAATTTTTATGTTTTCTCTGCTAAGTGACAAGAAGTTGGGAGTCTCTGAATTGCCTGATGCCTACCTTAAAAAGAAGCTGCTGTGATGAATATCAGAGTGCAGCACAAATCCAGAAATATAAATAAAATCATTTATAGGCATTTTGACAACACATTTAGCAAAACCACAATAGAAGGTTGTTCTCAAGGATCTATGGTCTCCTCAGCAATGGGCTTTTGTCTAGATTTATCTTATCAGGCAGGAATTCCCTCCTGTGGAAAAAGCCTCACAACCAATGAGAAAATGTGTTCTAGTCATGCCACTAGTGCTTTGGTGGCTTTGTCTTCCTAAGATAGATGTTATTGTAGCATGTGGGATCCACATCTGGGTAAGACTACAGGTTACATTTCTTTCTTAGCAGTGTGCATAGCACCTTCAGTCACTAGAACACCAGCCAACTGGGAAGAACTTTTTGGTCACTTCTAGCTTGATTTCTCTATGTTTTACAACCCAAGCATGTGGCTTGTTTTTTTAAAACACAGATTCATAGTATCTAGCTTTGGTAAACAACCAACAAAGAGTGAAGGAAATAACCTGTAATGTTGTAGAGCGCCCTGGGGCCTCCTTGACCAATAACTGTGGGGAGATATCTAGTACCTGGTACTGAAACTTACGTTATATATCCCAAACCTTCAGGAAAGAGCAATGGAAGCTTCATCTTGTTCCATAATGGTTATATCCAACCAAATTTGCATCAGGCATCCACATGGATTTTCTTTTTCCATATCGTTTTCAGTATATATATATATATATATATATATATATATATATATATATATATATTCATTTACTTATTGATATATTAATGGGCAGAGGTGATAATTTCTGGTACTTTTGATTGGTTATTCTTCAACAGTTAGTGATGTTGTATACCTTGTAGCACATATATTTCCTTTTGAGATCAATTTTCTCATTAAATGTTTGTCATGACTTTCTTTTAAATTTTTTTTATTGTTTCTTTCAGAGTCATTAACCTCACTCTCCGCTCTGAGGGTGCCTGTGTGTTCCTGATTCCCAGGTCATTTTCTCAGACACATAACTCCCAGGAGCAACTGTTCTTAGAGCTCACTGTCTGTGTGTCCATACACACTTTAAATTTAATTGATCTAAGTACTAAGTTAGTCATTAATTTAACAAGTTCTTATGAGACAATTTTATAAAGTTTCTGTAGTATAAGTTAAACTACTGACTAGTGTGAGTACTCATGGGAAAGCAGGAAATATTGAATTCTCTAACCTCTGGTCTAGTAGTTTTCTGCACACTATCCAGAATATGTTATAGGTTTTGGTGTTAGTCTCAAGTGTAAAAGAATGCACTCTTAGATTATTAGGTTATTGAGATGTGGATAATTCATTTCCCATTTTACTTTTATTTATCTTAGAAAATCAAGTGTTCTTAGAAGAGAAAGTCTTGTGAGGGTTAATGCTATGAAACATAATGGGCTTGAGGATAACCTTACAGCTGCTGAGTACACTTTCCCTTTCCCCAGGATATGCATGAGAACAAACAAATTTAAAAACATTTAGAGAAGAGTAGTTCCGTCTTAACCTCACCCTGACGAACTGCTGGTTATTAATACTTTTCCTTTCACGGCATATCTTTTAACTTTTACTTACTCTGAGCTTCCCGCTGGAAGAAATGTCATTACAGACCCAGTATCAGACTGAGAGAGAATAAGGAGAGTTCAGAACTGTGAATGAAGCTGAGGCCTGGGTCCAGAAACCTAAGGGGTACAATCTTCTTTCTAGCACAGTATTGCCACTATCTAACTAATGTTCTCATGAAATCATGTCATTTAAACCCATCATCATAGTTGAAATGTGGTGTCTTTGAAATAATTGTGTTATCACTGTGTATTATTTCAGCATCTAATGAGACACAGACACATCATAGATGCATATAATTTATTTAAGATTTTGTTTCTCACAAGTATTTCAAACTTTGGACTGTTTTTCTTGTGTGTTTGAAGACACACCTAAGAAGAATAATATTTGAGTTTCTATCTCATAAGATTCATTATGTCAACATTTGCTGGGAGACAATCTGAAGGTATGCTTGTTCGACTGAGAAAATATGCATATTTAGAGATTTTTATGTGTAATATATGTTTAAGATTCAATCATAGTTAGTTTTAATCCTCTGATGTATTCTTTGATTTTGACACCTGTACTACAGTTACAGCAAATTAGAATGATACTGGTATATTCCAACAGCAAACATCAACTACCTAGGAATTATTCATCTCAGGCTCTTTCACTCAGTTTTTTGGTTCCTTTTTCCTTTTTGAACTTTTGTCTTCTCTTTTTGTTTAGCTTTGCTAATATCTGATCACATAATTAAAAGCATTGAAATTTTCTAAAACTACAGCTCACAAACTATAGAAAACATCCATCGATATAAGCCTAGTCATCTTAAATACATGAGACTATTGATGTGAATATTCTAAGGGACTGACTTCAGGTAGCAAATGGTTTTTGTGATGATGGCAGGAAACTTGATACTTGCGTGCTGAGACTAGCAATAAGACAACACAGCATTTTTTCAATGTTGAGCACTGGAAGAAAGAGAAATAAAACATTTGTGGTATATGTATTTGAATATGACATGATTCTCTATGGAAAAAAATTAAAGATACAAAAAATAAAATGTCTTGGAACTTATAAGTGAGCTTTACCATGCTGTCAGAAGACAAGTATAGCACACTAAATCATAACTCCCAGCAGACACAAGACTCCAAGAATACTTGAATGCCTTTCATAAATGGAGGAGAAATTGCATATAGCTTGATAATTTAAATTATGTCAAGATTACGTTAATGCCTAGTACAATGTAAATGCCATGTGAATAGTTGTTATTGTGCAGTGAGTAATAATGATGACATTCAGACTGCACATCATCCCTGAAGATGTGAATTTTTACATAATTACAATGTTTTAGTAACCATTAGAGTATTTCATGAATATATACAATCAGTGGAATATGAGAAATTATAATCAAAAGTGGCAATCCTTAAAAATATATTTGATAGTATTGAGTTGCATCAAAAAATTTGAACATACTACTAAGAAAGATTTTCACTTGCACAAATAAAGTTTTTAAGTTCAGTAAGTTCAAAATACAATAGGTTGAATGATCTTTTGTGTTAACACTAGAATGAAGAAAATGTGTGAAGTTCACAAATCTTACGAAGAATGTAAACATGGAAACACCTCAGACATTTCAAAGTAAATCTCAATAGAGAAGTGGCACATATTCATACTTATATCCATAAAATTCCAACATTGGTTTCAAAATAATGCTAATACCATAGTGTGATATGTATTATATGTTAACAGATTATTATAAAAAAATTAATGGTGGAAAAATTGTCTAGGACCTGAACTAACAGAAAAGTGGTCTAAAATTTGGAGATGTCAAGTGGGAGGGCCAGGGATGAGAAAAAAAGAAGACAGAAGAAATAGATGGAACCAGGAGGTTTGCATACATGATGATATACACCAACTAAGTTTAAAGAAGAATAGCTTCCTTTATACCATTAGAAAGGAGGAAAGGCTGAGATTTTAACAAAATAAGATGATATTGGAAAAAAGAAACTCAGATACAGCATATGGTGAAGCATCTGAGTCCCCAAAGCTGACTCCTCTTTTATGGTACTGGCTCCATCTCCAGACTGGCTTTTCAAGTCCACACCTAAACAAAGAAACAGGATGAAGTTTTCCTTCCTACTTTCATCAGGGCCTCTGAGAAACTTTTGGTTACATACCCTACATAGATAGACTGAAAGTAACTTTATACAACATTCTTGGTACACTTGTATTTTGACTGTCACGTGATTGTTTGAGGCGAAAAAAATGTTTACTTTTGTAGCTCACAACCAGGATGCTTTAGTATATCCCTGTATAGTCTTATTAACATGGTATATTTCTTGTGTGGTCCTTTTCTCCTAAGCATATTACCTTAATATAACCACATGTCATTACAAAAGTACTAACTAATTTATGGTTTATAATGTACCTAACTAGTACTCTTCAGAACTATCAAGGTTATCTAACCACAAATCACAAATATCTGGAAAACTGAAGACAGTAAAAGCCTAAGGAACATGGCAACTGCCAGTGCCTGCTGTGTCCACCTGGGCACAGCCAGCATAGTTGAGCTGCCATTAGTCTCCAAGCTCTGCCTTCTAGCCCACAGCTCTCGCTGTTTCCCTGGGGATCCCTGCATGGAAGCTCAAGGAAAATTCAACTTTGACCTCTCCCCTGCCAATCTCCTGCAGATGGAGTCTACCTGCTACACAGCCAGCAGAGGTGAGCTGCATGCTGTTCCCTGACCTCCACTGTCAGGCATATGGCTCTGCCAGCTTCCCCCAGGAGTCTTGCCTGCGTCAGAAACATACAGTCAACACCTGGGACAACCAGATGGCTAAAGTACAGCATAAGAACACAATCAGCAAGAGCCAGGGCAACATGGCATCAGTAGAGAGAACAAGCCCTGAATATCCTAACACAACTGAAGCAAAAGAGATGATTTTAAATGCCATCTTATAAAGATGATAGAAGCATTTTAAAAGGAAATGAATAAATCTCTTAAAGAAATACATTAGTCATCAGGGAAAGGCAAATCAAAGCAACCCTGATATTCCACTTCACACCAGTCAGAATGGCTAAGATCAAAAATCCAGGTGTCAGCAGATGTTGGTGAGGATGTGGAGAAAGAGGAACATTCCTCCATTGTTGGTGGGATTGCAAACAGGTACAACCACTCTGGAAATCAGTCTGGTGGTTCCTCAGAAAATTGGACATAGTATTATCTGAGGACCCAGCTATACCACTCCAGGGCATATACCCAAAAGATGCCCCAACATATACCAAGGACACATGCTCCACTACGTTCATAGAAGCCTTATTTATAATAGTCAGAAGCTGGAAAGAACCTGGATGTCCTTCAACAAAAGAATGGATAGAACAAATGTGGTACATTTACACAGTAGAGTGCTACTAGACTATTAAAAACAATGAATTTATGAAATTCTTAGGCAAATGGATGGAACTACAAAATATAATCCTGAGTGAGGTAACCCAGTGACAAAAGTAGACACATGGTATACACCCACTGATAAGTGGATATTAGCCCAAAAGCTCAGAATACCCAAGATACAATTCATATACCACATGAAGCTCAAGAAGAAGGAAGACCAAAGCATGGATGCTTCAGTTCTTCTTAGAAAGGGAAGCAAAATACTCATGGGAGCAAATGCAGAGACAAAGTGTGGAGCAGATATTGAAGGAAAGGGCATCCAGAGACTGCCCCACCTGGGGGTTGATTCCATATAGTCACCAAATCCCGACACTATTGCTGATGCCAAGAAGTGCTTGCTCACAGGAGCCTGATATAGCTGTCTCCTGGGAAGCTCTGCCAGAGCCTGACAAAAACAGATGCAAATGCTCACAGCCAATCATTGGACAGAACATGGGGTCACCAATGGAGGAGTTAGAGAAAGGACTGAAGGAGCTGAAGGGGTTTGCAACCTCATAGGAAGAACAACCAGATCCCCCAGAGCTCCCAGGAACTAAACCACAAACCAAAAATTACACATGGAGGGACACACGGCTCTAGCTGCATATGTAGCAGATGGTCTTGATGGGAATCAATGGGAGGAGAGTCTCTTGGTTCTGTGAAGGTCGAATGCCCCAGTGTAGGGGAATGCCAGGGCAGGGAGGTGAGAGTGGCAGGGAGGATAGATGGGGAACACCCTCATAGAAGCACAGTGATGGGGCAGGGAGGTGAGAGGGCAGGGAGGATAGATGGGGAACACCCTCATAGAAGCACAGTGATGGGGCATGGAATAGGCAGTTTCCAGCAGGGTGTGGGAAAGTGGAAAAGGGGATAATATTTGAAATGTAGATAAAGAAAAGATCCAATAAAAAAAAACAGAAAAAAGGAGACAGCTATATCAGGCTCCTGTCAGCATGCACTTCCTGACATCCACATCAGCGTCCACCTTTGATGACTGCACATGGGATGGATACCCAGGTGGAATAGTCTCCAGACAGCCCCTCCTTCAGTTTCTGTCCCACACTTTGTTTCCACGTTTGCTTCCTTGAGTATTTTGTTACTCCTTCTAAAAAGGATCAAAGCACTCACAATTGGTCTCCCTTCTTCATGAGCTTCATGTGGTCTGTGAGTTGAATCTTGAGTATTGTCAACTTCTGGGCTAATATCTAATTATCAGTGAGTGAATATTTTGTGATTGAGTTACTTCACTCAGGATAATATTTTCTTGTTTCATGCATTTACCTAAGAATTTGTTGTTTTTAATAGCTGAGTAATACTCCATTGTGTACCACATTTTTTGTATCCATTTCTCTGTTGAAAGATATCTGGGTTCTTTCCAGCTTCTGGCTATTGTAAATAAGGCTGCTATGAATCTAGTGGAGCATGTCCTTGTTATATGTTGGAGCATCTTCTGACCAGAAAATAGAAGCAAATAGAATTTTAAAAACCCTTATTTTTAATAAAAAAAATTGAGAGAATGCTGGAGATGGAAAATCTAGTTAAAGAGAACAGGAATTACAGAAGCATCATCAGCAGTAGAAAACAAAAGATGGAAGAAAGTCTCAAATGTAAAAGATGTGATTGAAGAAATCAATACGTCAGTCAAAGAACATGCTAACACTAAAAATTTAATGACACAAAACATCCAAGAAATTTGATGTTAGGATCAAATTTCTTTGAAAAGACCTAATCTAAGTATAATGGGAAGAGAAGAAGGAGATGACTGCTGGCTACAAGGCCCAGAAAACAATTTCAACAAATTATAGAAGAAAATTTCCCTAATCTAAAGAAAGATATGCCTGTAATTGTATAAAAAGTTTACAGAACACCAAATAGACTAGATCAGAAGAGAAAAATCTTACTGCCACATAATAATTTAAACACTAACTGTATAAAACAAAGAAATAACATTGAAAGCCATGTGGGGCAAAGGTCAAGTAGCACATAAAGTTGACCTATCAAAATTACACCCAATTCCTCAACAGAGACTCAAAAAGCCAGAAGGGCCTGAGCATATAACTTGCAAACTCTAAGAGACCACAGATGTCATCCCAGACTACTATACCCAGAAAACTTTCAATCACCATAGATGGAGATAACAATATATACAATGACAACAACCAAGTTTAAACAACATCTATTCACAAATGCATCCCTACAGAACATACTAAAAAATTAGGATAATTGGGAATATTTATACCACAAGATTCAACTCCGGGCTTATACCCTAAAGTTGGCCCACCATACTACAAGTACAGTTGCTCATCTATGTTCAGAGCAGCTTTGTTTGTAATAGCCAGAAACTGGAAACCACCTAGATATCCCTCAACTGAAGAATGGATAAAGAAAATGTGGTACATTTACACAATGGAATACTACTCAGCTATTAAAAACAAAGACATCACGAAAATTGCAGCAAATGGATGGAACTAGAAAAGATCATCCTGAATGAGGTAACCCAGATCCAGAAAGACACACATAGTTTATACGTACTTTTAATTGGGCATTACCCTTATGATACAGGATAGCTGTGCTACATTCCACAGACCCAATGAAACTAGGTAACAAGGAGGGCTCAAAGGAGGATGCTTGACTCTCACTCAAAAGGGAAAATACAGTAGACATCTGAGATGGATGAAGGGAGGTATCTGCAAAGGAGAGGGGTGAAGAGGGAAACGAGGACAAAGATCAGGTGTGAAGAGAGGGGAGCAGAAAAAGGCTGTGAGAGGGTAGGAGATAAGTGTGGATCATCTCTCAGACAAGCGAGATACCTGGGACAGGGGAGACTTCTGAGGTTTGACCCTAGCTGACTTCTGAGAGTCTATAGGTTTGACCCTAGCTGAGACTACTAACAGCTGGGGATAAGAAGTCTGAAGTGTCTACCTCTTGTAGTCTTGTGGGACTTCCAGTGGAGGGAGCAAGACAATAGCCTACTGACAAAACCATTGACCCCAAATTAGCTTTGCCTAAAAGATATAGCAGCAGTTGGAGGAATGGGCAACCAATGACTGGCCCAACATGAGACCTACCCCATGGGAGAGAACTAATGCCTGGCTCTATTAATGATACTCTGCTTGCTTGCTGACAGGAGCCTAGCCCTAGCATAACTGTCTCCTGAGAGGAATCATCTAGAAGGGGATGAAAACAGATGCAGAGACCCACAACCAAGCATTAGGCAGAGCTCAGGGAGTCTTGTGGATGAGAACGTAGGATTGAGTGAACCACAGAGGTCACAGTCACCACAAGAAGACTTACAGAGTCATTTAATCTGGGCCCATGGCAGCTCACAGAGACTGACTCTCCAACCAAAGACCATGCAGGGACTAGACCTAGTCCCCATACACATTTGTAGTGGAGGTACAGTTTTGTCTACATCTCAGTCCCTGGTACCTGCCTTTGAATTCCCATCCTTAAACTGGCTGGCATTGTTGGGTCCCAGTGGGGGTATGCTCTTAGTTCTGCTGAGACTTGTTGTATCAGGCCAGGTTGTTACCCATAGGACACTTCCCCTCCTCTGAGGAGAAGGGGATGGGGGTAGGGGAGTAGGTTTGGAAGGAGAGGAGGAAGTCTGGAAGCAATTGGGATATAAAGTACATAAATAGATTATTGAAAAAAAAGAAACATGAAACCTGAATTTAGTATATCATTCTTGGCCAGTCCTGGTACAATAAGACAATATTATAGAAAAAAAATCTAATGAAAATGAATGAAATACAAACTTTAGGTACTAATATATTGACAATAACTAATTTCACTAATGTATCAAACTAAAGATATTAATTACAAAAGTTAATGAGGGATGTATGAGTCTTTATTATATTCACATTTCTACTGTAAATTAGATACTTTTCTACAGTTTGAAGTCTTTGGAGAAATAAAGAAAACCTGTGATGGTAGATACAGTGTCATCAAACAACTGATGCAAGGTAGAATCACTAACAATATAATAGACACATGATCCGACAGGAACAAACAGTAAACAGCCATTACTGGAAAAGCCAACTCCCCAAAATGCAATTTTGTGACAAAATACATAAAGACACATGCCTGCACATTAGGAAAGCTGAAAACTAAAGTGTAATTTACAGACAAATGTGAAATGTAAGCTTGTAGTAGACAGAGTGAATTTGGGTATAGCCTGCTGCATCTTCTGGTTTTGGAGGCTTCATAAGGACCATGCATGTAGGTATTTGTAAGTGTTTTGTGATTTATAATAAAAGTCTTAGGTATTTTAACCTCTTTTTGTGATAAGCATTCCTTGATCTTCTCCTTTCACTTGTGCAACGTTAAGTTTTTGCACCAGAGTTCTTTCTTGCTAAGCACGTAAAAAAATGTTTTTGTTTTCCTGGGTTAAAAGAGAAAATAAGTAGAAAACACAAAGGACACGGCCTACCTTATGCGTTTGTATTTTGTTTCTTTTGCTGCGGATTTCTTAAAAGTATTGTCTGTCCTCATTACTTCTGTTTTTTGTTTGTATTTCTTACTTTCAGTTTGCTGTAGTTAGTTTTATACATTTAATGCTCCTTCTGATTTAACTGGAGGCAACTTTTCCTGGCAGAACTCATGCAGCAAGAACGTCCGGGGCAATCACCTGCCTATGGCTCTTCTCCTAAGGGCAGGCCTTGGTTCTTTCCTATGCTATCCATGCGATAATTGTGATTGGGTTTATCTAGTTCAGGAATTGTGCAGGTATGTACAGCCGGTGTGTGTTATTTTGTGCCACTGTCACTCGAGCTCCAGAAGTCAGGATTTCACAACTTTCCTCCCTCCGTAGTCACCCGCTTTTGCATGCTTTCTGAACTTTGGTGAAAGGTTGCTGCAGATGTCACATCCACTTCAGAGTACTCGATGTCATTTATACTTGGCGCTTTGACCAGTTGAGTCTCTGCATTAGCCTCTATCTACTACAGAGAAGTGCTTCACTGAACCAAGGTGAGAGCAGCATATACGTAAGGGGTTTACACTAAATATTTAGAATGCAGTTTAATAACATGGGTGTTTCCAAAAAATAGTAGGTTTGAGGCTTCTGTTCTCTCCAGTCTTCTGGTTTTGACCAGGTTTTTAGTACCAGGGAAAAAGTCCCTCCGGAGGATCAGGACTCAGATACTGTTAGGAAGTGTTGAGGACTTTGTACCCATCATGCTGCTGTTGATCAGTGGACAGATATTGCCAGGCAGGTTAGAAACGTAGTCTGAAGGTTCCAGCACTGGATAAGATAATTGACATCTCCCCTTTGCTATGACATCCCATGGAAATAAACATAGATGTAACAGATGATAAAGAGTCTCTCATTCATTGGGCATCAAATTTAGAGTAGTAATTCTGGAAGTTAAGAGTAGGCTGACACTTTGAATATTGAGAGGAAGAAGTATATATTTAACCACTATGTGGAATTGTTTCTATTTATTAACTTTCACTCACCCAAACCAGGATGGACAATTGCCCTGTTGCTATTTCCACTCATTTTTAAATACCAGACGCCAGGATGGTCTTTGCATGCAATTCTTACAGTAACAAGCATTTAAACTCTCACATGTAAAAGAGAGAAAAAGAAATAGGGTTACAGCACCAAATTATTTATTTATCTTCTTTGATGTCATTAACCAACTTAGAAATGAATACATACCTCAATTTAATTTTAACGAAATTAAAATAACTTTTATTAGAAAAAAATCAGAAGATAGTAAGAAAGTAGAAGAAAGCTCTTCTCAGGTGTTAGTGCAATGCCACTAGAGGTTTTGTTCATATTGCAACTTAGCGATGTCTATAAATCTATGATTCAGTGTGTGATTTGCTTTCCCTGTTGTAATCTGCATTTAATACTTCCATTAGAGTTGTCAAGTCAGGGAGTTCTTGACAAGTTTTATATGGTTTGCTTTCTTATAAAAGAAAATGCAGCAGTTTCAGGTTAATTTTTCCTTCCTAATCTATCTCCCTAAGTTTCACAAGAGTGTTTCATGACTTTCTGTCAAAGAATTTTTACCATATTCTATTTAGATTTTTCTTTGTTTATTTGGTTTGGTTTAGGTGTTCTGAAAGAAGTTATTGCTATATAGCTAGCTGGCCTGTAATTCACTATGTAGACAAAGCTGATGTAAAAAACACAGGGATCTATATATTTCTGTCTCCTAAATGTCATGATTAAAGTTGCAATTTGACATACAGAAAGAAAAAGAAAAATCAAAAGATAGTAAGCCATTTAATTTCATTAATTAATAAATATTTATTTGACAATAGATACGATGCTAGTTCCCTGATAACTAAATATTTTCCAGGAGGAGGCATGACTTTGGCTATATCAATAAACATATGATGTGGCCAATATAGTAAACAATCAGATGTCTCCTATTTTATCATGCTACATTTGACCAATATGAAAGCTAATAAGATGAATATACTCATATGTAATAAAATAATATTTTTACTAGAATGACATAAGTCTATATGTTTCCTTCTCACAATAGAGATGTATCTCCTCTTTTTCAGACTCACTAAAAAGTACTTCGCATGTTCATAAAAGAATAACTTCTACCATTTACTCTAATTAAAGTAATTGTAAAGGTTTTTGAGGAGCAAGTATTCATTTTTTTTTTAGTTTAATGTCAAAACTTTGTAGGTTGAAATTATTTATAGAATGTTCAAGTGATGTATTATTGTCAGACTTAGCTGCAAATACCTTTACCCACAGAGCTATGTCACAAGCCCTTAACACAAAGATTCTTGATTATTTTAACAGGTGAAAATATATACCTTCACAATTTTTTCACTACCGATTATAAAGGTTTTGGCAAACCATAAAGACAAGGAACATTCTCTGCTCATGGAGCTTACAGTCAAACAAAACAAAACAAACAAACAAAACAAAACCGTGCTTTTGAAGACTGATAGACAAGGAAGAGAGTCTTCTTCTCAAAAATTCTGTTCTCCTTTGTGCCAAGGGCATAATGAAATTATAAGGAAGTTAGAGACAGAAAGTAAGTAGCATTAACATTCCTGAACAAACTGTCATTCATAAATGTTATAAGGATGCCTACTCAGAAAGCTCACAAAATACACGAATTTCTAATCTCAATGAGGTTTGGGGGGCCATGTTTAAATTAATATCCTTATTCAATACAATTAGTTAATGGAATCTTAGCAAGAAAGTTTATAGTAATTCATGAGCTGACATTAAAACTTACATGAAAATGCAAAGACCCAAGAGGGTGGAAACAAATTTTAAGAACAAAGGCTTACACTGTTAGATTTTGAGAGACGGTCTAAAGCTACAGGGTTATAATTGACATAGGGTGATGGCGATTTGGGGACAGGCATACAGTGAAACTAGGCACAGTTTCACACAGGAAATCAAATGGTGTAATGTAAGGGCTGATGTACAGTGAGGACAGAAGAATTGTTACATCAAAAGAAGCTAGAGGTGGGCATTTGTGTGGACACAAGCACAAATCTTGACTTGAACACATCAAATTCCAGAAATAATAATAAAAAATAGTTCTAAGAAATTCTGTAAGAAAACTGTTAGGAAAACTAGGTTGGTAGAGCCAAGAAAAATAACACAAAGAAGCAATAAAAATTAAAATTTATTTTTAAAAATTTATTTACTTTTTGTATGTGCATGGCGCTGTCCTTGAATATACTTCATTCATTCCTGGTGCCAGCAGTGTACATAATCACGTGTCTCATCTTCTAGATCTGGTGTTATGGTGGTCGTGAGCCACTGTGTATGTGCTGGAATGGCCCAGGTCTTCTACAAGAGCAACAACTGCTCTTAACCTGTTGGGTCATCTCCCTGAATCCACAAATTAAACTTTCTAAAGTTTAAGACTTTTCCTAGTAACAAATATTAAAAAGAAAATTAAATTCTGTAGCCAATGGAATTGCATATATGCCAAGGGACCTATAAACAGACCAAATGCAGGATTTTTGTAATCTAAGGAAATTAAAGTTTTCAACAAATTTTAAAATATTGGAAGAAAAACCACCGGAAAACAGGGAAAATAATAGGATAATCAACATCATTAATCATTAAAGGAATGCAAATTAAACACACATGTGGTATCTTATTGTTTGGTGACTCAAAATACCTACAATCTGAAGAAAGGCATCCTCTCTACTTTTCTGTTGGGAATGTAAATTAGCTAAAGCCTCAGGGAAAATATAATCAAATTGTATCTTATAAACTCATTCATGCGCTTACTATCAGATCATACAATTTCAATATCAGAAGCTTATTGATGTACAGGAAAATGTACAAATGTACATTAGTCTTTATGTTCAAAATAAAATTAAGCATAACGTCCATTACTTGACTAATCATGATATGCATTGTAGGACCTCACTGTAATGTAATGCTTTATAATCCTTCAAGTGAAAAAGAAAAGAATTTATTGTTGTGAAAGAAAGAATGCATCAAAAATCATGATATTAAAGGAAATAAACCAGACTCAAAAATTACCTAATATGTGTCTCCATGCCATGGAAGTCTGGAGAATAGAAAGAACAGATACTAGGAGTGCCCGTGAATGAGGACTTCTGGGAGGAGATAGACTCGAGAAGGATACCAAAAATTGTTCTTATAAGCTGACACACAGTTTCCATTCGAGTTGTACACATGCTGTGTGAACACCATCTAGTTAAAATGCATTTAAATATACAGGTAAATTTAGCAAGTGTCACTTGAAAAAATTATGCTGCAATAAGAATGAATAGAAAGAAGCCAACCCATATTCATGTAGGTGGCCGATTTCTGAGTCCTTGCTTGATTCAAATTCAAAATATTCACCTTTTTGTTCTCTACTTCTCCTGTATGCTTCTCTACCTCTTGGATGCTTCTCTATCTCCTGGATGCTTCTCTACCTCCTGGATGCTTCTCTACCTCCTGGATGCTTCTCCAGCTCCAAGTCTTTGGTGCATCAATTGGTTTCAAATTGTTTCTTTGTTTTGAGTTTGAAACCAAGAAAGTTTTATATTAATTCAGGATTTTAGCTGTAATAAGCAGTATTTTCATTAGTTCAATTAACCATGATATAAAAATAATTGTTCTATTTTATAGTCTATGAATATTTTAATTATATACAAATACATTCCAAAACACATATTAATTCTAAAAAAAAAGATGGATAACGGTCAATAAATATCAATTATAAAATAGATATATATGCTCTTTCCATACAATTAAATCCCTTAATTTTGGGAAATTACAGTGAAATAATTTAAATTCTTTTACAAACTTCTCTATAGATAGGATAATTGTATAGTAAGATTGAGCAATTATCTTTTTTAAATAACATATATCAGTGTTATATGTCATATAATAAATGTGTACATGTCAGACTACATAGATAAGTTACCCTCTAAAACTGGTAAACATAGAAAATCAGAAAACGTACCATAGTTTGTTCAGCTATTTCTCTGTTTGTAGCTCTTAGGTGTTTAGCAATTTGATAACTTACATTGCATATCAAGATAAATTCCGTTAGCTATCGACTTCAAACCCTCTTGTGAATATAAGCATAGCATCTTACAGAGAAGCTTATCACTTTTCCAGATACATTTCCTGCTATGTTTCAGATGCTGTGGTAATAGAGAAATGAAAACATACTTCATACAAAGCAAACAGAGTTCTGTTTGAATGCCAAAATAATATTGCCTTAAACCTTCTCATGAATTGTTGGAGATAGAATCCAGGGCACTTCCTTAGTGTTGTAGACTATCACTGAATTATCTTTATCTCAGAGCTTCTTCCACAGGTAGTCTTCTTAAGCTTAATTCAGTGGTTTTCAACCTTACCAATGCTGAAACACATCAACACAATTCCTTATGCTGTGGTGATCTGCAATCATAAAATTATTTCATTGCTACTTCACAACCATAATTTTGTGACTGTTATGAATTGTAATATAAATATCTGATATGTAGTATATCAGATATGTGCCTCCCAACGGGGTTGAAACTCACAGGTTGAGAATCACTGGTCCAATTATTTAGACATGATAATATCAGTAAGCATTTTTTCATGTGACTTGCTCATCACCGTGTTGATATATTCACAGAGATTCAAGAGGGTGTTGGATCTCCTAGCACTGGTGTTAGAGACAGTTGCCAGCTGAAAATCCAACCCTGGGACCTCTGGAAATACACCATGTGTATTTCATGACTGAGCTACCTCTCCAGCTCCACATTTATATTAGTATTTATTTTTTAAAAATCTAAAGATAGTTCTTTACTTTTGGAAAATCAGAAATATTGACATGACTACTCCTTTTTATAATTACAAACACCTAAAATTGTATATTCTCAGGCTGCTTTAAAAATGTAAAATCCTTGTATATTCTGGACTCTAATTTCAGGTTGAGTCCTATGTCACAGACTGCATCTCTGTTTCCTTTCTTCATCCATATTCTTGGGTCTCCAGTATTTGTCTGTCAGTATA
Organism: Grammomys surdaster; assembly: GCF_004785775.1. Lineage (NCBI taxonomy): Eukaryota > Metazoa > Chordata > Mammalia > Rodentia > Muridae > Grammomys > Grammomys surdaster. The sequence goes on along the minus strand of NW_021604567.1, from coordinate 13,949,760 downwards.
CAACAAGAACTCCATCCTATTGGTGTTCCTGGTGTGCTTATGATCCTCTTAGCTCCACCAGCAAATAACACATTCAACAACTGCCACCATATCAGCAAGGGATACATTCTGCCTCAAGGCACACTGTAAGGCTGCCAAGCAGAGCTCACGAGGAAGATGAATCACAGGTAAGGATGATTTTCTATCAAAATTAAGTAATGTCTTAGTTAGGCTTTCATTACTGTGAACATAAACAATGACCACGGCAACTCTTATAAGGACAACATTTAATTGGGGCAGGCTTTCAGGTTCAGAGGTTCAGTCCATCATCATCAATGCAGGACCACAGCAGCATAGGCAGGCATGGTGCAGAAGGAGCTCCAAGTCCCACCTCTTGTTCAGAAGGCACCTAGCAGAAGCCTGGCTTCCGCATGGTTAAGAGAAGGATCTTAAAGCACACGCCCACAGTGACACACTTCCTCCACAAGGCCACAGCTACAAATAGTGCCACTTCCTGCGCCAAGCATATTCAAACTACCACAATAAGCAACCTTAATTTTGATGGATGAAAACTAGTGACTGTTTATAGACACCTGCTAGAAGACTGTTGATCAATAGTCCTTTCAGAAGCTATTATCTGTTTTGTATTCAAAAGCAAGACCTCAGTAAACAAAAGTTAGAGTTATGGACAAAAAATATTGAGAAAAGCAAAGGTAATCAAACTATTCGTTTATGTTTATATCCAATAATTCCAACCTTCCAAGTTTGAAATGGCACCAAAACGGAAGCAAGACTAAATGCAGTTATGTTCTGAACCCTTCAAGGAATCTCTCAAGGAATATAATCCAGGGATTTTTCAGTCTGAAAATAGTACACGTCACTCTCTAATCTTGAAACATGGCAGCGAAGAAAGGAGGAGGGTAACATTAGTAAACATGAGGAGATGCAAACGAGTGTATGCCAGGTTCAGACTGAGCCTCGTTATTGTGCGGGGCTTCCTCTCTTCCTGGCACAATGGAATGGTGCATTGACATGCTTATAATTTGTTGCCTAGTTTTGGATTTAAACTCTTTTCCAGAGTTGCTTGATTTCCTGTGTGCTCCTTTAGCAGGACCTGGGAGCATCGTTTTTCGTCACAGCTACTGGTGTATTGGTGCCTGAAAGTGCGGCCTGAATTTGGGTCTCACTCACACCCCTGTATGTTTCCTTGGGGTCATATTTTATTTCGTGACCACACTTCATCAGAGACGCAGAGATAGAATCAAAATCAGAGAGAGGAGAGAGAGAGAGAGAGAGAGAGAGAGAGAGAGAGAGAGAGAGAGAGGCTTCTGAATTTAAACTTTGGTCAATCATGTCTTTGAGAATATTGTCTGTTCTGCTGTTTGCCTACAGTGTTTTCAATTTGATAAGAGAAGGATCTTTAGTTCATCTGCATCTATTTACTTTTTAGTGATCCCTGTGTTGCCGTGGATCATAACATGATCTCTGACCACACATATTGGAATTTGCTCCCTAAGCTCTGGGAATCAATATTGTAAGGTAGGATTGGAGGGAAAACATCCAAGCTAATGATTTAAAAGTGCTCAGACTGCCCCAGAGAAAGCATGCTGTTGTATACAGATTATGTCATCATGCTCACTGATCACAGTGAGGAATGAGACTGTGTACGCAAAGATAGAATTGTCCACCCAGGTGTGGACATTACCAACTCATATATCTAAGTACTCACTGAACTACAACCATAAAAAGTTCTCAGCATCTGTGGATACAGATTTTTAAAATCATATTAAGTTGCCATTTGATTTTTAAAAAATTAAACAACAAGAAGATATGGAAAGTCAGCTTAGCAGTAATGGAAAATAGGAAGATTTGTTACAATTGGGATAAGAAATGATCTTTGGGATAAAATTTAATGAGACAGACAGATCACACATTGCATATTTAATAATTGATAGGCTGTGAAATCCTTGTTTTATTTTCAACTTTTTGAGACTTTAATATAATTACAGAGTTTTCCCCTTGCTTTCCTCTCTTTAAACACTGCCAGTTACCCCTTCTTGCTGTCTTTCAAATGTTGTGGCCTCTTTCCAAAATACGTTATTATATATACACTCATATAGACACAGAGACACACACCGACATAGACACAATCACACACACACACACACACACACACACACACACACACACACTCCTAAATGCATAAATACAACATGCTAAGCTTCTATAGATACTGGAAAGCATATGTTGATGATCACATTAGAAGTCCTGATTCAGATGCTATTATAGACCTATGATAAGTTTTAAGCCTTTAATGAAATTGTTTCATTAAACATATTAAAAGCATCTTGTGTTGAAGACCATGAAATATACTACATGATACTATGCACCCCTTAATGCAAAGATATAAGCTCCTTTTTATCATCTAATGTGTGTGTGTATGTGCATATATATGTAATATAAGTGGAACAAATAAAATATACTATAGTTAAAGCAAAACGCCTTCATAAAAATGTGATTTTATCAGAAAAATACAGCCAAAAATAAAGTCAACATATAAGTCTTGAATGTCACAGTTGGTTTTGTTTTTTGTTTTGTTTTGTTTTGTTTTTGTTTTTTTGTTTTGGATTTTTGTCTAGAAATGTCTGGGTTGACTTTTCATGAACACTTATTAGTAGGTTTTTGAGAGGACAAGTTTCAGCTCTGCAGACTTTTCCCAGACCTAGACTGAAGAAGAAAGTGCAGATCAAAAGAAACAAATAGCTTAGCGATTTGACTGGATCAAAATGATTGTCAAAGGGATAAAAGAAATAAAGATATGGAAAAAGTTTTAGGTTGGCTCCTTATCTAATGATGAGTCCAAGATGATACATATAGACTATAGATCTGAGATCTGCTGCCCATTGGTGACAGTACATCAAGGGAGTCACAGTGTTCACCTCAGGCATCATTTGTCCATTCCGTAGTCACTTAGGTGATGATTACAATTCTTTCCAGTCAATTGACCAACAGATGCCTCTCTTGTTTTGACTCTGCTTCATTCTTTCTCTGAGCTCTTGTCCCTTCATGTTGAGTTCCATAGCAATGTATTTAATAAGAGACCATGAAAATTTTAGGTGTTTGCTTCTGAATATGTCATTTTGTGAAATGTCTAGGCATTTCTCTCCTCTCCTCTCCTCTCCTCTCCTCTCCTCTCCTCTCCTCTCCTC
>NW_021604567.1:13858723-13946172 GCF_004785775.1 Grammomys surdaster | reverse complement strand
CCTCTCCTCTCTCTCTTCTCCTCTCTCCTCTCCTTTCTTCTTTTCTGTTTACTTCCCTTCTCCTCTCTGGGTTCTGTTATCTTTTGACCTCTTTCATATTTTGTTCTATTTTTCAAAACACAAATATGTCAAGTTTCTTTTCTCATTATTAATTCAACTAGCCATGCTATGTATACGTGTGTCTCTTTTTTATTTCTCTGCTTGAGTTCATACATTATACATGTTTACATGAAATATGATAGTGAAGTGGCTAACATATCAATTAGAGGTAACCTATTCCAAGTACTGGGAGCTTCTTTTGGTGACAAGAGATGTCCAATTAGAACTCCATTTCCCACCTTTTATTTGGTGATTTCATTTAGATTACCTTCACACATGTATATATTTTAGGAAGCTTTTACTGTATTCGGTTTCCGTGAAACCCTTCAATTCTTAGTTTGAGCTTTCCTTCCCCATATTCTCTCCCTCTTTCCCCTTCTACCCCTTCCCCATTTGATCCTCACATTCTAGACTGCCCACCCCCAACTTAACCATCCATAACTATTTCATTTTATCTCCTAGGGATACCAATCCCCCTTAAATTTTGTTCTATGATACAAATAAGTAATGCAGGAATAATTAGATCCATTCAGGACTTGTTTTTACATATTCTTCTCCAACACCAGATATATTTAGTCTATGTAGAGCACACAAGTGATATGTGTTCTTCTAGGCACTGATCCAAGCTTCATTTGAGCTAGAAAGTGGGAACTCCAGTTTCCTAGGACTCTAAGTGAATTCTGGAAACTGCTGCCTTCTTCACAGTTGTTCTTCCCTTGGCCTTAAGCAGCTTCCTCACACACATGTGAGCCAAAGGTTTAAAGAGCATCTCTGAAAACTTCGACAGTCTTTTACTCCTCTGTGTGTAGTTTTCTCTTTTTAAACCCTCCCCCCTCTCTCTTTCTGCAGAGAAAGTTGATTCATTCAAGGTGTCCACAGGAGGAGGAGTAATAAATAAAACTGTCCAGGGCTCTGACTCTCTAGCTCAAGTTAATCATCTGTGTTCCTGACATGAGATTTTGTTTAAAAGGAAGTAAATAGTGTGCATAACCAAACAGTCCAGACCACAGTGTCGTCCCATCCATCAGGGACATATCACTGTCTCAGCACTAGCTCTCTTGAACATGATGTGATGGTCCAGATCAAGGTGTGGTCCCATCCATCAGGGATATATCACTGTCTCAGCACTAGCTCTCTTGAACACAGTGTGATGGTCCAGATCAAGGTGTGGTCCCATCCATCAGGGACATATCACTGTCTCAGCACTAACTCTCTTGAACACAATATGATGAATTACCTGAATTGTGCCAAATCTCTTTCTAGGAGACAAACCCCCCATATCAGTGGCAATAGACTTCTGTCTTTTATCCCTACTAGCATGAGATTCCAGTTTCTTGGAGACCATTGTTTCAATAGTAATAGCCAACCTGAGGGATTCATAACTCTCCCTTTATTTCTGACAGTACAGCTACAATTGTATTGAAATTTTCATTTTATATTTAGAAATAAATTGAAGCCTAAAACGATTTCTTTTATAACATTAATTTCTTTTTCCCTTGACTAGCCAACAAACAGCTTTATAATATTGAACAGCTTAATCAAGTTAGAAGTTTGAGTATCAATTGTTTCTGTCTTAGACTTTGAATTTTTCACCTCTATCATTGAAATTATGTATATTTACTAATTGGAATTCAATTTTAGGCTATATATTCTATATATTTATAAATTTATATATATATTTAAATATATATTTATTTATTAAGATATATTCAAATGTATTTTATACATTCAAATATTTATAAATACATATTCAAATATATATTTGAAACATATAGAACGATTGTTAGTTATTGAATTTCAAATTATGAAGGTAAGTTTCTTCAACATGCCAGAAAAGACAGGGGAGAAAATAAAAAGACAGGGGAGAAGTCAGAAATTCTTCAGGAGATAAAGTAGGAAAGAAAACTTTTGTTATTAGTTACTGGTGGGCTATAACAAGAATAAAGAAGTATGTAACGGTAACAAGTTTGGTTTCTGACATATGAACTGCCATATTCATTTTAATTCATGTGAACTGTAGATTGGGTTAGTTAAATTTTCACACATGGCCAGACCTTTCCCTAGAAACAATAGTCTCTAGGCAAATTATGAAGAGGATACAGCTCCTGAATCATCAGGATCTCTCTCTACCTAAGCTTGGTTTACAGGAATATCTTAATTCACTGCTAAGCCTGCCAATTGAAGACAAGTTTTAAATTTAAACGCTATGAAGAAAATATCAAGAAAAATGTTTTCTTGGCTTACTTTAATAAATAAGGCTCCCAGTTTTCTTCAGAATCAGTGACCCCTCCACTTAATATAACATGCAAGCAAGCTCTTACTTTCAGCCAAACTAATTTTCTGCTCTTGCTTCAAAGAAGATTAGAAGCAGGGAGTGAATGACTGAAGGTGGTTACATTTTAGTGGTGTAATGTGGCCACTGACAGCTTGACAGTGAGAGTGAGCAAACAAAATACGCAAAGAACCACGGAGCAGTGTAAGTCCTAAAATATCAAAACCTTACACAATCAAAGACAGCAATAGGAGCATCTCTCCATAGTCTACAAAGGAAAAAATACTGCCAATATCTTCATTGAATAAAAAATTGAATGTTTAATGCATTTTATACCATGGTTTTCTTAAAATGTTAAGTAGACTTATTAAAGAGTATTCAATTGACTTCTCTTTTTTTCTATTTACCTTTAGTGACCTTTTTTGGTCCAATCAGGGTCTAGAATTCTAAGACCAAGAGTACAAGTTGAAAATGCTGGTGTGTGAGCTGCTTTGTTTCTAGAAATTGAAGCTTGGAAGCAATAAAGGGAGCTCAGCTCTTCAAAGGTATAGGTCAGGTCTAAATGTTTGACCTTGATTAAGTACTGGCTCTATTAAAGTGTCTTAAAGGAAGATATGTTAAGAATTCTCCTAATAGTCAGATGGATAACAAACAAAAAGAAAAGAATAGAAAAGAAATGAAAAGAAAAACACATCTACCATGTTTATGAAACATGAGCAAAAATGCAAATCCCAGTTTTTGAAGATAATACATTTAGTTTAAAATTGATTAGCAATGCAGTAGGAAAACAGAGAGTGTACCATACAATCATATTTTGGATGAAACTATTTTGAGTTACATATTTATGTATTTCAAATTGAAATACCGCGTTTGAATGTTTGAGATAGTAAAACATTTTCATTTATAAGATAAAAATATGGCAAATAAATTTTCTGACTAATTACTACGTAGCAAAAGAGACAAAATTGATACATGGCCAGTGCTGCATGGACTTCAAAGCTATTGTCTTATTGCCTTCTTTTCCAAAGGTCACTACAGTCATGGGTGAACCTACCCAAGCCTTCAGAGATGGTGCAATTTCTGTAGTAATTGTAATACTATAGATCATACACAGAGAACGGCAACTTTTGAATACTGCTTAAGAATTAGACACAAGATGGTTATTGAAATGTATTAAAATAGAAAACTTAGCTAATTTTATTTACCTAATATTACTTTCACTACACACGATTCTTAGCAATGAAACACGTTGATTTGATAGAAGAAATCCTTTAGTGAGTCTCATTGTATTAAATCATAGAAGAAAATGACATATTAGAATATATTTAAATAAATTAACATTTGATTTATGAGTTCATATACAGGGGTAATACCGGTACTTTGTATGGTAGCTGGGTGCACATGTACACAAACATGAAATGTGCTACATAAAGTCAGATAAACATTCTAGTTCCTAATGAGAAAGCTGTTATATTTCCATTAATAGTGAAGGAAAGCAATCACAGATGCCTACCATCCTCTCCATTAACACATTTTTAGAGAAACAGGTTAATACGTTAGAGAATATAATGATGGAAAGCTTTTAAAGAGAAGAAGCAAATTAATTCCTAATTGAGAAATTGTGCTGAAAATATTGAAAAGTTGTGAAAGTCAAGCTTTCTATAACATTTTGACGCAAATTAATATGTAGAAATGCATAAACATCAAAGCATACCCACCTGAGCATTTAGAAAATATAATGTTTATAGTTAATATTCCTATTACTTAAGTAATTTGTACCAGCATAGTTCATACACATTGTTTGTGGAATGTAAAACTTCCTCTCCATATGATAAAGTATGTACATATCTTGGTCAAACTAAAACTGTCAGTTCAAATATTTCATGTGTTTTTTCTTCACATAAACTTATACTTCCCTTCGTTTCATAGAGAAAATACAGGGACAAATTACAACTAAAAAAATTAAGAATTGATTTTCTTTCTCTGTTTGATCTGATAATAGAGTGGCTAATAAAGTTCTAACAATTGTGCTGGTTTTCTTTAGGCTTTCATTTGCTGGTGAGTACAGTAGAATTGTCTTATTCATTCTACAGAATGTGTATGTACTTACTCATCTATTACCTGCCCACCAAGGTGTATATATGTTATTTTAATGTGACCAGTCATTGGCATGTTCGAATCATACACAAGGTTCTTTTAAATCCTAGGAGACAGATATAAATTTAAACTAATTTAAGGATTCTGTGTTATTAAACGCCATATGACAAAATACGCATTTTGCAGGGATTTCTGCAATATCCCTGTCTAAACCTATAGCCATCCAATGATGATATGCAATAAGAATTCACTCATCACTGCTCGGTCCTCATCCCACAAATTGGCTAACAGGTGATATCTCTAAGAAGCTAAGGGTGACTTTATTTTATTCTTTACAGCTGTTTTCACAACCTCATTTTGCCCTTCCTCTTGAGACAAATATTTGCTTTCTCAGTCTCAGGACAGATGGTAGATCTTTCCTCTGTTATACTGGTTTATTCTGTCTACAGCAATCACTGCATTCAAACAAGCACCAAAATTCTCAGAAACTGAAACCATACATTCCCCTTTCTTTGACATTGAAAAATCCTAACAAACAGCACCAAATCTTACCACAGACACACACAGACAGATTGTATTTGTCTTATCATTATCCTAGTATCAAAACATGTGTAAAATTTCCGTCATACTTTTATACTTTTTCTCAAATCAAATGCTTGTTAGGCAAAATGTGACAGTGAGTTCACACTTAAAGCGTGTGCTATTATGTCATCATTTCAATTATAAATTTGTGTACAAACACACACACACCATATATATATATATATATATAGAGAGAGAGAGAGAGAGAGAGAGAGAGAGAGAGAGAGAGAGAGAGAAAGAGAGGCTGTTGTAAGGGAAAAAATAAACCTTGTCTGGGTAAAAATGCAAAGGCAAATGTGAAATAATAGGATAGGTATTATTTACAGAAATAGTTAAAACAATTAGTTTTAAATGTAAACTTTCATAATGATAACTTTTCATCTTTTGCATGAAAACTTACTTTTATGTTTTAATAAGAAACCACAATCATTTTCTTGTTTAGTATTCTCTATAAAATTTTAATATTTGGTATTGTATCTTTTTATACGTAAAGAGAAAAATATACGCTGCTCAAATGTACTTACGGTGTGTTTATAACACCCTTACATATGTGTGTGTTTATGTTGCAGGAACAGAGTTGTTCATATTCGAAGATGATGGATGATTAGCACTGAAGAGAGGTAGTGTCAAGTAAGTCATGAGAGATAGGAGGAGACTCGGCCGTCTCTCAGCTGTGTCCAATGTGATTTTTTTCACTACACAGAGCAACCAGAGCAGTTGCACAGCACATATGCTTTCTCTCTCCATGCTGCGTTTATGCAGAGCACATACACTGGCTGGGATCACTGTACCGCAGTTTGAATGTGAGCAATTGAGACACTGGAGGCCAACCTAAAACTTATGATCAAGCCATTTGACTTGATCCTAAATCCTCAACTTCCTGTAGTGTTCTATTGACTTTGTTTTTATTATATATTTTATATTTGTTTGGCATAAACAAAAAGTTATTTCATCAGTTTTCCAGCAGTATGAATAATCTTGGCTAACACAAAATTGTTTTGCTCAAAAGTCCATGTTGAAAAATTAAAAAGTAAAATTAAAATATGTTAATAATAGAACTAGCATTTTCCTTTTGTACTGTACCCTTCCATTATAATTTTAAGGAAAGTAAGGGTTTTACATTGTTTTCGTGGTTTATTAAGAATCATCTCTGTTTAGTTTTCTAACTTTGTAGTACCATAGCATCTGTCAATTAGCTTCCAGGTTATATATGTATGTAAATTCAAAATGAAAATGACAATATATCACACATAATAATATAATAACTGCATATTAAATGTAAACACAATCATTAGTGTTTGGACACAAATGTATTTTCAAATCAATCTTTCTCACTCTAAAGAATATTCCATTTTTACATAGAACATGTACATTCTGCACTTACGCTTAGTACATGTTTATTTTGCATTTCCATAGTACATGAGTGTTCTGTATTGATATGGAATACACATACATTCTGCATGACCATTGTAAATGGACATTGTAAACTCATAGGTAGTGTATTACATTCTGCATTTACATAGTACAATACCTCCTGCATTTATACATAGTACAAATACAATCTGTGTTCTACCTTTTGAGCATCCTTTCTTCAATTGTCAAATACAAACTAGCTCTGGAAGGTGTGACAGGATAATAGTCACATTTCTTGTGCTTATTTGCTTCCTAACTGTTCCTTTTCATTGTGGTTTCTCTTCAAGCATCATTTGGGGCCTGTCATCCAGAATTTGAAGATAATCAGAATCAATTGAGTTACAGAAAAAAAGTCACTCAATCTCACATCATATTGTCAATATTTGCAAAGATTGCAGCCCTATTGATTTGTGTGTGTGTGTGTGTGTGTGTGTGTGTGTGTGTGTTCTCATGAGTTGTATGTTTTCTGGCTCTCTATTTCATTAAACATCTGTCAGAGGTGGCATTTGTCTAAGGCTCAAAAACAGCTTGAATATGGGAAAGAAGAAGGAACTAGTGTGAATATTCTTACGGTGATTTGGGTAGCCCAGCTCATTATTATGGGATATTTAACCTCCTTCGCTGCTTGCATTCTTTCTCACCTTTGTGGCTTTGTATTTAAATGCTTGTATCTATATGCATCTTAATCTATAATTTCAGAAACGTGTCATATCACCAACGAAAGCAGTTTTGTTTGTTTTTCTCTGTGTGTAGTATATACATCTGTGTGCATGTGTCTGTATACAAGTCTATGGAGGAGGTGCACATGTGTGTTTATGTGTGTGTATGTGTTTGTATGTGTGTGTACACACATAAAATCTATATATCAACATCAGATGTCTTCACTTTCACACTGCATCTTAGTTTTTTTAAGGCAGTTCTCTTAATGAATGTAGCTTAATTTTTTCAGCTAGATTGACTGTCCAGTCAGCCTCTATGTTCATTTTATCCATGCCTACTCCCCCTCCTACTTTGCCTCTTCCATGAATGCTGAGGGTTACAGGAACATACTACCATACGCGGCTTTTGCTTCAGACCCATACACAGATTCCTGCTCTTACACAGATTGCCACTCACTAACTCATATTTCTAGCTGTCCAGTGTTATCTAATGCTAGCTAGGTGGTTACTATACAAATTGGGAACCAGGATAAAGCCGCAGAGCACATAACATAGACATTATAAATAGAAATGAAAATAACCAAGAAGCTGATACCCACTGGCTATATGCCTCGGTTACTTGTATTACTTCTTCAAAGCCTGTCTGAAAATTCTTTTTCTGCCGAATTAAAAAGACAGCATGGCTAGCTTAGTTTGGTGTGGCACATCACTTTATAATATGGCCTTTTTTTTCAATGAGTAACATGAGGTAACATTTCAAATACCAAGCGAAGGAGGCTGCAACAGAATCACGGTAACCATGATTCATACAGAGGAGAGCACAGGCATCTCCTGCCTTAGCCACAGCTCTCATGGAGAAAATGTTGACATTGATATTCTAGGAGGAAAATTACAGAACTCCCAGATGAAAGTGAAATTTGAGTGGTGTACATGTATGTGTGTGCATGTGTGTTCATATGTGTGTAAGAAAATTCCCTGCCTCTGATCAAAGAGGAGTCAATTCTTTAAAACAATTTCTACAACTTAGTCATTTTCTTCTAACATTCAAGGAGCAAATGAAATTTGGCAATACTTCCCTCAGATTTTTCCCTCCAGTTCCTATGTTTTAACCCATTTACTTGGCAATGACATTTAGTCTTGGATGGGAAGGAGGGAGGTCAGAAATTTTCCAAGAGGAGGCAACTACTAAAGGAAAAATAAAAACAAAACAAAAAGCAACCAACCAAACAACAAAACAACAAAACAAACAAATAAACAAAAACCTCTCAAATGGGGAAGGGATTCAACACTTTAAGTCTACTCTACCATGTACATGTCATATTAGAGATGATTAAAACAATAACCTCCTTCCCACAAATATATATACATATGTGTGTGTGTGTGTGTGTGTGTGTGTGTGTGTGTGATTGATGCCTGTTGATACTTCAATAGTAAAAGTAGTGCCTAAGGGAGATTCTATTTTATTTGTGATATTTATTTCCAGAAATCTAAATAAAACCTTTGGAAAGGAACGACATGGTCTCTGGCATCAAGGACATAATGATGAAAAGATTCGATAATATACATGCCTATGTTCATTTTCATAGAAAACGTATTTAAAATGAAATTACACTGCATAATTCCTAATTACTACTTACAACCATTCATTGCATCTAACTATAATTGATTAAGGATGGAAACACAAAGAAATCCCTTGTATAATTCAAGATCAATAAATATGTGTCATCATGTCTTCCTGGAGGTTTTATTGCTAAAGTATGCAAAAATGTCCTGTTTGTAAGTTACAGCAAATACACTGTAATATAGGAACAAGGAACCCTGGTGTATACTGCATAAGTGATCATGTCCCTTACCCCAGATAGAAGCGAGATGCTCTTTCCCCACTTGTGAGTCTGGCTCACCCTAGAAGCAGAGTGACGAGGAGTGAATTGGAGATGGAAAGGTGTTCAAAGTGCAACCAATAAAAATCCTAAGGTAGAACACGTTCTGTAAACCATAACTGCCATGCTGAATGAGTAATTATGCTATTGCAGAAATGATAAATAATGCTTTGCTGTCTTCACTGAGAAAATGAAGTGTTTGCTGCCCCTCAAATTGCTAAAGGTGAAACCTGCTTCCGTGGTCCCATCTGTCAGAGGGGACATGATCTGACAAGATCATTTTTCTTAAAGTGCTGCATGCTTGAGTCTATGCAATGAAGACATGTAGCTTATAAATTTTATCCATGCTCCTGTGATTCAATAGAGGAAAATTAAATCATAATTAAAACTTTACAAAAGATGTGTTATAACATTGCTTTTATTGTAATGTAATTAACTCTGATTGAGAATCTTAGCATATTTAAAGTGACAAAACTGCATTTTATATACTTTATTTGAACATGTTATGGAAATCAAAATAGAGAATATCGAAACAGTGATCCAAATTAATATATTTGTGTATTTCATCACCTGAAAGGCCTTTAAAACTACCAGCAAGCAGAAGTTTCCTGTCAAGCATTAGTTTTACATTGACTGTAACAATGTCAAGTACTAGAAGAAAGTAACAAGGCAACCTTCTTTCCATATACAAAACATTTAAACTAGACCAACGCTGATCCAATATAACTGCCAATAGCTATTTCTTCCAGATATACACAGCATTCAAAAAGGTTCAAATGACTATAAGACTTTACTATTAACACGGTAGATTACAGTGCATAACCAAACCTCTGAGACCACACTCTCTTCCTTGGTCCTTCAGACATGTAGCTACTGATTACTCTAGAATCATATTTTAAAGATTTAGTTTGTATTTGGCTGTATGTGTGCACATGTGTGTGTATGTGGGGGGGTATGATATGTGTGGCTGTGGAAGGGAGAAAAGGTTATCAGATTCCTCAGATTTTGAGTTATAGCACATTGTGTGGCATCCAACACTGGTGTCTGGGAATTGATCTCCAGTCCTTCAGATGAGAAGAGAGTTCTTTTAGTGTAGAACTGCAGAGCAGTCTTCATTCGACTTGAGGTTACTATGCAGAGCAACAGGATTCGCTATGGCATTTCCATGTGGATTTTGGATTTGCTGTCTCTCCATTGCCCTCTATTGTACCACAGTCACTCCTTGTGGACCATTTCCTTCTCCTCTCCAAAGCCTCCTGCTTCCATGTCAGCTGTATTCTGTTATTTTCTGATATTTCTCCTATCATCTATCTACCTTCTATTATCTATCTATCTATCATCTATCTATCTATCTATCTATCTATCTATCAACTATCTATCTATCATCTATCTATCTTCTATTATCTATCTATCTATCTATCTATCTATCATCTATCTATCTTCTATTATCTATCTATCTTCTATTATCTATCTATCTATCTATCTATCTATCTATCTATCTATCCTTTATCATCTATTTCTTACAATTTCTTTTTCCCATCTCATACTCTTGTTTCAAGAACCAAACTCCCACCCACCAAACCACGCAAATTAAAATTTAAGGCCATAGATGAGAAAATATATGAAGTATTTATCTTCTCGATGCTGATTTGTTTCACTTAACAGAATGGTTTATAATTTCTCTGCATGGCTGACATTCCAGTATATAAAAATACTACATTTATATGATTTATTTATCTATTTATAGACTCGAAAGGCATTTTTATTTTTTTCCTCATGTGAACAGTACAGCAATAAACATGAATGTGCACATCATAGAGTCCTTTGTGCTTTACCCACTAATAGCATAGCTTCATTATGCTCGCCATTTTTACTATTTGGAGAAACTAGATACTCCTACCAGCCGTGAATAAATGTTCCTCTTCCCCGACATGAACATTGGTCTCCTGTTTTCTTGATTATAGAACTGTTGAGGGGGTAGGAAATTCGTAAGCAATTTTAATTTGCATTTCTCTAATGATGAAGGATTTTGGGAACCTTTTCAAATACTTATTGAGCTACTGAAATTTTGTTTCTGATGTATTGTGGATCATAATGGACTTTCTGTGACCAACACTCCAAGAAGGTAACTAAGGGCCACATAAGGGTGACTTTCCTCTTCTCGGGATGACCTATCTCTTCCTGCCCCACTTTTGCCAACCCTCAGCTTTTTTTCTGCCAATGTCCCACAGTAAATGTACTTTAGCAACAACAACATACTTTTTTTTTTCCTATTATAGTTGTCACTTGCCTTGGCGAAGATGATGACTACCAAGTTTTCAGGCTGTTGCAGAATCTCAGCTTGAAGTTGCCTCACTGTTACTTTCTACCACCGTCTTTCTAACACAGTGAGCGTATCCAGCCCCAGTCATGTCTCTGTGCAGACTCTCCCAATACTCATTAAAATGACACACAGTGTCGGTGGATGGAAGAGCCTTGAGACTTACCACTAACTGGAGTGCTGCCCAGTCTGGATATGGGTAGTCAGTTGCCAATTGGCTACCTGTTGACCACTCCCAGTTGTTGACGGGCCTGGTGCTGCTTGTATTTTGATGTTAATTCCGCTCTCCTGAGAGAGGCTGTGAACAAGGAGTGAGTCATATGCTCAGATGACTTTTTGTGACCCAATCCCTTAATGAATAAAGGAGTCAATCCCTGGGCAAGTAGGAGAGACTTCCGGGTTGGATAGGGGAAGAGAGGAAGAGGAGAAAGGGTCTTTTTGAACGGCACAGCAATAGGACAAGATGTAGCCACTAGTGTCTTCCAGCTTATAGCAAATCTGCCAGGATTCACCACTGGAGGATTTAGATCTAATATGGTTTACAAGATTAGCATTCTAGTTGTTATACCCAG
Organism: Grammomys surdaster; assembly: GCF_004785775.1. NCBI lineage: Eukaryota > Metazoa > Chordata > Mammalia > Rodentia > Muridae > Grammomys > Grammomys surdaster. Next base: position 13,934,278 of record NW_021604567.1, on the reverse strand, counting down.
AGATTGAGTTATCATTGTTTCTGAACTAGGTTTGTGTGGTGTTTTTCTTCTTGAGGCGACTAGACTGGGTTCAAGAGAGAAAGATAAGGTGGTAAAGTGTGGGTTTGCCTGATGTATACTCCAAAGACAGTGGGGGTTTTGAAGCATGGAGTCGTAGTGACCTGCCAGTGAGAACCTATCGAGCTGGGTTGAGAGATTCTGAAGCCACTGAGTCAGAGAGTCTGCCGAGATGAGTTCACCTCGCTGGTGCCCTGTGGCCCACCAGTGCCCTGCATAGCATGGGAACTTGCCATTCTTTTCAATATTCCCTGCTACAGTTTTGCATATTGAATTAGAGTTCACACTATACATTAAACAGTTTGACTTATAATTATAGCTGTTTCTTAAAACAATTTCATTATGAATCAATTGTCACGTCAAATTGAAAATTATCTAATAAGGGGAAATTTTCCAATGATATTTTATAACAGCTTTTAAAATGTTGAAGAACCATTTATATCTTAACTAATATAAACTTGAAGGCAGTATGCGTTCTTTTCTCTAGAAATCAAAATATATTATCAGAGGTAATAAAAATAGAAAACCCGATTTGGATGATGAAGAGTTTTAGTGTTAATATTAATAAAGTTATATTTGAGAATATCCTGGATTATATAAACCTATTCATCTAAATTCTCACTGGACAATACAAAATCTTAGGAATCACACTGGCATCTGATCTCAAAAATAGATGTCTGATATCGCATGGTTAATTTCTAGACATAATATTATACTAATCAAAACCAAAGCTCTGGATTAGATACAAATGCAGAGTTTTTAATGCTGGGGATTTTCAATTTATATTTAGGATAAATATAAGAATATTTTTGTTAGAAGATAATTCTTTGTGTATTATTGGCACTTCTGCAAATATCTTCCTGAATAGCAAAACTTAGTTCTTGTCATAAAAGATGTGGACATCTTACACTTAACATCCCTTTTCTCCAATTCAACCTGTGATGCCTACATCCTGCCCCATTTCATATAAGCTTTTATGAATTAGGACTTGAACCATTCATGGATGAGCCTGATGCCCTTAGTCCTGCCACTGTGAGAAGGTTCTCTTTTCCTTAATCATTCAGAAAGGAAACTAAACCAAATCAAACTCATATTCCAGAGGGTTCTAGATATATGTCATTCTGGAAATCTGAGTAGACATAGCAGAAGCAAAAGTTTGGAAAGGTATCTGTTAAAGGGGTGATTTTTTTTGAACCAATGATCTTCCTCACTGGCTTTAAATTCTGTTATTAGCATTAAACTTCCTGAGGCAAATGACTAAAACTAATTGCATTCCTGAGAAGAACTTCAGTAGTATTCCCAAATGTGCAATTTCATTTTTCATGGTTACAGTTACAGTCATCCATGATGAAATACCCTATTGTACTTTTCACAGTATTTAGAATTATGTATGATATTTGAATTTAAATGAATTAATTGACTTAGTTTATTTGAAAGACTGAGTACATGATAGATTTGCCAAAAAATGTTAGTCTAAAAATAGCCTGTGAATTATTTCACTAAGTTACTCACAAAACAAATGTTTACATTTTAAGTATGTCCTACTTCAAATAATACATTCATTTTAGTAAATATAAAGACTTTAACAATTTAAATAAATTTATTAGAGTTATGAGAAAATTCAGATAACACACAAATGAACTATGCCGCTTTAAAAATAAAACAATACAGTACTAGTGATAATTATGTTAGAAGTAAATTGGACCCACAGTTCTTAGTTCATTATCTTTTTTGCATAAATGATAATGCGCTTATTGATATATAAAGAATTCACCACAACAAATGACATAGATTCCATTGTGTATTTTCTTTACATTTTCAAATAATAATGAGGAATAATGAAATGAAATAAATCAAAGACAAACACATCAAAATATGACAAAGCATGAAAAAGAGCCAAAAGTAGGCACATACCACAACTACTCTGTTTTAAGTGCATTGCATAGGTATTGTCTTCAGGAATACGTTTTTACCATCAGTTTTTGGAGAGCCATCATTAGCCTTGACAGTAGCCTGAGTTATTTGTGGGATTTCCATGGAACCACTTTGGTCAACATCTTCATTAGATGCAACTCATTCTTGGTGACAAGAGATGTTCATTCAGGGCTATACCTCCCTTGTTATTTGACAATTTCATGTAGATAACCTTAATATATGAAAATATATAAAGCAGTAATGAATATAGCTGATCAAGTGTCTCCATAGTAGGATGAAGCATTCTTTGGTTATATGACGAAAAGAAATGTAGCTGGATCTTGAGGTTAGTCAATTCTAAATTTTCTGATTAGCTGTCACAATTATTTCTACAGTAGCTGTATAAGTTTGCTCTTCCACCAACAATAGATGTAGATCCCCATTACTTTACATTCACACCAGCAAGAGCTGTCACTTGTTCATTGCTCTTGGCCATTCCTACTGATATATAATAAAATCCCAAAGTAGTTTTGATTTGCGTCTCTGATGAATAAGGAGATAAACATTTCTTTACACACTTTGCAGCCATTTGAATTTTCTTTTTAGAAAATTCTCTGTTTAGATTTCTATCCCATTTTTAAAGTGAGTTGTTAGTTTTCTTGATGTTCAGTTTAATCAAATAGTTTTAACATAGAGACTACCAAATTGATTTTTAGATACTTGAAATGTGAGCCAATATAGACAGAAAGTTAAACTTAACAAATTCTTGCTTTTTAAAAAAATACATTTGAGTGTTCTGTGTTCATGTAAATATATAAAATACAAAGAGATTCCTTGGAACTAGAGCTACAAATGGTTGTCAACTGCAGTGTTGGTGTTGGTAAGAAAAACAGGATCCTCTATAAAAGAAGCCAGCACTCTTAACTTTTGCTCCCTCTCTTTAGTCTTAGTTCTTAATCAGTTTTACATGAAAGTCCTACTTCTATTAGTCGATGATATGAATTCACTGAAATGTCAACGATGATTAATACTTTAAACAGATATTGTCTAATGTTCCCTGTCTTTGTTTCACATTGATTTCTTGAGTTGGTACATACACGGTGTCCATATAATCATAAAACACATAAATACTATGCTCCATTTACAGTGTTTTTTGTACACCTTAGGATAAGATTTCCTTATTAAAGAGTTATTCATTTTGTCAGCACTATCTGAATTAATCTTTAAAAGCGTGAAACAGCAGCTGGGTATACATGTGCATGCTTCTAAGGTTCCACTTGAAAGGTGATTAAAGGTAGTCTCTAGAGTTAGAGTCCATGTGGATCTGCTCGAAATCTTTTCCCCAGAATGAAACCAGAAAAATCACTAACATGAGCCATGAAACAAATCTTGTGAAAGCAACTGGAAACATATCAGGAAAGATCTATGTTAATAATGTTGTCATTGCTTCTTATGATTTCTTCTGAGCATTGCTGACCTTGTTCCCGTCATTGGTAATAGGAGGCAGTGACTATTTGATTCTTAGTGTTCTGTGGTCTCTAAGATCACAAAGAATGACCCAAATCAGGCCTTTGGTGGCTGGGCTTTAAAGTTATATAAATATTAGCTGTCTCTTCTTCATAGAGATCTATGTCGATATTATCTATGGCAGTCAGTAGAGGGAAAGAACAGTACATTAACTTGGGTTGAAGAAGCACAACAATAAAAAAAGAAAGTCATTTATGTAAAACATTATTTTCCTTAGTTGCCTGTAGTTCTTTGCTAAGGTTGAGGTCCCAGAAAATTTCCCCCTTTCATGATCAGGAGAAATGGCTTCCCCAGAAAAGGAGCTCTAAAATTGATTATCCAATATAAAGTATTAGCTTGGAAGACATACACATAGAGATAACTTTATATGACCTAGGCAGGTTATGTTTATATATTTAGGAACGTGTGTGTGTGTGTGTGTGTGTGTGTGTGTGTGTGTGTGTGTACATGTAACATGAATTTAAAAATAAGGCCATGAATTTGAGAGAGAAAAAGGACGGTTTGTGTGAGAGTTGGAAGATAAAATAGGTGGAGAAACAATGTCATTATACTTAGTTTAAATTTTAAAATATAGTCTCAAAATGTTTTGAGATAATTGAAGAATTCATTTATTTACATCCCAAATGTTGCCCCCACTTCCTTTTCCCCAGTGCAGAGTTTTTGCCTTCCTCCCCCCCACACCTCTGACAGGGCACCCCCACCCCCAGCTATGCATCAGGTTAATGAAGGATTGGGTACATCCTCTCCAACTTATAACAGACATGGTAACCTTATGCTACATATGTGGGGAAAGGAAGGATTGGGCCAGCTTGTGTATGCTTTTACTAAGTACACAAGTTACTCTGTGTGCTGAAGAATTTTATTTTAACTTGACACAGGTTAGAGTTATCTGAAAAGAGGAAACTTTAAATGAAAAAAAAATGTCTCCATAAAATCCAAGAGTAAGGCATTTTCTTAATTAGTGAATTATTGGGAGGGCTTAGCTCAGTGTGGGTGGAGCCATTCTTGGGCTAGTGGTCCTGGACTTTATAAGAAATCGGGCTAAGCAAGCCATCAGAAACCAGTCAGTATACTGCACTTCTCCATGGCCTCTTTATCAATGCTAGCATCCAGGTTCCTGCCCTATTCAGGTTCTTGTCCTGAAAGTGTAAGCCAAATAAACCATTTCCTAGCCAACTGGCTTTGTGGGTATGGTGTTTCTTCACAGCAAAATAAACCATAAGTTAGTAGGTAAGAATCAAGAAAGAACAAAACCAAGATGAAAACAGCATAGCTATTGTTCTTTGTTCTACTGCGTAACATACGTGAGACAAGTTCTCATTAGTTTAGCAAGCTAAGAGTGTTCTTAAGACACACAGAGACATCTTAACTGTCACCCACTGCTCAGATATAGCCAATATGAATACATAAATAAATAAATTAAATTGTGATGCTTTTTACCTGTAAATGGATCTATGTACGTAATTCCTTCAGGTAGAGTAAAAATTTTATAAATTGTACAAAGGTGTGGATATCATAATCATCATTAGCACCAGCCACTGTAGTTTTCAAAAACTCCATAAAATTCACCTATAGTAAAAGAAATCATGTTGTCCTTATGACTAAGACATGGTGAAAGTAAATACCTGGTAGAGAGAGGGAGAGAGGGAGGTAATGGAGAAAGGGTCAGATGGAGAAAGGGTGTGATGTTCTCAAGTAGAATATTTGAGCCTTTCTGTGGTGGGAAATGAAGTGACAGCTCTGTACCCAGAATTAGGTTCTAAACCTGGAACTGGGTTTTTCTCCATGAAAAAAACGAAAGCAGATATGATACTAGCTAGCAGCCTCTAGCTACTAAAGCTAGAGGATACTTGAGACCATTTCATTAAACACTGCACCAGTTTTATAGCATGCTTTGTGATCTTATACTCTTCTGGAATGTGCTATTTGATTTATTTATATATTCTATAACTTTTGAAATAAAGGTGTCACTGGTATTATATAGTAAAGGATAGAGGATTGTATATGTATGCACACAGATATAGTTATAACAATGGGTAGAGGAATATATACTCTTTTGTTTACATTTTCATTACCTTTTTTAATATTGTGCCTCTTTTTCAATTCCTCTGAGAAAGTTAGTCACTTAACCTAACCTTGTGTCTCTCATTTTTCTGTTTATAGTTCTTAGTGTTTCGGTTATACACTTGATATATTTTTATGATATTCATGACATTGTCCTGTGGTCTAGAATTATCATCTTATATCAGGCTTCCCCAACAAGTAAACATGCAGAGTTGAAAATCTGAGTAATGATGTAAAAAATCTTATTTGAGCATTATCAACAAAATAATAAATCTCAATTTGTAGAAGTTTAAAACTATCTTTACCAAAATATATTGGAGAAAAACTGTTTTGGCAGTGTTATATAATATCCTCCTTGGTATTTCACTCTAAATTGACCACCTAAAATATATCAGAAGCCATAAATTATGGCACAGTCATTATTATATTTCTAGTTTTGTCCTGTATCATTTTCTACACATATAGGATTTTCTATACTTCATTATACGCCTGTAAAATATAATATAGTTTTTGCTCAAGAAAAAGCAAACATTATTCTGTATGAGGGATTAAAGTCACTTGCTCACATTTCTACCCCCCCGCCCTCACCTTTCTCATTTTGTTGCTCTAGATCACCCTATTTAAAAGGGGTCAAAATAAATTATTAGTTATGTCATTTGTTTATATCTTTTAAATACTATAGGGTACATGTGTTATTAAAGGAGGAGTTTGACAAAGAAACTTCAGAAAGGTTGAGTACACCATGAATTATAATCCTTCATGGAGCATAATAATTACTGATATTTTGAAAACTATAAAAATGTGTATTTGTATGTGTGTTTATGAGCACACCAGTGTGTGTGTGTGTGTGTGTGTGTGTGTGTGTGTGTGTGTGCGCTGTTCTGGCCACCGTCAGCAGAAATTATTTTTCTCAGCAATAATTTTATAATCTAGCACTACATATTTTAATATTGATACTTAGACACATTTGTGTTAAAAACAAATCCAGGATGAGTACTTAATTTTTAAACCCACCAAAAATTCCATGTGACACATCACCAGAGTGAAACAAGATTATCTGAAGGCAAGCTTTGTCTGTGGTCTCAGGAAGGAACCTGTCACAGCGCTTGTGAATAAATGAATGTCTTTGGAGATGGAGTATGATGACAGTTCTCACTCAGTTCCCCATCCTCTGTGCAGTCCTAGAAAATCAAACTTCTCTTTTTGTGGTTTAAGTAATCGATACACACATACATACATACATACATACATACATACATACATAATGTGTATACATATATATGTATGTATATATGTGTACATAATGAATATAATCTTCCTAACATCATTTTACTATAATGTTCACATCATGTCTAAAATTTACTATGGACTGTGCCTCAGTTTTCACCACCAAAATGATAGTGTGCTAAAGTAAGCCTTGGACTTGAGATTTCAAGAGTTTTACACTTGCATGCACCACTGGTGAGCTGCATGATGCTTGGAAAGTCACATCAATTACCTGAGTGTTTCTTACAACGTGAGATGGAGGTAATCACATGCATAAGACAAATTGACAGATTTAATTATGTGATCTTTAAAAGGAGTATGGCTTTATTACTGCCATGCCAAGTTGTATTCCACAGCTTAAAATTAACTGATAAACTTGTAAAACTGTAAGTGGATCAGACGAACGTTCCACCATTCTAAGGAAATATAATTCTGTCATTATTTCCTGTTTTTTTTATGACAATGGAATCAGGATGCCTCATCCACATCCTTTATGTTATCTGCTCCTTTCCAACACAGTGGCTTCAGTGGGAAAAAATACAATAAGGAAGAAGGAAGGAAGAGAGAAGGACATATAACTACAACAGCACAGAGTAAAGATCTTCTCTTAACCAGACTTCTGAATGGCAGAACACTGATGGTGAAAGCAGTCAGCTAGGCTGATAAACAAGTTACTTGGAGATAGTTCAACAACTTGACATGCTAATAATGTGGGTAGGTCACCTCTAATGGATTGTTAGATCCTCCCCACTGCTCCACCAGCTGCTTTGGGAAATCTACTATCACTTAGATACCTATAGTGCCTTCCTATGAAATCTACCTTGTGCTGTGACAAAAGACACCATTAGAAAATTATTTAGAGGACAGCGTATCAGTGCTACGTGCTTACCACATGAACATTGTGATACATACAGGATAAACTGCTTTGGTTATGTTTGAGGACCTGGATTCCCCATTAAAACCCTAAGTCTCAATGAAGATGCTCTGGGAAACAGGAGAATTCAGATAGAGGTTGTTCATAAAGCATTGAATAAGTATATGGATGATCAATTCTGTGGACAGAGACAGAAATTGAGAATTACCAATAAAGATAAGCACTAGATTATCTATCCTTCCACGGATATACTTGAGGACTACCCTCCTATGAAGGGTGATCACAATATTGGTGACAAATATCATGATCTTTATGATTCATACTGGCATACAGCTAGATATCTGGGTGAGTGTCAGGACAGTTCATGTTGAGTTATGGATTACTACAGAATATGGGTCCTAACTGTGGCTGAGGCAGCAGGGTCCATTACAAAGTATAATAGGCAAGCTCAGATGAGAATTTGGTAATAGATACTGCAAGGAAGACACCTATAGAGGACTTGAGGAAAGCTATGCATACTAGACTGACATGGCACTCAGGACAAACAGTCATGGATCTCCAGAGATGATTGTTACTGTAGGGATAATTATTGGCATAATAATACAGGAATTTTCCCCCAAACCCACATTGAATCTAAAGGCTCAGCATACTCATAAAGGAAATGACTCTTCAATGAGAATGTTTCTAGTTAAGTGATTTGGATCTTGGAGGGGACAAAGCCTTTTAATACAACTTCCAGTTAAAAAGATGTAAAGAAATAGTGATTGATATGGTAGCAGAAACAGCAGCGTTAGCTGGCTGAGCCATCACTAGACTGGTGGCCAGGGAGAGATACTTAACTTGGTGAAGAGAAGTAACCTGAAGAATCAATACAAATGAGTGTAGACTTGGAATTCATCCACATTTAGCAAAGTGACACCAGAAATAGAGAGAGTCATCTTTAGAAAATGAAATATTCCATATAGATGAAAACTGCCATTCTCCAACTTCTTTCCCTCAGCCTGTTTTACTTTAGAATGTACTTTAGTTTCTAAAGGTCATTCCACCCAGCCCAATTAAAGAACACTGTGTGAGGAAAGAGAAGCTCTTCAGGTCATGTTGGGTCTTAAGGCTCAAATACAGAACATGGAGTCTGTACAAGCCACAGAGAAAAGCACTCCAGTTCAGCCATCTGAGAATGGATCAGCAAAGAATGATGAAAAGAAAATAGATGCAGTAAGAGTTCAAGAGGCCAAACTGTGAACCCCATCTGTGGTCCTGGAGATTGAGGGAACAATGACCACTAGAAGGAGCTGGACCGGAAAAATGGTAAAAGAAAAAGATTACAGACTTCTCCGTCATTCTTGGCCTCATCACTCATGTAGAGATCAATACGGTATGCAGAGGTTGGATTTCCCACAAGTTTCTTTGCCTCACATGTAGGTAGATGTGCAATCTGTCTCTGTTGTTCACCACACTGTGAATAAATTATAAGTTTGTTTATCTTTATGTTACCAACTGATAATAATTTTCAAATTTGAAGTTAGTCTCTATAAATTTTTCAACCAGTATCTGAACTCTTTAATGATGTTATATATATTTTTTATGACAATGAACTCTATACACTCCACTGCTTTTTGTGTCAAGTTCTGCTTTGTACAAAAGGTCATTGGTGCAGGTCAAGGAGCTCTGTAAGGATGAATGCAGGCAAAACATTTTTCAAAGTTCTGGCAAGTAAATGTTACATATTTCATTATTTTTATTACAGCACACATTAACATCATGACAACCTTTCCCACTGGCCCATCAGGAAAAATGTTCTGCCCTCGACACTATATTTACGTTTCATAATATACAGTAGAATCAGGTTCTGTCATTAATAATTTTCAAATTATTATCAAAAAAATTAGCACGATTCTTAACTACAAGTATATTGTTAGTATAATTTGGATGATATAAAGGCCAAGACAATAGTCCTGACACTCCATTGGAAGCTACTTACTTTTACCATCATTGGAGTGTCATCGTAAACAGCACTGTTAGATATTTGATAGCATTAGATTCAAGTGTCACAGTTTTGTAAGATTTCTTTGAAGCTCTTTTCAGTGAACATATTTTAGGAATCTCATTGGATAACATATTTTCTTATTTACATCAAATGTGAGAAATATAATACATAGAAAATTCTTACAGTGTAAGATCTGAGTATTTTTCCATATATACCTGAGTTTCTAAGAACTTAACAAAAAAAACTATTCTAATGATAATGATCGATGTTCAATATTTATGAAAAAAGTTGCTCAAATGTAGATAATAGCAAAACTCCTGATGTGCTTTGATTGCTTTGAAATGAGAGTTTTCAATAAATATTGAAATTAGGTGGTAATCACTAGCATTATGTATTATTTATCAGCATTCATATTTCCATGAACAGAGGCATCTTTTAACACATTAACCTGTCTTCAATGAGCTCAGGGAAAAGATCCAATTCCAAATGCACTACTCCTCGTTAAACTGTTTTATACTTTATTATTTGTGGTAGAAATGTATGCACATTCTCAGGGTCGCAAGGAGTTCATTATTACTCAGCCATGTCTAAAAGAGCTCCGAGCTAAAAAATATTCTTCCAAGTACACCAAGAAAACAAACCTGTCACACAGTTTCATGATGGTTCTTTAAAACTTTTGTAAAAAGCATAAGGTCTAAACCATTAGTGGTCATGCAGCACTGGAAATTCCAGAAACAACCTTGAAAATCCTAGAGAAAATATAGGAAAACCACTACTTCCCTGCTTTTGGAAAAAAAAAGTATTATTTTGGAAAAAGTACTTATTTTGGAAAAAATAAGTAGTGCTTATTTTTATGGCTACACAGAGCGATAAGTATTTTAAGAGAGAACATATAATGTCTTTAGCATCTTAATAACAATTAGAATTTTCATTTCAACAATTATTTGAGAATTTGTTGGAATATATCCCATAGCTAGAACATAGTCTGGAGTTTTAAAATCCATTTGCTAAGTGAAAGAAGATTAGACTGCTAAATACGATACTGAGGATTTTAAGGACTGATACTATTTTATAGCTGTTTGAGTGCAAAGCTATGGATTTTTAAAGATGAATTTTGGCAAAGTAAATATTTTGGATGCGGTACTATGCTGAAATGTGAACCATTATCTTTGACTTTGGCGTGTATTTCCTAAGACGCTTACTTTGAAGACATTGGATGTGAACTCCAGTCTCAGCAATCAATTCCAGACAAGGTGAGGGGAACAAGGAAGGAAGATAAATAACTCCCAGCGAGTGAGTGATACAGTCAGAAGATTACAACCTATCACCTTCATGGCCAAGGAAGGAAGGTTTATGTTTCTTTGCTATCTTCCTAGGGTAGACCCCGCTGCATCAATTACAACCGTGTCTAATATGCCTGCTTTATAAGAACTTACACTGTGTGCTCTTTATCAAGTCTAAAAAGGATTTTGGATCTCCTGATACCTCTCGGATGCTTCAACTACCCAGTAGACAATACCATAACAGAGAAATATACCCATGCTAACCCAAAAATATCCTGATATTACATCGTTTCCTTTTGTGAATTTTGTATGCTCTTCACAGTTTTGCAAAGTGAAAGGTGCAGATAAGTTCCTGCAGCAGGCTGCTTTCTTCAGGGATGTCATGTTCTATGCACAGGGTGAGGATTGGTGGCAAGTCAGTTTTAAATGTAACAACAGTGGGCTTTGTTATGCTCTTCCTAAATGGAATGTAAATAATTTATAGATTACTAAGACATTTAAATTGAAAAATGTTGAGTAAGATTAGAAATGGGATATCTTAACTAGCTGTGCTTACTATAACAGATACCAGAGATAATTAGATTATAAAGAGAAATGCTCAGAAGTTCCAACCCATGTCCACTGGTGTGTTTCCTTTAGGTCAATGGCGATGCAATATATTGTGGCCAGAATATTGAGAAGTAGCAAATCCGCTGACCTCATGGCCAGAAAGAAAACACACACACACACACACACACACACACAGACACACACACACACCGAGAGAGGGGGGGGGAAATAAACTGGAGTTCCACCCCCTTCTAAGGCATTTCTTCAAGAACTCACCAAAAATAACCTAAATGTGTACCTGCTCCAAGGCTTTGCATGTTTCCACATGTCCCAATAACTCCATCTAAGACTAAGCGTTTAATACATGGACCCTCTTAGAACACTACAGATTCAAACTCCCACAAAAGGTTATTCTGCACTGTGAGAATTTTCAGAAGCAACAGAACTGTGAAATTCCTTGACTAAAGTAAAATCAGTAGTCCTATCATTTCACAAAATATTTTTGCCACAGACTTTAGAACATTTAATATTCACTAAATCACTGTCATAAAAACATGAACCTTGTTGTCCAAGTTCCAAAGCAAAACAACAGTGAAAACTACATGTAGGAAAAAATGGGTTTGTACATGAATGAAACAATATAGTATAACATCTAAAGATTACATTGGTCATGTAATCCTTACTTTATTTATATGAGTACTCTATAGCCTATCTTCAAACACAGTAGCACAGGGTATCAGATCCCTGTCACAGATTGGTGTGAGCTATCCTGTAGTTGGTGGGAATTGAACTCAGGACCTCTGGAAGAGGAGTCAGTGCTCTTAACCCCTGAGCCATCTCTCTAGCCCTGGTCATCTAATCCTTATAAAGGCTATGTGCAGATGCAACCGAAATCAACAGGCTAGCTCTCTTATAATTTTAGCTGGATAGAGACTGTGTAGATTGTACAGCATCCTGAGATGGTCTTAGAGGCTCTTGTTCTTACTCAAATGACAGTATACACAACAACAATGAATTTAGACAGTTCAAGTTCCCCGACACTGACTTCAGTCATTTTCTAAGTTCAGTAGACATAACTCTTAATTTCATTGAATTAAACATAAAAAAATACATAGACCACTATACTGAGAGAAATGTTGTCTGTCTTCATATTGAACTTCAGTTTTAATACAACTTGTGCTATGGCATATCTTAATTTGTGAATTTTAGATTTCTCTTTACTTCAAGGCATCAGTGAGACACAGTTTAACATTAGATGATTGTGCCTCACAAGGTTTTCAAGCTTGAAGAGGGCAGCATAACAGGACCATGAACCTCATTACTGGTGCTAGTTAAGGTCCATTACTTTAACTGGTCTCAGCACACAACCCTCTACATTTCTGCTTATACACTGAGTCATAAATGCAAGTTAGATAAAGTTTTATCTTGTGAAGCAAAAGAACTTGATAGTTCTCCTATTTTTTCTTTGACTTTCATTTGAATTCTAGTTCAAGCCCACTAGACAGGTATTATCTTCTTGTTGTTGAAAATGGCAAAAAAAAAGGAGGTAATAACATGTTTAAAGAAATAAGTGCCAAGATTTTTAGTTTAACATGACCAGAGAGTCCTGTTGTAGAATTTCTTTCTGTTATGTGACATTGTCCTCTTAGAAAATAAAACACCTCTAAGCAAGAAAAAGGGTAAAAGGGAGAGTAACTGATTTTAGTTTCAGCTGGGCAAATGCACAGCTAGGGGCTGTCAATGCAAAAGCAGATCTTTATGGGATCCAAATTTTAATCTTTAAAATGAGGCAGTAAGATAATATGATCCTCATGTTTTTAAAGTAGAAAAATGCAGGGAGAACTTGTAAGAATCTACATTAAATGCAACTCTGCAGGAGATGATGGTTAGTTGGTAGCCTGTCTAGGTCAATCTATCTATGAAAAAAGATATCTTATCATAATATAAGAAAACCTAATTAATTTAAAAACCTAATTAAATAATCATTTATAGTTCATTAAAGTTATCAACTATAAATAAAGAAAATTCTAGAAATAATTTTTATTCCTTCTATTATATAAAAATATGTTCTGTTCATAATCAGGTGAATGGCTTCCAGTGAGATAATATGGTAATGTACAGCCACGTCACATGAGGAGTCATGTTTATCAGTATCTATCTAACTTTTGACTACTTTTCTGAGTGACTATGGATTGAGTCCTATCTTTGAGTAAGTACGAGAGGAAAGTATACAAAGGGTTAAATCACAAAACCTGATGCACTTATCTGCTTATCCCAGGTTTCTTATCCATGTGCTCCACACAAATTGTAACTGCTCTTGAGGCAACAGCCAGTTCCTTCCCTGGGACTACAGATTAACCTTTTTACTAGGGATACATTCCAATCGCTACACAGGGGAATGCCAGGATCCAATGCACATCTGCAAAGATCTCACTCACCCCAAGCTCAGTCCCCAGAGCTGAGAGTTTTCCTTTGTTTTCTTTACTTTACACCTTTTCAAAACTGCATATGTATAAATTTATATATTGCAATCTTTCTAACATGACACCAGGTGGTCTTTCTTGAGTTCCCAGGACATTTACATGCCTAATTAAAACTTAAGTCTATATTTCCATTTTTCAGTCTTGTGGTCATTTAAAAAAAAAAAAAGGCAAACTGCTTCCCTGCTTTGCGTCCTAAAAGAGCACTTTTGCATAACTAGCTGCTCTGCTTGGCAGTTCACTTTCTGATCTCTGGGATGCAGAAAGGTTTCACAGCAACGAATTAGAGGTAGAACTCTAATTTAACTATTTGCAAAGTAGCACTTTCCTTTTGCCAAAACTGATTTGAACTTCAAAGTCTCCCTAAGATATCATGCATAATTTATTGTGGGAGAAGGAAACAATAAAATCCAGGACAAGAACTGGAACACTAGTGTTGTAAATGAGCCACAGTGAAGAGAAAAGTGTTTGTGTGGAGATGAATGCGATTCTCAACATTAAAAAAAAATATGTGTGAGTCTGGTAATATCTGAGGATTGGTTGTCGCAAGGACAGTTCTTACAGAATACTAACAAGAGTGACAAGTCAACAAGATTGGCACTGTTTTTGTTTTATTCTAAATGGTGTTTCTTTCTTAATCATGCATTCCAATCACAGAGTATTAATTGCTTTTAGGCCCACATTCCATCGTGGGCTGATTAACAATCCCCTAATCAAGCAGCATGGTGTTCATGTATGCTCAATAATTTAGAGATGCCTCAGGGAGACTTAATGTCACCATGAGTTGATGTTGACATTCGGCATCTACTACAAGCACTGGCAGACTTTGTCCCCAAATTGTACTCAGATTCCTTCATAAAGATTCAGGAAAATTCCAGAAGGCCATTTTTACTCCACTTTCCAGATCATAAGAAATCCTTGGAACTGGACAAGAAAAAAAGAGCTATCTGCATCATCTGGACAAATCTATATCTGAAATGTCAAAATTAAGCATAAACTGGCAACAATAATAGGAACTTTTCTTGCTTCTGTAGACACTTAACCAACATCAAAGTGAAATTGCTGAGAAGTGCTGAATTCTAAGCACAAGCCATAAGAGTTCATTAAAAATTAACTTTCTTGAATAAAGTAAAAACGAGCTGCATTCACACAATGCTTCCTTCAACTTGGTGAAATTAACATGGAGATAAAAAATTATGTATGAAACGAAAGTACATAATGGCAATTGTCCCCGTGCTCCGTACGTTCTGCCGCAAAATGCTTTAATTTTTAGAGAAAAATATAATTTGGAAAGTTTTATGTGGCCAGGATAAGCAAACTACACTGCTAAAAGATATGATTATGATCATCTTCAGAGGGCATTTATTATCTATGGCTTCTATAAAACTTATATGTTAACATATCCATTGATGTTTTAAAATATGCATTAGAGTATTTACTGTTTAAGTATATAACTATAGAGTAATATAACTTCCCATGTTAAATTTTTCATATATATATTCTATATATATATTTCCATATATATTCTATATGTATTTCCATAATATTATATATATATATACATATATTAGAGAAATTCAGAAACTAATTTATTAACCCAAAGCCATATTTTTCTCATTTCTATAAAGTAAATTGCATTATTTCACTGATTTTTCAAAATTTGTGAATATTATCTTTATTCTGAAACAGAGTTTCATTGTGTAGCCATGGCTGTCCCGAAGGTGCTGTGTGAATCAGGCTGTCATGTGTTGGGCCTAAAGTTATAGACCAGCATGTCCAGGCTCATATTTGTGAACAGTATTTTAGCTACTTCTCCTTTACTCATTGTGGCAAAAAATATAGAGATTATAGTTTAAATATCAAAATACGTTCCCTCCTCCCGTCCTCTCCTTTAGTGTATAGGTAAACTGAGAAACTCAGTGCTCTTAAAATTGACTAATATTAGAACACGAGTGTCAGTAGCATAGAATACTTCCTGCTCTTGCCGAGTTTGCTTCCCAACACCCAGGTTAAATGGCTCCAACTTGTCTATAACTTCAGCCTCATCCAGCTCTCCTCTGGAATCTACATACTCCTGGATTTATGTGTGCATATACAGACACCAGCCTCCTTGGCATGTGCACTTAAACGCAAATTCATCCACACAGACACAGAATCTGCAAGCACCTGCCCTCGTGTCTGCATCCACTCACAGAGACAATCATATGTAGACATAAATAAAACTAAATCTTAAAACTATTAAGTATGATTGTTTAGTTAACTTTCCCTAGAGTAGTGCATAGGAATCATTACTTTTAGACCTGGTTTGTAAGAGAGAGGCATATCTCCTGTACTCTAATGTTTCACAGTTTGAGATTCAAGGCACTGTAACATTGGCCACTGGAAATGATGACATTTCCCATGATACAGTGCAAGGGTACTTCAACCTGAATAGCTCAAATAACGGGGTCATCCACAGTCCTAAAATCATACTGCGGATATTAATAGAGAAGGGATGTGTACTTTACCTCAAGCAACTGAATTGGCATTGAAACTCTGTGTTGAAGTCCAGCTTTAGTCTGGAGGAAAACAGCAGTGTCAACACTACAGCCAAGCCTCAACACTTGGTGTTCTCAAAGGCAAACTATGCCACATTCCTTGGTGTAATATCTTGAATAACACAGCTAAACCATAACCCTAAACCCTCTAGAGAATATTTTATTTTTGAAGTAAACTCACTGATTTTATTTTAGCATATTTTACTTCTAAATTATATAACTTATTTAGGTTTAGAAAATTTTAGTGAAAACAAAACAAAACTAAATCAAACCAAAACCAAACCCCAGAGATATTTTGAATGTTCATAGAAAGAAAAGAATTCCAACGTTGGGGATGAGAAAGTTGTTACCAACGTGTTCTCCTGGTCTGTAGAATGAAAAATCGACTCAGATACCACGATTTGCTTAGACACTGCACATTCCAAAAGGGATCCTGCTTTCATGAGTTACTCTAGGCTTGTCGTGGGGATTGAACTGTTTAAAATGATACCTCGTACCACATTATAGCAGCATGTGAACCAGCTTTCTGTTGCTGTAATAAAAATCCTTATACCACATTATAGCAGAACATTAATCAGCTATCTGTTGCTGTAATAAAAGAGCTTAGACGGTCAACATCAAGGATTTCATTTTGCTTTCAACTTCAGATTTTAGCTCCCATCATTTTGGCCATGTGACAAGTCAACAGCATAACAGTCAGCAGCTGAGTGGAACAAGGATGCTCAACGAAAAAACAAAATGGAAACTAGAGATCAGAAGTGTCTCACATGGCCTACTTCCCCAGCTGACATTCATATTCCTGTTGTCTGATAGTCTATTCAGTTATAAACAGACCAATAAATTAATCACTGATCAGATAATTAGTTCAGGATCTAGTTCCTTCTGAAGGGTCCCACCTGAGAATATTGCTACACTGGATATAAAGTCTCCAGTATGTGGATTGTCTTCAAAAACAAAAACCAAAAACATCCTATCCTTATCTCAGCCTTCCTAATCCTGCTACCCATTTATACAGTTCTTCATGTTGTAGTGGTTCCCTAATAATAAAATTATTTATGTTGCTACTTTATAACTGTAATTTTGCTACTGCTATGAATCATAATGTAAATATCTTTGTTTTCTCATGGTCTTAGATAACCCTGTGAAAAAGACCTTCAAACCCCAAAGGGTCATGCCTCACAGGTTGAAAACCACCGGCCAAGATTATTTGCAAAGTGCAGAATTTCTGGTAAAGTAGTTGCTTTACTTCTGGGAAGTCTGTAATCAGCCAGGTAGGTATAAAAGGCTTGGATGAGTGACATTCTGGACATCAGTTAGCACATGCTGTCTTAGATTGTTGCAGAATTATGTATGTCTTAGAATTACATTTCCTTAGGATGTGTTACCTTTGACATAGTTCAACTACTGATCTGATCCTCAATCCTCAGTGTGAATGAGAAGAACAATCCAGTCTGGAATGGACCTGTAACATACAAACAGCAGGAGCTTTCTAGTTCTTACAAGCAGTAAAGGAATATTGAACTTACGGACATAAGTCTCCCTGGTGGATCTTTAGTGATCAGAAGTTAGAGCAGATACTTTAGGAAACAATATGAATGTTAGCTTTTTGTTTGTGACTACTCTGTAACTGAAGTCAGTTGAATACTAAGCAAGCACAGCTCAACATATTGGGGAATGAGACAGGATAAACTTCCATTAATGCTACTACTGACTACGGAGCTGATGAGTTGCGCCTTTAGTGCCACAGAAGTCCCAGAAGTCATCCTCTGTACTGCACCTGTAATGATATTTATGGAATGTATGCAATCCCCTCAGTAAATAATAACTTAAATAATGATGATACATAAAAGTTCAATAAATACAACAATTATTTTCCAAGGCATTATGCCCTAGAGGATATATATAAGTGTGTGTGCGTGTTTAAATAGTATAACTGCCAGTGTCAAATGGAAGTGAGCTATGTATAGAAATGATCTATGACATAATTCTTCATATCATAGCGGTAATAACACAGAAAATACATTAAATTTATTTTAGTAAATAATGATTACTTAAATCATGGAAAATGCCAGAAGATGTTTTCGTAGGCTCATATCCTTTACTACGATCCAAAGATTTAGCGATTTCTCTCTTCCAAGTTTAGCCAGATAAAGCTAGATTCCACTTCTGTTTATATATAACTGAAAATTAACAACACAAAGGTATTAGTATTTCAATGTTTTAATATAAATGTTTGTGTGTTTGTGTTGAAAGGTTCCAATAAGTATTACTTAAAGTAGAACCTGGAATCATATTCTGTAAGAACTGTGTGAGACACATGAACATAGACAAATGAGTAATACTGTCTTCTGATCCCTTAGAAACTTACTCTACTCTGAGATGAACACTAACAGTCATGTAGTGAAATAACTATAGCATGAAAGTAAATTCAAGATGCAATAAAACAACCTTCAAGAAAAGACAAAAAATTAAAATATTATTGAGTTTGTGGATTATAATTGAATCTCTGACTCCTAACAAAAGCATCTTATTTCTGTAAAGAGAAACCATTTAAGAAATCAGTACAAACTATATCCAAACAATAGGTCATAAGATCGTAAGATTTTAGCTTCTGAGATGTTTGGGGTCAAAGGCATGTTGTATAAATGTTTGGGTTAATTTGAATTTGTGTATAGTTAGACAAAGTATCAATGAACACAAACAAAATTAAATATGGAAAACATGGGACTGAGGAGATGGCTCAGTGAATAAGGTGTTTGCACTGGAAGCTTGAGACTCTTAGCTCAAGCCCTAGAGCCCATGTGAAGCTAGATACACTAGGGCTGTCTTAGTTAGGTTTTTACTGCTGTGAACAGATGCCACTACCAAACCAACTCTTAACATTTAATTAGGGCTGGTTTACAGATTCAGGGGTTCAGTCCATTATCTTGAAGGCAGTGTCCAGGCAGACATGGTGCAGGAGCAGTTGAGAGTGTGTCTTCATCTGAAAGCCGCTAGGAGACTGGCTTCCAGACAGCAAGGAGGAGGGTCTTAAAGCCAATACCCAGAAGGACACACTTCCTCCAACAAGGCCACACTTCCTCCAACAATGTCATCCTTTCTCCAACAAGGCCACACTTTTTAACAGTGGTACTCCCTAGGCCAAGCATATTCAAACTGTCCCAAGACCCCATGTGTAATAAAAAATTCTGTGGAGAGATGGGAGGAAGAGACAGCAGGATCCAAAGAAGTTAATTGCACATCTAGCATGCAGTGGTTAATAAGAGATTCATCTCAAAACAATGTGGAAGGTTAGTATCCATGTCAAAAGGTGTACACACAAGTGCACATGCACACCGTGGTACATGAATGCCTGCACACAAACACATGCAGTGCTACATCAATTGTTTTTTTTAAAATGAGGAAAACACATAAACATTTCCATTTACTGTTGTTAAATTGACTTCAAATATATTCTTATTCAAAGCCATCATAGACAGGTAGTAAAATTTATGAAATAAATAATTTAAAATAAATTGCTAGCTCATAAACAAGAGAAACCTAAATAATAAGTTACAGAACCAGAATTTCAAATGAGATCATAGGACATCTAAGATCATGGTATGGGTTCTAAGCTAGCAGTACTCTTTCAAAGTATAAATGGGCTATTGTCTAAGAACTTATTGCTGGAAATATAATAAATCTTCTCTTGGGAAATGCCCAGAAAATATCAAAAATTTATGAACTTGAAGTTTGACCATGACAGGATAGAATTCATATATATAATTTATTTGTTATATTTAAATATTAAAATATATTTATATAATTAATTATTTTTAATGTTAATATATTTCAATAAAATAAAATATATAATACACATATATAACATATTTGTTTTATATTTGATTATGTCATTCATATATATATATATATATATATATATATATATATATATATACCATACTTATGCTGCCATAGTATTCATTCACTGCTTCGCTCTATAATTCACCTACTCTCAATTTAACTATGTAGTAACAGTCTTTGTCAGGGTAAACAGCATATGGGGGTACTCCCTTTGCTTTGAGAAAACCATCTGCCTGATGTCACTCCAAAAAACGTTTGATACATGACTTCATATATGATTTTCTAGTTCTATGATTTTAGAACTTCATATGCCTGCTTTCATAGTGGATTGTGCTGAGAAAAACCCAAGTTCGCATACCCAGGCCACGATCAATCAAACTTGGAGGAGATAAAGATACATCTCATGGCCTTTGTAGTAGTGGTATTTTGTTTTGAGTCAGCTTGGAAGTCTTTTATACTCCCCCTAAAAGCAATCATGGTACATATTGACCTTGTATTTATACATGCTATTCAGTAGTACAGCCAGTGAACCTGAGGTCTGTTCATCCTGCTATATTGCAAACAGTAAGATTGTAAGGAGGTATTAATTGTATTTGGAATTCAAATGAATTAGTAGCCATATGTATGAGCTCTTAGTTTTACTAAGAGCTCTGCCTCAGTGAATGAGGTTGAAAGGTACTGGGAAGAGATTCTACAGGTATGAAACTTGAGCCTCTGAATGTACTTGCACAAATGTGTATGCATCCTTACACAACTGCATACACAGGTATGAAAATGGTAGGAGGAGTGGAAAAAGAAAAAAATTCAAAGGGTCCCTATCTAGATCTGTTACTTCTTAACTTTCAAGTATGCTTTGCAGCTTTCTAATCTGAGTATATTATGTTTGGAAACATACCTAACTCATCAATGAAAGATTTGAATTTTTAAGCATATTTTATGGCCTGTTGTGAACAATGTTCCATTTATATTTGAGAAGCATTTATGTTCTGTTACTTCAGGAGGAAATGTCTTCCAGAAACTATTAGATCATGTTATCTCAGAGGCATCACGTTTCTCTTGAGAATTTTTTACCTAATGGTTTTTTAATCTTTACATTTGATATTGAAGTTTTCCACAATTTTTATTAAATTTTTTAATTTTGTCCTCAATATTTTCTGTGTTTGTGGTTTTTAGAGTTGTGATATTGGGTGCATGTATATTGATCGTTGCTATCTCCTTTGGATGGACTGAAATTATAAGATGATAAATTACAGAAGTAGTCTTTCTGATATTTGTGTAGCTATTAAAGTACTTCAGTGTAGATTGAGTGGTATACTTCTTTTACTTTTAATGGATTCTTTTTACTAAAATTTGAAATAAAAAGTATGCCTATTTTGGATATTATATAGATATATCATGTGTTTTTATCCATTTGAATATTTATTTGCCTTTGTAAATATTTACAATTAATATAATTATCACTAAGCTTGAGTTTATGCTTA
Source organism: Grammomys surdaster (assembly GCF_004785775.1). Taxonomy (NCBI): domain Eukaryota; kingdom Metazoa; phylum Chordata; class Mammalia; order Rodentia; family Muridae; genus Grammomys; species Grammomys surdaster. Next base: position 13,912,416 of record NW_021604567.1, on the reverse strand, counting down.
TCATTTAGTGTTTGATATCTACTTATTTTGTGTTTTTTAATTCTTCCATTACTATTTGTGTTAAATGCTTATACTAGATTAACATTTTCCTCTTTTTAAAAATGAATTGTTTGTGTTGTTCTCTTACTGACTGCTCTAAGTATTATACCTAACAATATAAATTTACAACACTTCAAAAAAATTGCTCAGATGATAATTTGGGAGAAAGAGGCAAGCCAAAGCTTGAATCTTTAAATCCATCTACAGAAGAACTTAGTAAAAAGTATTCATCTTAAACGTGGACTTATTTTTTTTAGCATGGCACAATGATCTATCAGCTAAAAAATGGTTGAATAGCAGAAGATCCGGCCTTAAAATTCATAATCAACAGCTAATATTCATTTAAAAAGGAGTTGGAAGGCTTCTAGGAAAATGAAATCAATAACAATGGACTCCAAATCAGAGGCAGTAGACGTTCTCTGATCTGACATGAAAACTCATGTAAAGTTGGTGAAAGGAAATTAGCAATCTGAACATTAAAGTGGCTCTGCTGTAGTCCAGCCTGCCTAGCAACGATTTGCATGCACATGCATTTACATTGCCTAGCTTGACTGCAAAATTTAATTAAAAGCAATTATAAACACAGCACCTTCAAGTTACTGAAGATTTCACAGTCCAAACCTTTATTTTTGAAATATATTATTCATATAAAATCTAAAAACATGTGTCACTGTATTGGTCTTGTCATATAGGTTTGCCTTGAGAAGAACTGACGGTCTTCGGTGCTGAAAGAATATGATTATGAAAGAAGAGGATTGGAATAGCCCAAAGTAAATGAACACATGACTGACTGACTGACTGACTGACTGACTGACTGACTGACTGACTGAGTGGATGGATGGATGGATGAATGAGTAAGTCCTACGTCACAAGGGATTTCCGGATGTGAGGTCTACTATGAAGATGGATTATGACATTCTATTGGGTTTTTACTCCTTCTTTTCCCTGATTCTTGTGATCCTACACCTAAGAAATAGCAGTTAATAAAAAGGAAGTCAAAGTGAATGAGTAGTCTATTTTGCTTTCAGAATTTTTTTAGAGAAAAAAAATTATGTATCACTTTACTTCCTAGCCACATGTTCCTAGATTGTCTTTGAAGAGGGGTTAAAAAAAAAACCCAGATCTTCATTGCTCCATTCATTACTCAGAACCACTCAATGATATCTGAGGGAGTGTAATTGATTTCTTCTTGTTTATTTGATAAACCCAACACTTTAGCCGGCAGGATGTCAGACTCAAATGTAGTTTTATAGTCTCTTCTGAGGATGCAGTTAGTCAAATATCATGTAGATAAAGTATCAGCCTGGCTCCTGAGTGTCTTCGGAACATGGAAATAAGTGCCCTGTTTAAAACACGTGTCTCTAAATGAGAGTGGTATTTCCTCTTCTTCATTTCTACACTGAAAATTTCCTCATTTTCTGGCATTATATCCCTAACCCCAAGAGATAAGGACATGGAAAGTTGTGATATGCTTTCAGAATTTGTTTATGACAAGAGGAGCTAATTTTAAGTAGAAAGCCTCTATGAACAGACCCCTCCCTGCTATTTTGTGAGAAATAAGACCCTAACAGAGAGGTTTGAGACTCATTAAATATGAAATGTGCAGAGATGGTATTCTGAGTTTCAGGACACTTTACATCACTGTGGAGGGGAGGAAATGAAAACCAAACAAAGAAGGCCTCCTGTCTTGTCATGAGAATACAGACGTCCAGACAACCATCACAGCTATATACATTTGGATTTCTACACACTTCTTTGTCTTCTGAGGACAATTTGAATTAGTAATGCTTAACCTTCATCAATAACCACACATAGAGAGGATTTGCACTGGTTGTTTTGTTTGACTATAGTATTCATCTACGTTTTGATAATAGAGTTATACTAAAGGTATTTTGCTGCCAAATTTTAAATAAAAAGTATATATTCAGACAAAAACTTTCACTGTATTTTCCTAGTACTCACCCAACACATACTATAGGCTATGTGGAATTTTCACAGCACCTTATATTCCTCTCTCTCTCTCTCTCTCTCTCTCTCTCTCTCTCTCTCTCTCTCTCTCTCACTGTGTGTGTGTGTGTGTGTGTGTGTACACTTCTTAGCAGCATTACAGTTATTTCAAAGATAAGCTCACTCTTTGGGGATTTATAGGCCTTTGAGTGGGAAGACAAGTATTCTGAATTTTAACCACAGAACTGGCGTCAGTTATTGGAATGACCGGTTCTATGACAGATCATGGCTCGTCCTTTAAGAACTCCACAACAGAAAATCTGAAGACAAAAAAACTGATGTTAGGTTCTCAGAAGCATATCTACTTGACTGAGTTAGTGAACATAACCTTCTTGAAATGAGTAGCATCCTATTGCATGTGAACAGCTGATAGACAAGGTGACAGATAAATGAACTAACTGTTTTTCAAATTCCCCCAAAAGCATTTTAACAATGCTATCTTCCATTTTATAGATATCTTGAAGGATCCCAGGAGTAAGATTTCATTTTACAAGGAGAAAGAATGAATTGCCTCCAAAGAGTATAGCAGAGTGCAGAGTGAGGCTTCCCAATTTATAAACAAGCTTTGAGCACATTTCAACTGCAGCTTTTCATAAGAGAGGCTATTGTGTCTAAGATAAAAATGGCATTAAACGTAAAGTGGTAGAATTGTGCACAGATTACAGATAGAACAATTTGAGTAACAATACATAGCACTATCTGGCTCACAGATACCTGGATTAACCAGCTTTCAGATTAACCAGGCTGTGTGGCTGGTTTGTATAAAGTTTTTGTGCTGAGGATTCTGAAGATGGTAACTTGTTATTTGTAATACGTGAATCTGATAACAATGTGTAGAAAACATGGAAAACAGCTGGTACTCTGCCACCTTGAATCTAAGTAACGATTTGGAAATCTGAAGCTTTGTTAATTTATGTTATCAAACATCATTAAACACCTAGATGCATGCATGTCCTCAAGTGTCAGAACTCATTTTCATCATATAGCGCCATATGTTTTTCACGTCAGGAATTTCTACTTTGCTAAATATCCTATGAAACTTAACAAAAGACACAAACTAGAAATTTTTCTGAATACAGCAGCAAAGATTGACAGGAAGTAGGATCCTATCCATGGCATTTGAGGTTTGATACAGTGCTCTATTTAAGGTGGAAAGTGTGCAGAAATACAAAATTTTAGTTTCAAGTGATTTTTAAATAACCTTTTCTTTATAAGTAGTACTAAATATTATGGGTAAAGTTAAGGGAAGACTTTCATAAATACAGGGAATATAGACACAATCTGAGAATAATTCATTACTGGTTGTGACACAATTGGATTTCATCAGCAATGAGGAAATTAACAAAGATATAAAGAACTGTATTGTTGGAGTCTTTAGGTGGCTCCATCAGCTATGAATCTATTACAAAGACACAGGTAGAAACCTGCCAGCCATCTTTGAGCTGATAAAGAGAAATAAGCAAGGTCACAGAGTATGGGTAGCATTTTTAAAAAGTACTTTAAAACTGTTCTCAATAATTTCTACACACTTTCCTTCAGTAGAGTCTGTCATCTCCATCTTTAAAACATTTTAATTTATCATAATTTTCTAAAGAGCCATCTTCTAGTTCTGGGGTGAGACTAGAGTGCCTTTTTCCACAGAACTGGGAAGGAAAGCCTGGCCCATGGCAGATGAAATGGACTTTCACTGAAATCTACAGTTATCCCTGCATCTCATCTTGATAGCTCTGCAAACCAGAGCTCCTTGGAGTTCATAAGAAAGCTATTGTTCATCTTTTTAGCATCCTGCATTCAAGGACAAATTGCAGCATCTATGGTCTAGTAAGTCAGTTTCTACTAGCACATTTGTCACTGGATGTGATCTGTTGACTTGGTTCTGCTACCCTTGCCTCCTTTCTTATATTCTTTGTCCTTGCAGCTGATGACTTTACAAACGTTCCATCACACACATACATTTTAGTGCTGTATCGGGAGGATGTGGAGATAAATGCATTTAAGCAGACATTTCCCTGGCTCACTCTTTAATGGTCTCCAATCAGAGTTTAATCTTCAAAGTCTAAAAATGCCTGTCAAGGTGACTTTTATCTTGCACACTCAGGGCATGAGATAGACTCGATTACCCCTCCCTTTTTGTACTTCTTGTTTCCACTGACTTCACAGACTGTACTATCTAGATACTCTTCATCTAACTGAGCTCCGTCTCAGGAACATCAGGGCACATATGTTTTCAGTTCTAGGACACTTTGTCTATGCACTCTATAGTTTCTCCATAGCTAACATCCAATCTGCTGTGTTTGTATTTCTTAATTCTACCCTGATCACAAGATTTGATAAATTACTGGTATAATAAGTTACTGGTTATATTCAATACTTTATTTCTGAAAATTAACTCTTGATATATCCATGATTCAAACTCTAGTCTCATTTATCAGAGTACATGGTGTCAACATTTTTTTACATGCATAAGTCCATTATTCTGTCTGACATTTTAACCCCTACATTCAATTTGTATCCCTGATTCATCATACAAGTTTCTACTACACTCTGGAAAATATGTTCATCTTGTCTCCTCAAGTTATTTTTCTAAGAAAAATGGTTAAATCATTCATGGCACTGGTTCTCAAACAACTCCCAAGGTACTAAGCATTCTCAAGGTGTTATCTCGTTAGAATGCCCAACCTCTCAGCCTTATTCACTCTAAGTACATTAGCTATCTTAATGTCCCTCCATCTAACCACACTTCTTCCAATATTGGAACTTCCAAAATAACTGTTGACTTTGACTGGAAAACACTCTGTAAGATGAAGCCAGATAACTCATTTAAAATATTCAGGTTTGTATTTGCAAATGGTATTTGTCAAAAAGTTCTTCCACAAATCAACCCACCATTCTTCTAGTCACATTATACTCTGACTCCCTTTAAGCAAGTCATCTCTTGACGTATACGTATAAACTTGTATTCTCCCTTTCATGGATTAAGATCCATGAATATTCAGAGATTTTTTTTCTGGTTCACCTCTCCAGTCACTATATATAAAACATATGTATATCATATGTAACACAAGATGAAAATATTTGTTTAGTAAATGGAGAATAAAAAGTAGATATAATAGTCATATGGTTTTGGCCCAAACTCCTCTTTCTCTTCTCAGCCTAGGAGATATGGATGCTTGAACTATAAGTAAGGACTGCGTAAGTAGATTGCAGATCAATAATGAGATACACTGTGGAATTTTTGGTATACAATTGCACAAATTTGAATCACTGGGAACTTTGTTGTTTTTTTACTATTTGCCAGTCTTCAATCCTTGTATAAAATAGGTAAATCAGTCAGTTTATCATAGAGACAAGTAGCTGTGGTACAAGGATCATGGCAGGAGACAAGGGTTAGTTCTCAGGTCTTAAATGAAAAATCAGGCTGGAGTTCATGCTTCCTCTTCATCATCATGACTTCTCTCATTAGGCAAAGATCACAACCTCAACAGAGAAAGAAAAGGAGCAGCAGATGTCAGACTCTCTGTCCCTGGAGACTGTCAGGTATCAGCCATAGCATACACTACAGGCTACAAAAGCCCAATGTCATAGTCAGTAGTCTGAGAGCAATAGGCTGCTAGGTCATTATGAGGAAGCGTCATTCACTAGTGACAACAGAAGCCCAAAGCCACAGTCAGGAGTTCAAAAGCAGATAGGCTGCTTGGTCATTCCAAGAAAGTGTCATTTTAGTGAGAACAACCTCCAGAAAGGACACTAATTGTAAAAAGGCACATCTTTTCCAGATGAGAGAATTTGACATTTCTGAAAAAAAAATATGTAGACTATCTTATTGAACTAAGTTGATCTGATTTAAGTGTTCCAATGTGTTTATCTTAACAGCTATTAACAGCTTATGAAATAATCCTGAAGAATTAGTCAAAAGAATTATTTCATATTTTATTCTTTGAATTTTTAGTGCAATTAGGCTATTTGGATTCTAAAACCTGATTTTCTAATTTAATGCTAACGTGACAGCTTTGGCTCTGAACATTCATGTATTCACATAGGAATGTGTGAAAGCTGATCCCAGAAGGAGATTCTCAGTGTGCTAATATAATAAAGACACCTACTGAATTTCATGGAGATTTGAGCAGTCTTGACAGGGAAAACTAGCAGAATTGCCCATTTAATGTAGGTCATGACATATAGAATATGCTCAATAAATAAATTCAGTAAGAAACTAGAAGGATGTGTAGGCAGCACAAAGGCTCAACTGTCTGATGGAGAGAAATATACATAACTGTCAGTAAGAAAGATCCAGTGTTCAGCTCTCTATGGGGAAACATGAATTGATCAAGGGACAATCAATTGTAGATATTTATTAAACATCAAGAGAAAGGAAATGAATTCTGAAAGAATATTTAGTTGAACATTTATATATTTTGTCCTTAAATTCATCTCTTTGCTTCCTAACAACAGGAACAACATGTACTTCTCTCATGCCTTCTCTACAAGAGTGGCATACAGCTTCTAGAAAGTTCTCACATTTTCCAGCACCCAAAGTAACTTGCAAAGATTTCAGTAGCAATTATAACTTATTGTAGGTGAAGTCAGGTTTTCTCAGTCTTAGTCCTTACCGAAATGTAAGTGCATATTCATAGAGTATGGCAGCTACATTTTCTGTCTTTCTGGGATGGTTGAGAGAAGATCAAATTTACCTCAAAGATCTAGCTTGAAGCTTAGAAAAAAATTGTTCTGTGGGAATCGGGGGCCTAATTATCTCATGTTTATTTCTACATAGATTATTTGTCCTTCAAAAGCTATAGTTATATCACAGATTATTATGAAATCACTTATAAAAATGAATATTACTAATGAAATATTTTAAGAATCCATAAATATTTTAAAAGACAAAAGATTAGAGAATCATTGGTTCCAACAGAGAATGTCCAGTAGGTAGATTCCTAAATTTACTTTCCTTTTTCTCGAAATCACTTTTGGATACTTTATATATATCTTTGTGTGGGCTTTAATTGACTTGAATATTTAGCTAAATGTATTTTATTTTTATATGTGTTTAATGAAATATTATTTAAAAGCATTGTAATAATCTCTATGCATGAGATAGGTTATTACTCTCAAATTATTTCATGTGTTTTTTAACAGTAAAATGGCCACTTGTTATTATCACATGTGAGAATAAAAATATTACTTACTCTCCAAAAGATATTATAATTACAGCTGTGATATCAGACTAAATAATTGTGAAACAGACAATGGGGAATAAAGTCCAAAAAGCAGTGTTGGAATCCACTTGAAGGATTCGTTCAGAAAAGCTGGTGCAGAGAAAGGTAATCAGCTATGTGCAGTATATTGGACCATTTTATTCATTGCTGTCACCTGTGTGACTGTGTTTTCCTATATTTCTTCTACTCTGCTACATGAGGATAAGCCTTGTCTTGGCATATTTCCAAGATGCAGGAAAATGGCCTCACAGTCTGTGTTATCTTCATCACCATTCAAGGAAATTCCCTTCCCCACATCAGTCTTAATGTCTATTCCTTTGTTTAATGGCCCTCCACATGATACATGTTCTTATTTCAGAAACATAAAGAAAAGTTATAGTTTTTCTACTGTGATCTGAATTGGGCTATCTAAAGGTCTGCTGGCCCCATAGGTCACAGAAGATGTCTACTCATATAGAACAAGTGCATTTCTGGACTAATCTTTGCCTTCTTCTCTCCTCTTGTAGGCAAACAGAGTTATTTGAACTGATGTGCATAGCTATGATGTTATGGACATCCAATCATATTCCAGTCATTTTCGGAGGTGCTCTTCATTGACCTTCTTCTCAATGGCATTGCAGCCTTCTCCCCAGTAAACACTGAGACAGGTATTTTGGTTCTTTACCTACATTTTTCATTAATAGCAGCATTACCTATAATTTTGAATGATTTAAAAAATAGAACTGGAGCAAAGATCAGTGTAATACACCACAACACACAGCTCTGTCTGCCTCCCAAGTGGCCACCTGTAAACTGACACAACTAGGTGACACCTCACAACCTAATCTTCCTACTTGCTGGGACCACAGCAAACTTAGCAGCCCTGTGTTGTGCCCTGGCCTGTCAGACTTCTATCCCCTTTCCAGTTTGTACCTACACATGTAGGAGACATTGGTCAGTGCACCATGTCTCACTCCACAGCTCTGACTGACTGACTGCCACTCAGGAGGCCAACGCTAACCTGACACGCACAGCTTAACCTGCCTCTGAGGAGAATTCCTACAACCCAGGACACCCAGGCCAGCAACACCAGAAACAACTAGATTGTGAAAGGCAAGTGCAAGAAGGTAATCAACAAAGACCAATAGAATATAGCACCAAAAGAACCCAGTTTTCCTAGTATAGCATGTCCTGGATATCCTAATGTACTTGAAGATCAAGACTGTGACTTTAAATCCCATCTCATGAAGATGATAGAGGCCTTGAAAGAGAATATAAATAATTCCCTTTAAAAAATACAGGGAAACACAATCAAACAGGTAGAAGTCCTTAAAGACCAAATGAATCCCATAAAGAAATACAGGAAAACACGATCACACAGGCGAAGGAAATGAATAAAATGGTCCACTATCTTAAAATGGAAATAGAAGAAACAAAGAAAACACAAATGGATAGAACCCTGGAGATGAAAAACCTAGGAAAAGGAACAGGAACTACAGATGCAAGCATCACTTACATGATACAAGAAACGGAAAAGAGAAGATCAAACCTAGGAATAATAGGAACAGAAGAGGGTGAAGTTTCCAAATTCAAAGGGTAAGAAAATATATTCAACAAAATCATATAAGAAAACTTCCTTAACAAAAAGTAAGAGATGGCTATAAACATCCAAGATGCAGACAGAACACCAAATAAGTTGGACCAGAAAAGAAAATCCTACTGTCACATAATAATCAAAATACTAAATCTATGGAATAAAGAAAGAATATTAAAAGATGAAAGTAAAATAGGCCAAGTAACTTACAAAGATAAACCTATTAGAATTATACCTGACTTCTCAACAGAGACTCTAAAAGCCAGATGATCCTGCTACATGTCAAGCACACCATAAAAGACCATAGATGCCAGCCTAGACTACTATACCCAGCAAAACTCTCAATCACCATAGATGGAGAAAGCAAGATATTCCTTGAGAAAACCAATTTTAAACAATATCTTTCTACTAATCCAGCCCTACAGAAGATTAAAAACTCCAACACCTGGGGGGAAACTACACCCCAAAACCACACATACACACACACACACACACACACGCACACACACAGAGTACTACCTCCAACAACAAAATTACAGAAACTAGCATTCATGGGTTATTAATATATGTCAACATGAATGGGCTTAATTCATCAGTAAAAAGACACTAGCTAGAAGACTGGACCATCATTCTGCTGCATACAAAAAAAACGCCTCAGAAGCACAGATATACACTAATTCAGAGTAAACAGCTGTAAAAAGATTTTCTAGCAGACACAAGAAGCAAGCTAAAGTAGCCATTCTAATATCTAATAAAATAGGCTTTCAACCAAAAATTATCAAAAGAGAGATATGGAAAGACAATTCATACTCATCATAGGAAAAATCCACCAAGATGATTTCTCAGTTCTGAATACATATGCCCCAAATTCTACTGCACCCACATCGGTAAAATAAACTTTCCTAAAGCTCAAATAATGCATTGAATGGCACACAGTATTAGCGGGGAACTTCAAGATCCCACTCTTACCAATGGACAGGTAATTGATACAGAAACTAAATAGGAAGACATTAATAATAACAGATATGTTCCAAATGGATTTAATAGACATCTAATGAACATTTTACCCCAAAACAAAAGAATATATTTCCTCAGCACCTTACTGAACCTTCTCCAAAATTGACAATATAATTGGAGACAAAGCAACCCTCAATAGATATAAGAAGATTGAAATAACACCTTGCGATCTAGATGAAGGGAGGATTTCAACAACAGAAAGTCCACATACCCAAGGAAACTGAATAACACTTTCTTATTGTTGGTAAGAGAAGAATAAAGAAAGTAAAGACAATCTAGAACTCAATGACAATGATGGCACAACATATTGTAACATATTAAATACAATAAAAGCATTGCTAAGAAGGAAATTCATAAAACCAAAGTACTTTCATAAAGAAATTGGAGATTTCTAGTACTAGAAACTTAACATGACACCTGAAAGCTCTAGAATAAAGAGAAGCAAACAAACTCAAGAGAAGCAGACAGCAGGAACTAGTCAAACTCATGGCCGAAGTCAGTTAGAAACAAGGAGAACAGTACAAAAAATAAACAAAACCAAGAGATGATTCATGGATAAAAATCAACAAAATAGAACCCTTAGTCTAATTAACTAAAACTGTCAGAGACAGTATCCAAATTAACAAAATTAGAAATGAAAGAAGAGAAATAAAAACAGAAAGTGAGAAAATTAAAAACAACCAAACACAAAAACAAACAAAAAAACATTAGGTATGACTTAAAAAGCCTGTATTCCACTAAACTGGAAAAATCTAAATGAAATGGATGAATAACTAGACAGATAGATACCACATAACAAAGATCAATAAAGATCAGATAAATTATATAAACAGTCCTATAACCTCTAAAGAAATAGTAGAAGTCATTAAAATTCTACCAACCAAAAAAGCCCAGGGCCAGGTGGATTTACTGCATCATTCTATGAGACTTTCAAAGCAAAGCTAATACCAGTGCTCCTCAAACTATTCCACAAAATAGAAACAGAATACTACATAATTCATTCTGTTAGGCCATAATTACCCTGATACCTACACCACACAATTACTGAACAACAAAAGAAAACTTCAGAATAATTTCACTTGTGAATATTGATGAAAATATACTCAATAAAATTCTTGAAAACTGAATTCCAGATCACATCGAAAACGTCATTCACCATGATCAAGTAGGCTTCATCCCAGGAAGTCAGAGATGGTTCAGTATATGAAAATCCACTTATGTAAATCACTATATTAACAAAATGAAAACAAGAAATCACATGGTCATCTCATTTGACGCTGATAATTCCTTGGACAAAATCTAATACCCTTTCATGTCAAATGGGTTGGTGGGATTAGAAGTTCAAGACACATATCTAAATTTAAAAAAAGCAATATACAAGGCTGCCCACTCTTTGTCTATCCATACAATATAGTACTTAAAATTCTAGCTAGAGCAATAAAATAACAAAAGCAGATCAAGGGAATACAAATTGGAGAGGAAGAAGTCAAGATGTCAGTATTTCCAAATGATATGATAGTATACATAAGTGATCCCCAAAGTTCTACCAGAGATCTACAGTTGATAAACAACTTCAGCCAAGTGGCTGGATATAAAATTAACATCAAAAAATCAGTAGCCCCCTTGATACAAAGGACCAGAGAAAGAGCAGAGAAAGAAATTAGGAAAACAACAACCTCACAATAGCCACAAATAATATAAAATATCTGGTGTAGCTCTAACAAAACCAACAAAAGATCTGTATGACAAGAACTTTTAAGTCTCTAAAGAAAGAAACTGAAGAAGGTATCAAAAGACTAGAAGATCTCTGATGCTCAGGAATGGATTGGATTAGCATAGTGAAAATGGCCATCTTACCAAAAGCAATCTAGAGATTTAATGCAATCCCCATCAAAATTCCAACACATTTTTTTGCACAAATTAAAAGAGCAATTTGAAAGTTCATGTTGAAAATGAAATTCTAGGATAGCGAAAAAAGTCCTGAACAATAAAAGAACCCGTGGAAGACTCATCATCGCAGATTTCAAGCGGTACTATAAAGCAACAGTAATAAAAGCTGCTTTGTATTGGTGCAGAAACAGACACGTAGATCAGGAATAGAAACTTAAACCCCCAAATAAACCCACACACCTATGCAAACTCTTCCTTTGACACACCTGGAAAATCTCTCCCAGACGTTTCTTCTATCACAGGCTTCTCGTTTTTCCTCCCAATGAATCCCCCATGGGGGATTTTCTATTCCACATTGGGAAAAATAAGATGCTTACCAAGGCTGATAGTAACTTCTTATCACTCTACTTCAAGGAGATCTGTGTTTCTTTTCTAGCCTTCACCTGTACTACATGCATCTGTACCTGCAAAACATGCATATTTACCTGCACCTGAACTCACCTGCACCTGCAGCTGCAGCTGCATTCACATGCACTTGCACCTGCACCTGCACTTGCACCTGGACCTGCGCTCATATGCAACTGCACTTGCACTCGCACACACACACATATTCATACCTTAAAATAAAACAATCTTCTGTTAAAGGTCCTATTTACAGTGCATACAAAAATTTAGTAGTAAATTGAATCAATAGGATAAATGTCTATACATTAAAAACTATAAAACATTTATTTCTTTAAAACTTTTAGTAAGACCCACTCACACATGTATACATAAAGCAAGTAAATAAATTTAATATTAAAAATTAAAAATGGATTAAAATGTTAAACACAGATCCTGAAACTATGAAGTTATTTATATAAAGGTCACATGAAGGAAAGGTCGATAATGTTTTAGGTAAAGGTGTTTCAGAAATAACTTGGAAAACACAGGAAATAAAAGCAAAAACAGACATATGGTTTCATCTGAATAAAGAGCTTCTGCCTGCTGAGGAAACAATCATTGAAATACAGGCAACCTGTAAAACAGGAAGGAACATTCCAAAACTACCGAAGCTAAAATGGGTTAATAGAATAGTCAAAAGAATACATACAAGGAGTACCTGAAAGGGAATGCTGGTATGTCTTACCATCAGGAGCACACATACTAAATCAAAACACATATCTCACATTTTACAATATTTATCTCAAAAATGAATCATAGATTCTCACATGCTATTATTAGAAATTTAGATCAGTATAGGTATTTTAAAAAGCAGAATGATTTTTTCTCAAAAACTTAAAAAGCATCACCACTTGGGTGAAAATATATATATATATTATTTGATATATTATGTATTATATATTATATCTATTAAATATATTTATTTTATTCTATTTATATAATAATTTTTATATTAAATATATTTATTATGATACAATTAATACTTATATTAATATTTATATATGTATTATTACATATGATCTATAATCTATATGATATATAATGAAAATATAGTACCTTCTTGTATTCTTCGAAAGATAACTGTATTTTCATCTTTATCAGATCAGTATTCATAATAGTCAGAATATAGAATGAATTTAAGGATAATTACTTGCATTAGTAATCAGAGTTTTCTAGGAATAGAACTGAAAGGATGAATTAATAAACATGAACACACATACACACCCACACACATATACACGTATATATGATGTAGATTAATTGATATATCTATAGATGCACACCTACATAAGTACATACATTTCTAGACATATAGGTAGATGCATACATACATACATACATACATGCATACATATATACATACCTAGGTAGGTAGTAGGTAGGTAGGTAGATAGATAGATAGATTGATAGATAGATAGACAGACAGATGATACATAGATAGATACATATATAGATACATAAATAGATACATAGAAAGACAGGAAGATAGATAGATGATAGATAGATTGATAGATAGATAGATAGATAGATAGATGATACATAGATAGATACACAGATACATAGATAGATACACAGATACATAGATAAATACATAGATTTATTGAAGGCAGCTTAAATGCTGTTGTCTAAGCAGTCCAACAATGGATATCTGCCAACAGAAAGATCAACAATCTTTGTTCAGTCTATAAGACTAGAAGTCTCAGTGCTGGAGTCTTAGAGGATCCCTAGAGAGATGTTTTTGACAGTCTACGTCGGAATCCCAAAGAAATGAGTTCTAATACCAGTGAAGGAATGTCTCTTCAACAGGATAGATGAACTTGTGAGTGAGAACACAGGCAAAAAGCAAATGCTTACTTCTTCCATGTTCTTTTATATGTGCTGGTACCAGGAAGTATGACACATATTTATGGTGGGTCTTACCATCTCAAATAAAATTTCAGAAAATTCCTTACAGGTTTTCCCAGCTTCTTGTGTTTAAGCTGATTCCAGAAGTCAACATGACAACTCAAATTAGCCATCACATGGATCAATGGATAAGTGTGCATCTATACTAGAGGAGTTTACTTAAGAACGTCACCATAGGCTTCAAGCATTGGAAGACATAGTCTACAGTAGGTGGCACTGTCTGGAAAAGGAGTACTTGTTGGAGTACTTTGCTGGAGGATATATCTCATCTGCTCTTTTAGCTCCAAGCTCACAGCACCATACCTGCTGCAAGCTGTTATGCTTCCCCAACGTGATGGACTCATATTCCCCGGGAAGCGTAAGCCTAAATAAATTCTTTCCTCTGGAAATCATTTGTGGTCATAATATTTTATCACAGCAACAAAAAAGTGATATATTTGTGCAGTGGAGAACATGACCTTATAAAAGGTGACCCTGACATTTGTGGCAACATGAATGAATGTTGATACTATGTTTAGTGAAGTAAGACAGGTGCAGAAAGATAAATCTTGCACAAGATGACCTCTTAGATATTAAGATTAAAACTGTGATTATCAAAAAGTGGGAGGATGGGAAATTGGAGAGACAGATGTTGGTCAGAAGATATAATATCTCAGTCAGAAAAGAGAAATTGGTTTTAGGAGCTCTGGGGCATATCACGAGGACTGCAATTAATAAGAATATATCATATGTGTAAAAACTGATGAGTAAATGTTAGTGCTCTCACCACACACACACACACACACACACTAAATAGACAAAGTAATGTATGATTGATTTTATCATTCTGTCTTGTACCTATGTGTCAAAATTTATTGTATACTAGAAATTTATACAATGTTACTTGTCAATTAAAAAGAAAACAATATGTAACTTGTTTGTTTATGTGTGGATATGATCAATAAAACAATGTGTTTTTATAGTTTGAAATTTACAATTTTCTTGGTGTTTTTAAGTATATGTATAAAGGTGTGTGTTTGTGTGAACGTATCTCACATGTATGAAATTGTCCATAAAGGATTCCCTTGAAATAGAGTTATTTGCAGTTGTGAGCAATTCCCAAATGGGTGTTAGGTCCTGTGGTTCTCAGGCAGAAATGAACAAGCACTTAACCACTGAGCCATTTCTCCATCTCTAAACAAAGATTTTATATGGCATGTTTAACTTCTTCATAACTGTGCTTGGCATACTTAATAAAGCATATGTTACTGTTTCTAATGACACAAATGCTACTTCAATATGTGACTGAAGACATTAGAGAACAGTTTCTACAATCCTTCGCTGTAAATCTGGCATTTTTTGAAAAGTGTGTGATTTGACTTTTTGCTGAGCTAAAATTTTGTTCAAAATGGGTCATCCCATTCTTGAGATGTACTTTTCATGCTTTAATGTTTAGCTCCTTGCCTTTTTCAATTTTAATTTCTTTGATTTGCCTAGAGCATTTCTTCCTTGAACAGCAGTCTTTATCATGGGTTACACATAACAGTTATATTTTCACTTTATAAATGCATAAAGCTATTATTGAAAGTGAATGATGAAAATGGAACAGATTTCTTTCACCTCTATAATAATGTCCCTTTCTTCAAATATGCAAATAATGGAGTATGTACTTGCATTATACTTTGAGAATATTCAATTCTGCTATAAAATACAAATAAACAAGAATGAGAAACCACATAAGAATGTTAGTTATAGACATGAGAAACTAGTTGTTTATGAGAGGGAGAGAGAAATTTTACGTATTTGCAATAGGTATGAATAGGCAAGGATCTTAAAAAAGGCAATATGGTCACCACAGAGAAGCAGTAAAGTTAAAAGAATACAAAAGGCACAAAGTAGAACAATATCAGAAGATATCTTCTAATCAGAATATAAGACAGAACAATTAATTTATAAGATGTAATCATCTCATTTATCATCTTTGATAATTCTATACTGACAGCACACAGTATGGTCTTACGTATGCTTAACACAATGCAAATTAACCTCTTCCAGCTGAGCTGACTAGGTAGAGAAACTCTCGCTGGCAAGGATCCTTCTCTGATCCTCTAAAACAGAGCAGATGTTCCTTGTTATCTTAGATAGCATTTGTAGGACTACTTTTTCCAAACATCAACTTTCATCTTCAAATTTAATCTACCAATAGCAAAGGGTGAGGATGTAGAAAAAGTGAAACAAAGAAACGGGTAAAAAACAAAAATATTAATATCAAATCATGAATTAAATTTTTGGCCTCTATAATTAGGTCACTATTTCCAATAATGGTTTTTCTACATCTATCTATCTATCTATCTATCTATCTATCTATCCATCTATCATCTGTTTCTTTTTATAAGTACATTTCTTATCTATTTATTTTCTATATGTCTATCTTATTGGTACTCTTTCCATGAAATATCTTGACTATAATGCATCTTATTTAATTCAAGTAGTAGTTCTTAAATTATTTTTTATTGCAATTATTTTGTAAGAACTAAACTGCTGTAGCTCTGCTCCAAATTTCTAACTTAATCAAGCCAAGATGTGGCCAGTCTTTCAATGCTTTAAAAGATCCCTAAATACTTGTAACCACAGAGATTGATGTTTTTGCTATCCACTCTCGATGCAATACATTCCCTTTGAAGATTTTTTTAAAGTATAGTTACTAGAGAAACTGATAAGTGAAGTTCTAAATTTTCAGTCCTCTAAAATGTGTGATTGAGTGTTTAATAGGATGATCTGGAGACCACACACATCGCCAGCCCATAGCACAGGCACTGGCCTTCAGCCTTCCCAGCTTGGGTCTTACTTTGGTGCTGAGGCAGGTTTTGTCTTAAATACTTGGAAGCAAGTTGGTGATTTCAGGAGTCTCCTTGGTTAAATCTGTTGTGTGACTGAAGACCAGGGAGAAGAGTCATACTCAGTAACTCCCACCCTGGGGTTATTGATGCATGAGGGTGGCTTGTCATTTCACTGACACATTTCCCACTGTAAGCTCTATCACACCACTAACAACACAAGATAAAAACATGTTTCCCCTTTATTACACAGAATAGTAAAATGAAGTTGATAGTGAAGGGTTAATATAATTAATTCATTGCTTTGCAGTCCTAGAGTAAAAGTCTAAATCCTCAGCAGTGAATACCACTGCGTCATCTTTCTCAGTGGCTGATAACTTTGCTCCTTTGCAAAATCTTGTTTCAAAAAGATTCAACCTGAGCTGCTGCCATTTCACATAAATTTAACTATAGCACATTATAGGCAGACAAGTAGAGTTCTGTGAGTTGCTAATCTGGTGTAAATAGCAAGGTTCAAACATCATTGTGATCTGCCTAGTGCTTTTACAGGGCTTTCTTCTCTGTCACTTTCTGTTTTCTTGACAACCTTCACTCATTGCTCTCATTAGATTCTTTATTTTATGATTTATACACTACTAATTAGATTAATAAAAGTGAATATTTTAGATATTTGAATCAAGGATCATTAGTTTAGTTTAATTTTAATCTTATCTACCTATATCATTTATATTTATATCTATTTCTATACCCAATCTATATTTATTGACAAGTGATTCAACTGGGTAGCCCTAACTGGCCTAGAACTCTCAAATATCCATCTGCTTCTGTTTCTGAAGTACTGAATTTAAAGGTGTGTACTACTATACCTTTTTACCAAATAAAATATACAAATTTGATATCCAAGGAATTTGACCTGATTTAGAATATGTAGATTTTGAAAGCAATTTATAGATACTGTATCTAAATCTATTTATTTATTCTATAACACTGAGACATTTATTTAAATGTTTGTACAATAAGACTAAAAATATAAAAATTTCAAGGTCACTGATAGGAAACACACATACATCCACATGCATGCCTATGTTTACCTGCCCATACGAAGTATTTGGAGCCTGTGTTAGTGGTCCAACATGGTAGCTACTCTCAGCTTGCCAGTTTTGACCTGAGGCAAACTTGATGACCAGGGAGATAGATTGCTGAGAGCAGACCTCCTTAATTAATCCCCAAACATGCTTTCAGAGTTACACTCAGGAAAGAGCATGGATACCAACAGAAGAGAGCTGAAACTATAGTGTAGCTGGTTGTTGTTCACTTTCTATAAACCTGCATGGATTTCTGAGGGACTGGTGACTAAGGATAGGTAACCTGCCACAGTTTTTATATCAAAGACGTATCGTTTGCCTTTCCTGTTGGAAATTAGATAGTTAAAAACCTTAAACTACATATAGTTCATGTATTTCATTTTATTTTACATAACATCAATTGAGAGAAAATAAGAGGAGTGGCTATTTGTTAAAGCGAAGGTTGCCAAAGTAGCTTAAAGAGGGATCCTGAATTCCTGAAGTTTGCAATCTCAGGAGAAAACAAGATACACGGGTTAAGAGTTGAGAGTTTGCTGCAGAATGGTATAGATTGTTAGTTGTTGATTGACATGGGAAAGTACAGACGGATTCTTTGGAGACACAGATGCATGTGGGCTTGAATGACCTGAAAGTGTTACCACGAGTCACGTGACTTGAGCTGGTTCTTAACTTTAGTTTTAAGGTTAAGGAATAGAAGGTATTTCTTGATATCAAATGATTTGAACTATGATTTCTTATCACACGGGGATTCATTAAATTATATTTTACTTGTTCTAATTTTTCTGATAGTTTCAGGGTCATTCATTTTTCATGCCCAATATTCAGGCTGTGACATCAAAGGAACATTCAAGGAATGTTCACTTGCTTTAGAGTCAATCACCTTCCCTTCACCAGTGTGGCGCACAGCTCCTCATTTGTAAAATTTCATGCACACACAGGGAACTTAGCCATTGCAAGGTACAAAAATCCCTTCCGTTTAAATTATCTTCACACTGAGAACTAAACTTTAAAATGTCTTAATGAAGAAAACCCCATGTGACCACCCAGTCTATTCCAAGGTGCTGTCTGCCTTCAGATGCCCTCCTCCCATTTACATAAGTAATTCTTCCCCGCCAGAAACACAGGACTTTGGCTGGAGGGTGGAAAGAGTAAAAGACTTTTGTAAAGCACATACTGTCTCTGAAGGTTTAATGTTAAAAATTAATGTTATAGCGGGGACTGAGTCTGAGTAAAATTAAAATGAATATCAGGTATTTGGGGGCTGGTAGGGGGATAGGGTTATGAATCAATGCCAGTGGAGACATTAGGAACTTAAAATACACACACAAATATATACCTTTCTGGATGAAATGGTATGGGTGGGGGGCATCAAAGATGAGGTAGTAACCTGTCAAACCCATCTGTCTTGATTGGCTTTCATTTTAAATGCATTTAAATCCACTGCTGTACCTAGGGAATGCATATTCAATGTGTCACAGAACTGAAATTAAATCTCTTTTCTCATAGTTGAATGGTTCTTTTCACTCCAGCCTGAATCTGGACACCCAGGCAAGATTGAGGAGAGACTGAGTTAAATATTAAACACTGTTTAAAATTTTTTAGTTCAGCCCGAGTGTCTTTAGCATCTGTCCCAGTCAGAAGAAACATGTGGAGGATGAGCAGCAGAGTTGAGACTCATGTGGGGCCAGCGTTTATGGGGTGGTGCAGAGACTTTGGAGGACTTCTGAAAGACAGGAAGTTAATGGGATTCTATTTATATTAGTTTCCTAGGGCTGCCACAAACAATTACCACACACTTGGTGACTTTAAACAGCTGAAAGGCATTCCCACACAATTCTGGAGGCCAGATGTTCAAACAAAGGTGTTGGCAGGGTAGTGTGCTGTTCACAGGCTATAGGGAGAACCCGTCCCTGCTTTTTTTAGTTCCTGGAGGCTGAGGGTACTTCTTGGCTTATTTCAGACTAATTCTGACTTCTGCATCCAACTTCACATATATATATGGGTTTCTTACATTATTTGTCTGCATCTGAAGTCGCCCATTTCCTTCTCTTTTAAAGATACTAGCTATTAGAAATAGGGTCCTACATTTTTTTTTATAGTCTCCTTTTGAGATCCTTCACTTGATTACATTGATAAAGACCTTATTTACCAGGGAGGTCATATTTACGATTGCCAGGGTGTAAAAGTTGATCTCACCTTTTTTTTTGGACTCCCAAACAGGTATTACACCATGATTAGAATAAAACAAAACCTGAAATAATACCTATACCATTAAGGGCAATATTTGGTTGGCCAAATCAGGAGAGCTGAGATTTCGAGCTAGGCCTGGGCCACAAGAGACAATGCATGTCTCCAAAACAAAAGTAGCAGAAGTAAATGTATAAAATGAACCAACTTTCCCAATTTTCTCTAAGAGGAAACAGAAGGGTGGAAGATGGGGACTCTTTCAGTGTTAGGTATAGCTATACACATCTGTAGTACCACGACTCTGGAGACAGCAGCAGAAGAATTGAGTCTCTTGAACTTCCACAACATATGAGAAAAGGTTGATAGGACAAGATTGGAAATGAAACAGCACTGAAGGAAATAGCTAAAGAATAGCTACACCTCTCTTTACCCTCCAAGTCTTCCTTTGGCAACAATAGCTGCGACTCTTGCTTTTCCCACCGGGTTAGACCCAGGGAAAGCATCAGTGTTTGTTCTAAAGAGGGCCAATTCTTTGAGTGATTAGGATTCCTAGTCTTAGGAGAAATCTCAATTGTTTAGGAGAAATCTCAATTGTTTGCCTTCCATCTATGTCCAAGTCATGAAGACTTGCTGGTTTGCCTGCAGAAATCTGCTCTAGATGAATGCCAAAAATTGTTCTGTATGGGATATGTAGGCCCAGTGACCAGATCATTACATTCAAATAGAAGAAGAGGACACAGGAGCATCAGACACAGCAGAAAAGCCAACATAGTAGAAGCGAGTTGGGTGAAAAAAAGTTCTGATCATTTATGAAGGTTATTATAACTCATGATATATTTATATAGCGATCTCTGTCTGGAATATTGAATGCAACCATTAAGGTTAACATTAAACAAACAAGAGCGACAAACCAATACACCACCTACAGAAAGATAAGGAGAGTTATCACCTCTGTTTTCTCCCACTGCGAATTCGGGTTTAGATGTTAGGGAATTAGATGGATTCAAAGGGAAGCCCTTCAATTTCTCATTTGTATTAAAGCACAAACTCAGTTTTAGATAAAATTTACTTACTTGGAACACAATTCTTAAGATATTTTATCACCTGGAGTCAAACCAGAAGATAAGAAAGTGTGAAGGTTTTCAGCAAAAGAAACCGTTTTCAATAATTATTAAGCAAACCAAGAAACGAGTTTTAAGTGGAACAAGTAAGGTAAAATGTGTCCTGGGCCTGAAGGAGGGTAACCAGAAAGGAACAGAGATGGGAGGGAGCCTTGCAATGCCTGAGTTCCAGGTGCTGGCCATGGTTTCAGTAGAAAAACAAACTGCTTGCCCAGACCTCTTTGACTCAGTCTTTAGGTAAGCAGAAGGCACTGTTTGGAGGTGCAGGCTCCCTGCGGTTGAAAGCATAGAAAGAGATGGCATGTTAAAGGTCCAAAACAGTTGTTTGGAGTCTTCATTGGTAGAACTATGCGAGTGGGTGGGCAGGCTGCACCAGAACTGCAATCCTGTGTATGGCACCTCTGAGTAAAAGGCAGGAATTAACAACAATGTCTGCACACGTGCCCTATTGACCTGCTGCTACAGCAGCAAGAGACAGCTGGAAAGGTCCCTTCTCCCAGTGTCACGCCTGCGCCCTCTACCGGGAATGTGTAACAGTGCAGCATTAAGGAGAAATTCTGAAAGAAAGCTAGCCATTTTCAAGGATGAGATCCTGAAGAAAGAATCTGAAGCCAAGAGGTAGGGAACTGATAAGAAAGTATAAGAAGTCATATGGAAAAACATATTTTCATGGCAAATCATCTGTCTTGTTGATGGAATACGCAATGAAGAAATTGGTAAATGTCCTGCACTACTTTACTTTTGTCGTGATTGGACCACTAGTACGTTAATTAACACTTAGTTTAGTGCCAAGTACGCAGAGAAGCAAGCTAGCTGAAGTAGCCTATTATAAGCTCACTGTAATCGTTTGAGTTAAATATTACTATAATCCACATCATAAGAATTAGGACTCACATAATTTATTGACTGTCTGATTTGATCACACCAATAGCGACCCTCTTTACAGATATGTTTAGGGAACAAGGGTCCTCTCCTAGAACGATTACAATAATTTTCAGAAATTTCCTTCAGCATAAACAATTTTATCAAACTCAATCATTGGACAGGGGGCCCTTACTGGAAAGGAGAATCAAACTAGCCTTATCAAAACTAACTGCTCATGCATATAGTATTTTTGTTTAGAAAATTGAGTATTTCTACCTTACCACTATAAATATGACCATAGCTACCCATTTCTTCTAAGATAGGCATAGTAGGTTGCTTCTTTAATTTGGAAGAACTATCGGTGTAGAAAAGTCTATCTTTGTAGCGAGACAGTTACTAAACTCTTGCTTTTATCATTTCTGTTATCTGATCTAGATGTTTTTACTTTCAATTGTAATATAAGATAACAATATCATGGAACTGGAGGTAGATAGGTAGGTCTTGTCTAGTTTTTTGTATCATAGGCGGATGTGGCATGTTTAAGAATATCCTGGGAGTAAAAACTTGATGATGAAACTTCTTTCACTCTCTTGTACTGTAAAAGGAATACAACTGTCTCTTGCTGCCTTAGGAATCCTTCTACACAGAGTAGTGCCAGATCCAGAGTCACCACTGTGCCTTCCCCTGCCAAGAGCTCATATCCTGGAAAGTCTCTGTTTCTTAAATGGAGTCAAGAGTTAGAGATCGTAGATTGTTGGAAAAGGGCAAATTGTTAATGCCCCAGTGAAGGGGGATGGTAGAGGGGTGAGATAGGAGAGGGCGGGTGGGTGAGCATCCTCTTAGAGGCAAAGAAGAAGGGGATGGGAGGGTTTGTGGAGGGGAGATAGGGACTGGGGGATACCATTTGAAATGTAAACAAATAAAATGATAAATAAATAAATAAATAAATAAATGTGCTCCATTTAAGATAGAACATGGTAGACTATTCTGCCTCCTGGTGTAGAAAATCATTTGGGAAAATTATGTATTAACTTATGATGTTTTGCCCAGAAAATAGAGAGATTATTTACTAAGGCCAGATATTTTATTCTAGATGAAAAAATTAACATACACCTAGATTTTTAGAAAAATTGTTTACGTTTCAATGCCTCATTTAATAAAACGTAACCCTTTACCAGTAACATTATTTAGAGCTCGAAGAAATGGATCTATCACCAATACTTTGTGTTTTCAACAGTACGGTGCCTCATACATGTTGCAAGTAAAGCTGTAACTGGGTCTAGAAACAACGCTGTTTCAAGGTAAGTGTTTCATATTTGGGTTTGAAACGATGTCTGGCACTTATATTTTGAACTTGGAAACCTCATACTTTGAGAAAATTTTATTACTAAAATGTCCAAAATGCATAGTGGCATCGAAAGCATATTTTATTCTTTCACTCTGGATGGCATCTTCGTTTCTCTTGGTAGTTCCTGGTTGTAGGAACTACCTCAACTCTTAAACCTCAGTAGCTCTATGTGAACATAAAACATCACATTACCAAGATTAGTATAATGATAGACCATGAATGATATCCTCAGGGATTCATCAAATCCGAGAAAATAGGCTGACTTTTCTCAGAAAAC
The DNA here is from genome assembly GCF_004785775.1 of Grammomys surdaster. Lineage (NCBI taxonomy): Eukaryota > Metazoa > Chordata > Mammalia > Rodentia > Muridae > Grammomys > Grammomys surdaster. The sequence continues at coordinate 13,888,624 of NW_021604567.1, read as the reverse complement.
TTTTAAGAAATATTCTTAGAGACATTTTTTAGAAATGGAAAAAATGTGCCTTTCACCAAATTATACACGCAGTGACTGATTATATCCCCATTTTGAGTGTTTGGTGCTAGTAGTGACTCCAAACTCTGTTGAGCAAACGATGGTTCTGTGTTGTTTTGGACAAAGATTGTAACTTAGAATCAGAGAAGTATGATCATAGAGCAGCCTCTAGGAAGCTATGAGGGTCTTTTGGCAACTCTTTCTTGGAAACTTCAGTTTCCATATTGGCATGATTTAGGTAATGCTTGAATTCTGCCTTTTGCATGACTATTGTGTCGAGCAACAGGAAGAGAACAGACTCCACAGAGTTGATCTCTGAACTCCACAGACTATGTATTGGGCAACAAGTTCCCTTTTCATGGCTACCCACACACTAGTAAAAAAAGAAGTATAACTAAAATTGGCAAATTTCAATTCAGATTTTGCTGGATATCTGGTATATTCTGCTATGTGAATGAATCATGGATCTTCTCTATCTAGTTTATTCTTCTATTTCAATTTTTTTCTTAAAAAGACTTTGACGATTTAACCAGTATTATTACTTGCTTAAAAGTTGATTATATCCAACATGTCAAAGAAATAATTTGTGTGTTGTTAGATCACTGTACAATATTTGTAAAAAAGTCTTTAAGTTGATTTTCTTTTATTAGGTGTTAGTAAAATGTTTACTTAGAGAAAGCAAACTGAATCATGCTTGCATAAATAAGTTAATTTTAACAAGCCAGGCAGTAAGCAAGAAACAAAATGCCCTTTGAAATGATAATTGTCTTGATCAAAATAAGTTTCTGAAGTAAATCATACTTATAATGATATGTGTTGATATCTTATGGCTTAGAATCATTGTCAAATTATACCCCAGCTTCCTCTAAAATCCCAGGATTTAATGTGTGGTGTATGATTTTAATTTTTACTTGATATTTTGAGTCTTATTCTAACTTTTCTCTTTTCCAAGTAAGCCTTCCAGGAAGCATGCATTAAATACGACTTTTCTTTACATACATGATGGAAGTCATTCCAGCTGCTAGTTCCACAACGTCACTGGTGACCATGAGTCTAAAGTCATTTTGACTATATTTAAGATAGAGACCAATTTATTAGCTGAAATGAGGAACAGTATTAACTTGGATACTGGAGGCCAAAATACTCTGTGTTGGATCATAAAGAGTAAGGGAATATAACACTGTGAAATCTAGTGTTTTATGGTGAGGCTGGCTTCCGATAGCTCTGCACTTTACCAGTTCATTATCTAAGCAAGCAATACAAATCCATTTTTGAACCCCTAATATGTCTTAGAGTCTTTCAAAAGAGAAGGCAATTCCTTGCAGGTGTCAGTTGCATTAAAATTCTGTGTACTATGCATGCTGTAATCAGAGCAAACTAGACTTATAAATCAGGGCTTAGTTTGGCTTTGTGCCAGGGCTTCTGTTGACCTCTGCTGATATCCAGTCCTCATATTTGTTGCCCACCAATTTCTTTGGTACAAACAAACATCCCAAGGTGAGTCACGATTATGTGTGTTCATGAGGTCTTACTTAGCATCGAGTTATAAAATTGTTGGGTCACTAGTGAAATGATAGCTGGGTGCCTCTTCAAAGATTGTGGAAGCCAGAATTCCTTTAGGGAAATAAGATAGGACGAAAGACAGTGTTTCAACCAAGTGTTTCTCTCAAATCCCTTGCTCACTCTAAGACTTGATCGTCTCCTTCACAAAGGGGTTAATAGATCCTACAAAACATGTCTGAGCAGTACTTAGCCATGATAAATGAAATGATTAGAATTTGCAGGATCTGAAAAGAAAACAAAGCAGTCACTTCCTAACCCAGGGTCTAGCTACATTCTTTGCTTTCTGACTAACCTGGAGCAAGTTATTTAACTTCTCTGTGCACTTATATTCTCATGAGCAAGATAAAATAATATTTCAAATAACACCCTGTTCATGGATTTATTCTGATAATTAAGGAGACTCAGGGGAGGCTTAGGAAAAACTCATTTCCATGTCATTTTAGCTCGCTGTGGTCTCCACCAGTCCCTGACCACTGAACTCTTCTCCAAACGCTGGAGTCCAATGTTTCTCACATTGTTTTCTCTGGTATTGATTCCCCCTTTTATTTAAATGCCCTTTGCAGCTTCATTAAGCCTACACACAGCCAGGATCTGCTCACTACTGAAGATAACCAGACCATTCAAAGAGCAAACCTAAATCTTTTTGGTTACGTAACCTAGTCTATTCATAGTTTCTTGAAATAGGACATTGGATCTGGAAAAGGGCACTGTTTTATGCCTCATAGCCAGAAATCATAATCACACTATAAAATCTTGTCTGAGTCACTACAAGACCACTTATATGAATAATGCAATAAATAAAATTGACCTAAAATCATGCCAAGCAAGTAATAATGATTGGTTTGCATCCCATAAATTTAATAAGATAATGCAAAACAAAGACAGTGCAAGTCATCAATCCTTGAAGAAACTTTGGCCTCAGAAAATTCAAAGTTCTAGGAAGAGTATTGGGAGGGTTGGCCTTCATGCAGCATCTCAGGCAGTGTCAGCGGCTAATATAGAATGGGACCAAAGAATTCCTCATCGCTTTAAATAAAAGCCAGCCAAGTACCAAAATTTTGTTAATTGCCATGGCTACATTCTTTACACGTCGTATCAAAAACTCCCAAAAAGTTTTGCTAATATACCAGATATTGAAGTTCACTCATGGGGAACTTCAATATTTCACCCAATATCTGTTACGTATTATAATATTCTGGCCTGTCTAGAACACACTATTATGATTTAAATTAAAGTAAAAAGGCAAATGGTGTTTACACAATAGAGTCTGAGCTAAGTAGAATAGATATGGCAAATGGTAACTGCTCAGACATTTTGTGCCCATTTGCATTTGGGGACATTATTTTTATGTAGCTTTTGAAGTTTTGTATTTTCTGAATGAGAGGTTGAATAACATTTCTCAACACAACTGAAGAATAAATTCAGACTTTGTAGGTCTGGAGATGGAGAACATTAGAGCATTTATGGATTTTCATTTAGGCCATTACTGCAGCAGACTGACTAACAGCAGCCAGACAATCACAAAAAAATCATGGAAAAGATTCAAAGCTTTTAGGTACAATTCCATCTGTTTGTTAATGGCCAGACTAGCTTATAATGCATTAGTCTCCTTAGAGCTGTAATCAATACTTTTGAAACTTTTAGCTCTCATGGGCCATGAGGTAACAAACTGGTTCTATCAGCCTCTGTGTGATAGTCTTCTATTTAAGCAAGAAATTGGCATTTCTAGTTCCTTCCTGTTAGTCAACAACAGCATCAACGAAACAAACAAACAAACAAAATAAAACTAGAAAAGAAGGAAGGCTGTTCGAGGAAGTAGAAGAGTGTTTTTTTTTTTTTAAAAAGCTCTATGAACATTTTCTATTTTACTGATGAAAAGGCACATGCTTGCCTTCAGAGTTCATAGACACTTGTCAATGTCATAGAAGACGATCATTCTGCTCATGAGCAAAATCTGCTGGGGAAATTGGTTTTCCAATAATTAGTAGGAATTTGCTTGATGGTATACTAAACCTTCCCATGGCTTCCCACAGCCTGTTTAGAGTGAGACACTCTTGCCTAGATTTGGGTGAATATTCACGCTCATTCGTAATTATACACCTGAGTGTAATTATTATAATCACTTTGAGCAAAACAAATTTGGTGATACAACTATACTGAAAGTTTTGGAAAACTAGCTAGATTAGTTACTAAAATATTTATGTTAAATTAGAATTGGGAGACACATTCCTAACTGGGTAACATCCATGTCAATATTGCTTTACAGCCATTTTAAATTAATCTGAAAGGAAAAAAATGTTGTGTAAAGGTAAAAGAAGCTAAAATAAAACTTTAATTAGTTGGTACTTTGACACATGTAAGTGCATATTTATGTATTTAATTGAAATGAAATACAAATATACATTTATATAGTTTTACTCAAACCAAATTTTAAACTGTTTTTCATTTTTAATAAATATTATTTCACTCAAATTTATTAACTTTTTTCCACAGTAACCATAAATTCAAGACTCAAGTACTTGACTCATTCATTACTCTCTGAAGTATAAAAAAAATATGTATTTGATCATATCATCTAAGGAGAAGAAGGTGGTCCTTCAAAGTAGTTTGCTCCCCACTTTCATAAGCCTTGACAAAGAAGATAAGCTTCTAAAATCAACTCATTTTAAGAAACACAATTTTTTAGCTGAATGCGTTGGCATACATCTCTAATGCCAGGCCTTGGTAAGTAAAGGTGAAGGGGTTTAGATGCTTAGGATCACTCTTGGGTCTACAGTGAGTTCCTGACCGGCCTGTGCTGTATGAGACCCAGTGTAAACACAACGCAATCAATCACACAGACAACAACAACAAAAATGATGGCAGTAATCCTGAAGCTATGGAATAAGCACACACTGTAGTGAAAATACCAAGCATAAAGCCACTGGCTAGATGTTATCTTTCTGTCCTTAAGTGTGTGTACTGACATGCCCTGTTTTGGAAGCCTCATATTGCAATACCTTACTATTGTCTGATGCCTACTATACTCGAATTACTATTTACAAAAACTGTTATTGAAGGCAGAATTCTAATTAACTTGAAAATACATTAAGCATTCATAGGTCTCAGAATCCTCTATGAGTCTTATAAAGTAAATAAATATGTGTTCAACAGCCTGAGTAATATGGCTTCTATTATTTATAAGTAAATGAAAGAATATTATTAGATGTACCTTTATGTCTATATATTAGTCTTGATTTGCAGAGTATCAAATTTAATCAATTATCCATATATATATATATATATATACATATATATATATATATATATGTTAGGTATAATATATAAAGATATATAAATTAGGTTAAAGAAAAATGTTTTGAAATTGATATAAATTAAATTAGCCTCCCTGTAGGAGTGGTAGCCTTACTATATAAAAGAGTGTATAAAAACCACTCAGTTAAGTCTCCTTACTATTTAATTTTTTTCTAGACTTATTACTGACTTGATAGATTATCTCCAGTTGTACAAAATATTATGAGAGAATAGAGAAATTCGCATGTGTTTGATAGACACAGACAAAGTCTCTGACCACAGCGAACATTTCCTGCTGTGGATTCTGTTGAATTGCAAAATAGGGTTTCTGCATCTCAAGAACTTCTTACTGTGAGGGTGTCTCACAGTTCACGTGTTGCCAACCATATCACATTTAAGATCTGCTTTTAAGATTCAAACAGAGTACCTCTTACCTCTTGAAATAAATTAAATTTTAAATATAAATTCACTTGATTATCATGTGCCCACAAAAACCTCACAAAGCTAGAATAAGATCTTAAAGGTCAATGTGGGTGGAGGGTTTGATCTCTGCTTTTCACTGCCTGACCAGAGGTCCATGGTGCTGTGGCTCCAGAAGTTAAATTGGGCCTGTGGTTTTACACAAACCCATACAGTACACAGACTACAGTGTGACTGTCATTTGGTATCTTGCTTCTGTTTCACAAAATCAAAAATATGACCAAGATTTAGACTCCATCTGGTTGCCCTCACACGTATTATAACTTCTTTCTTTGAGATCCTAGCATGTGCTGAAGATCAGCAGCTCTCTAGGGGTCCCTCTGGTCTCTAGCACCATTCTGGGGCTGCTGACATATCCGGTCTCATTGACTGGATTCTCTCCTTTCCTTCAATAGACAGCTACTGCTTGATTACCAGCCCCTCCAAATCACTCTAAATAATAAATCACATATGTATATTTGTGTGCATGTAACCTTGGTTAATACAATGGTATCTCTAATAAATCTGGGATACATTAAAGAGGCAAAACCTGAGAATTCATGGGATAGAGTAAAAAAAATACAAAATCAAATGAACTAGGCAAAATAATGTATTTTAAACAATTACAAATAACATTATAAAAATGTCATTTTCTGTAAATGAGATCCTTTTACAGGTGTTTGTTTTTAAGTAGCAAAGCGTTTAATAAGTGGCAATGAGGGAAAGTTGATGACGGATTCATTGTGAGATGTTGTATACCATCAAAGATGTGCTCCCCTGAGGCACATATAGAGGCATACAGCCATGCTGCATTAGTGGATGGAAATGTAATCGTAACACCAAATTCAATAAATCTGAAATTAACTGTAGTGTTAGAAAAAATCTATTTCATATTACCACAATCAATAAAATATCACAATAACTACTGTAATCATAATAAAGATGTCAATTTTTTTAAATTCAGATATAATCTTCCATCTTTGACATTAATAGAATGATGAATGTTCCATATTTGTTTAAGACAGACTCGTATCAACTATTAAGCATTAGATTTTAATGACTGTTTATATTCATAGTTTCTTTGCCCAAAAAAGAAATACATTAATGAAGTTATTTGCAATATAAATGTATCCCATCCAAGTCAAGTTGAAGAAGAGAACCGTGTTTAAATAATAGTAAGAATCAAGTAAAAAATGATTGTCTCTAGCTTTCATTACACTTAATCATCTACTGTTTTCCTTTCTAAAATGATTAGTTCTAATACTTAGAAAACTCCAAGCTAAAATTACTTTTCCCTGGGAGGAAGGAGTCTTGGAAACAGCACATAAAGAAATAATGCATGATTCTATTTTATTTTACACAGGAAACTGACATGGACACATCAATTCTAAAAAGCTACAGGGTACTGTGGACTTTATACATAAAGCACATAGAGACACAGAGCAAACTGTTCAAGAATCCTCTCAATATCACTGGTTACATGTCAGGTGTAAGAATTCAGGAGAGTGATAGAAAAATGATATTAACCTGCTCCTGCCCATCTCCAGACTGCAGTGGGGGGAACTGAATTTAATGATCTTTTATTATTTCTTGTGATCTAAAGTGTTCATTAATAAATTGGTCATCAGCAAATTGTCATGATTCAAAGTGTCACTTGCACCCAAATTCCATTCTGGGGTGAAAGACAGGATAGCCCATCATTCAAGCTATAGCTTTCGTTTGCACAAATGAACCTCAGTCTAGTGTTTAGTATAGAATTCAGAGGGCAGAATTCATCGGGCTAAAGGCTCCCAGTTTTTTCAGACTCAGAGCCCTTTCAGCATGCCACAAACGGCCACACCTGGAAACAGGAAGAAAAAAGAAGCCAACTAAGGAGAGACCAGGCCACAGCTTTCTTTAAAACTTCATTTCCTTGCAAAAGGCAGGGCAGGAAAAACCAGGACTGGTGAGCAAGAATGAACCCCAACTATATGATAATCTTGCTTTCTCACACCTGCAACTGGCATGAGTGAGGTAGGAGGAGAGGGAATCGGGTTCTGATCTATTTGCTCATTGATAGTGTTCTTCAGGCTGCCTGGTAAACTCTGTAAAAGTTGATAGAACCAGGGTTGGGTATGAGGGGATTTGCTCTATTTCCAACTAGGAAAGATGTGAGACACGTGTCAAATTAAAGTGTATTATTACAATACCCACTGCAAGCCGACTGCGAGGGAGGCTGCTGCCTCAGTCCAGATGGCGAGCTGTTTCTAATATGCACATTTTCTGCCTACCTGTTGTCGCTGCATTGCCATTTTTGTTTTTGTTTTTGTATTTTCTGTTAAATCTACACTAAAGATGTCAGTTTCCTCATTGTTCATTTTCACAACAAAATACTCAAGGGAGCAAATATGGAGACAAAGTGAGGGACAGAAACTGAAGGAGGGGCCATCTGAAGACCTTTCCACTTGAGTATCCATTCCATGTGCAGTCACCAAAGGTAGATGCTGATGTGGAAGTCAGGAAGTGCATGCTGATAAGAGCCTGATATGGATGTCTCCTCAGAGGCCTTCAAGAGTCTGACATATTCAGAGGCAGATGCTCACAACTAGCCATTGAACTGATAATGGGGTTCTCAATGGAGGAGTTAGAGTGAAGACTGAAGGAGCTGAAAGGGTTTGAGGCACCATGAGGAGAGCAACAATACCAACCAACCACAGCTCCCAGGGTCTAAACCACCAGCCTGGGAGCACTTAGGGAGGGATCCAGGGCTTCAGCTGAATATGTAAGAGTGGAGGGCTCTGCTGGGCATAGGTGGAAGATGAGATCCTTGACCTCATGAAGGCTAGACGCGCCAGGGGGTGGGAATTTTGAGGGTGGGGAAGTGGGAGTGGGGGGGTAGGTAGGGGTTACATCCACAGAGAAGAAGGAGGAGGGGTAAGGGGATAGGGGTTCCCGGGTGTGTGGGGGATGGGGTAAGAGGACAACGTATGAAATGTAAATAAAACATCCAATAAAAAAATAAAAATTAAAATAAAAATAAAAGAATGCTCAAGGAAGGAGAAGTCAGGCACCAAGAGTTTTTGGTGCCAAGCAGGAGCTAAGGGCAGAAGTCCACAGTCTTTTGAGAAAAAATATCCAGTAGACCAAAACATCATTGCTACACACAAGTCTTTTGAAGCTAATCCCCTGCTGCTCAAACATGGAAAAAACTTCCCAGAAATCAGATGTTCCAGATGGGAAACCTCTGCACGGACTACATAGCACCGAGATCACAGGGAGCCCACAGAGGCTCTGGACCAGTTCAGTTCATCCCTACCTGCATGTGGCACAAAGATATTAATATTTATTTGGACATTTGTTTTATCTGTTTTTCTATTACCCTACTGGTAAACAACAACACTGTCCTACGGTGTGATCTCAACGTCAGAAGCAGAATTTTTTCTTTTCTTTTCTTTTTTTTTTTTTTTTTTTTTTTTATACATCTTAAGTTGTTGATCTTACAAAGAAACCTACAACAGAACCAGGCAAAACTTTATTAAAATCAACTTGTATATCCATGATATTTCAGTTTCATAGTAATTAGGAGGTGTTTGAGCCATTTGGTCTCATTTTTAAAAGTATGTAAACAAATTATCCTAAGCTGGGCAAACATTTTTATTGAATCTATAAGTAATAAAGCCTTTATAATACAAGAATAAGTATAAGTTTACATGATGTTGTTATTTTAACTTTGTGCTTGTTTCAAAAAAAATTAAAAATATCTAGTCCTGACATAAATTCCTAATCTATCTATTGGCCTTATATTAGAGGGTGTAGACACTCACTTTAAAGAATGGGGATACGGGGGAATTTTTACAACTTATGTATGGAATTAATAGTTTGGCCATGTAAAGTATATTTTTGCCCAAAGTATTGATTCTGTGCCACCCCCTGTCTCTGGTGTGTGTGTGTGTGTGTGTGTGTGTGTGTGTGTGTATGTGTGTGTGTAGATAGATATAGTGCTAGCTGAGGACAGAAAAAAGACATTGAATTCTCATTGAGTTCCAGAGTTTGTAAGCAGTTCATTGGTGATGGAAACTGAACCCCATTCTTCTGAGAGAGCCTTTATGCTCTTAACTGCTGAGCCAGTTACCCACCTGTTGGTGATGAAACAAATCTTGCCCAGCATTTTTGATATTCTGTTTTCTTCGCTAACAAACTTTTTATACTTTCATGACTATTCTTCTCTGGCTATGAAATATTAATCTATATTCTTCTGTTCTACTCACTAAACAAGTGCTTTGTGCTATAACAGAGACTATTCCAGGCTCTGGTTCTATGGCATGCTCTCTTCTGAAGGCAGGGAAGCCATTAGGATACTGTAGATACTTTCACTATCTAAATAAGCCTCAAGTTCTGGTTTGAAGTGGATTTCTCATGGTTTGTAGAGCTGGTGACTCGTGAGCTGTTTGTTGTACAACCACACATGGAAGTTCACTACACAAAGATTATGACTTTATATCTGATTATTACTACTTTGGCTATGGTTCTCTTATCTGACCCAGAAGGTACAGAGTTGATGTTTGAGCTAATCTGGAGTAGAGTAAATACAGGGTTATGACAACGGCAAATGCTTACCTGGATTCATGTCTGGACTGCAGTTGGTAAAGAATTTTAAAATGAGTTAGAAAATATGTCAAAGGCTCTAAAACCACCATAGAGAGTGGCCTTGTTGTCTTAAAATATAGACAGCCAGACACAAAGCCAGCCTTCACAGATAAAAGATGATTGGAAGTAATCCAATGCATCCTATGAGATCACCACAGATTAAGGCTAAACTTCAATAACAATAAAAACAACAGAAAGTCCACCTACACATGGAAGCTGAACAACTATCCTACTCAATGATAACTTGGCCAGGGAAGAAGTAAAGAAAAAGTTTAAAGACTTTTAAGAGTTTAATGAAAATAAAGGCACAATATCCCTAACTTATGGGACACAATGAAGGTGGTATTTATTTGTATATATTTTTATGTATATATTTATTTGTTTGTTTGTATGTATGTATGTATGCATGTATGTATGTGTAACAATAACAAAGAAAAGGCTAGAAATTTGAGAGGGGGGATGAAAGGGACTGAATGGAGAAAAGGGAAGGAAGACAATGATGTAATTATATTTTAAATAAAAATAAAACAAACATGATTCTCGTGACACACGTTTTGGAAATTTTATGTGTTTTACTCATGGCAATCTCTAATGTGCATGAGAACAGTAGAATGTTAGAAGTTCTGAGTACATCCCACTTCAGCCCATGGATGCCCCATATTTATGTCTTTAACATACTGCATTCCTTAAACAGCTAAAGGTCATTCGGTACTACCTTTCAAGAGAAGTCTTGAGGTCTACATTTTGATTAATTTTGTTTTTCCACAGAGGGTTATAGAGTTCTCACAGTTTTCTTGCGTTCCTCTCACACAGTTCCTATAAAGGCAGCATCCCTCCTTACACGTTCTGTCTCCTACTGTTTCTCAAAACCAAACGAGTTTAATATCTCAGGATCTCCCATGTCTCACGCCAGAGAAGCAATTTTCATGCTCTGCCATGGCAAATCTACATCAAAAAGGAAACAGGTGGCTTTGTTCCTGTCTCACAGAAGACCTTCCTCTGCCTCTCAGTGACTTCTTCAGCTAAAATTATCTTCTGGCTTCAGTTAGGAAATGGCAGACTTACTTTTTGCAAAGTGGGTGATTTGAAAAACAGTACTGATAAGGAGCACCTCAGGTTCTGCATTCCTTCATTATTTTTCTTTTACATTTATTTCTTTGAAACTATTTTGAAGTTTTAGAAATTGTGGCACATTGGGAAGTAAATTTTACTTAATTTCTTTGCTTCTTCCTTTTTAGTTTTGTTTAGTTGGTTAGTCTTTTTTCTGCCGGGAAAACTTGGAGTTTTGTGTGTTTTCTTTCTATCTTTTTTCGTTTATAAAGCAGAATAGTATGTGTATATATATATAACACATTTTCTTTGTTTATTTTTATTTATTCTTCTCTCATTCAATGCATCCCAAACATTTCATTTTTAAACTATTATATTTCAGAACACAAGAAGTTCTAGTATCAATGTGAAGTGTTTTCTATATGGAGTAATTGTTCTTAAGACTTTAATATTAATATTATTAATATATGATGTTCTATAGGAATAGCAATATTAACCTAAGAGTCAGTACCAGTGTTGTTTCTACATACTGTGTTCAATTATGGATGAAAGCTATGGCTGGAGATTTCAGCAGTACAGAAGAAGGAGTCTGATTGTAACATCTGCAGAGACATTAATCACTTGACTTTATTTATGTGCACTTAAAAGCAAGCAAACAAACAAAGAAGAAAAGCCAGGGTAGACATATGGCTCCCCTTTCCTTCACTGATCCAAACACTTCCAGTGGAATGATTATGTGTTTATATTGTAGCTGTTGACAATGATCCTTCCTATTGAGATTTCTCCTCAGGTTTAAGAAATAAAATTATCTTCCGACAAAATAAAAATATATAAATCTTAAGTGTATTTTTGGAAAAGCACATACACTATCATCTAAATACCAGTCAAGATATAAATCTCCCCAAATATTAAAATGTATGCTTGGGTCCTATATAGATTAATGCCAAACTATTGACTGTTTTATTTGATGTGAGAATGTATGTATTTCTTTTCTGTATTTTACTCAGTAGTATGGTAGCCATTTTTTTTCTGGACCCTCATGTTATTTTCCAGAATGACTTGTTAACTTAATTTCTCAGCAATAGACTCAGGGTGTAAGAGGCTAACATCCTTGTTTGCATTCATTTTTATATCTTGTCTTTTTTATTATTACCAACCGGATCAGAAAAATGATACGACTTTTGTGCTTTAAACCACTAAATATTAACCCCAAACTAGAGAAGACAAAGCCCATCTGATAAAAAGTTATCCTGTTAATGTATAAAATTAATCACAGATTCTCCATACATATCAAAATGATTACCAGAAACATGTAAACTAAATGAAGACAGAGTCCATTCTCAGGAATAAATCAATCCCATAAATTCTTACTTTCTCAAAGTTTAAATAAAGTGTATTATCAGAATGAAATTGTATGCAAGTGGATATTTTTACTCAAAATATAAATAAATGAAGTGAAAATAATGTAGCAAGAGATAAAAATACCTGTAATTTTAAAATGCCAAAAATTAAAACAGTAACCCCATACAAAAATACTCATTTTGAAAACCAGTTAACTTTAGCTGATGAAATATTCGATAAACCTGCATTATATAACTGTTAATAACATTGTATGCTACAAAAATTCACTTATGTTATATTTGTTTCCTCTAGCTCCTATATTCTTAACAAGAACTAGGTTTGTGATAGATTTTTAACCTTCCTGAAATCAAATTACAAAAACTTGAAAAGGCCAAAGAGTGCGAGTATATGAAGGAGAGGCTTACTTTATACTGTGATGGCTAGTCTTGGTTTGAGGTACTTAACCTGAGACATACAACAAATTTACGTATTTTGCTATTAATGGGAACGTCCGTTAGCGCAGTTATTTTTCATGGAATAAGTATTTTTCATATTTGATGACATCTGACCTCCCTTTATATTTGTATTTGATGTAAGTCCATAAACTGTAAAGTTAAGTCAATGATGAAAATATCAAGGCATGCACACACACAGACACACACCACACACATCCACATGTACATCACACACATCACACACATACATCACACACATACACACACACATACACACACACACATACACACACACACACACATACACGCACACATACACCACACACACATACACACACATACACACACATACACAGACACAGACACATCCACACACATCACACATACACATCACACACATACACCACACACACATACACACACACACATACACACACATACATGCACACACATACACACTCATACACGCACATACACACGCACACACATACACTCATACACACACATACACATACACACACACATACACACATACACACACATACACACATACACAGACACATACACACATACACGCACATACACATGCACACACATATACACACACATACACACACAGAGACACACACACAGACACACACACAGACACATACACACACACATACACACACACATATATACACTCACATACACACACATGTCTTTACTAAAAAGAAGAAAATGTGAAAGAAAACTAAAAAAATCAAAAGAAAAAAATGGAAATGTTTCAAGGCATCACCATAGTTAAAAGTAATTTTGACTAAGGCCTCCAAAGCTTAGAACACAAAAGCAAATAAAAAAATGAGATTTTGAGAAATTATATCAAGCTATGAAATTTACATACAATACAGGAAATAAGCAACAACAATGAAGCAGTCCTCAGAATGGGTAAATATTTGAAAACTCTTCCATTAATAATTGCTATGTGTACAGAATGTATCAGGAACTTCTCTAACTCAACAACAAATAGTAACCGACATGAAAGTAGGCAACTGATCAGAAATGCTCTATTTTATAGGATGCCATGCAGGAAAGATGACTTTATAAAAATCAGAATTTCTAATAATCATAAAAAGGAAAAATAAAAATGAATAAGACTTCAAGTCATTATGGTCAGACTATCTATAGCAAAAAGGGAAAATATAAATCATGCCCGCAAGGGTGTGAGCATCTTACCCTTGGGCCCAAGGGGAGAAACTGAATTAATACAATCATCATGCAAAACCATGTGAAAGTTCCTCTAGACTGAAAACAGAAGTAGTGTAACATCTAGCTATCTCATGGCTGAGCAGAGTAGAAAGAAGCAGCATCTGAACTCCCTCGTGGTCTGCAGCAATGCCTGAACAAAGTATACAATCAGTGAAAGAATGGAGGGATGCAGTGTGTATATGAAGGGGAATTTATTCAGGCACAGAGGAAGGTTTAGTTTTTCCTCCTAGTAGAATTAAAAGAAGTAATTCATAAATTGTCAGAAGAAGGTTATGTCCCCTTTTCAGAATTTTAATCTAAAGTTTTATCTACAATACTTATTTTCAATATCTCATTTTCTCAAATTAAAATGATTTCCCCATTTTAGAAGTCACTTGTACTTTTCAAAAAAGACAGTTCATGTCTTCTGCCTGCCCATGAAATATCTATAGTTTGACCCAAGCAAATTTTCATGTCTCATTTAAACAGTGCAGTGGCCTTAATATTAATTTTGCTCTTAATTTTTTAAATTGAACAATTTTGTATTACCCATAAAACTATGAATAGAATATAAAGGTTTGTTTTCCCCACGATGAGATTTATGCTCTTTTCCCTGGAGACAGACTTAAATGTTAACCTGCTTTATTGATTACAGGGAATAGTAGATCTTCAAAGGTTGAATCTCTGGGGGTCTCCTATCAAAGCGTAATTAATTTATCCAAGCTGAGGTTGGCAATTCACAATGTGGAAGAACAGACTTCCTGGATTTTTCAGTTGTATTCCTTGCTTTTCTCTGGTGACCTCAGTGAGCCACTGAAAATATCTTCCTTCACATCAGTCTGAGTATAAACAGGTGAATAGTCCCTGAGTGTAGATATCAACTCTAGGATTCTACCAATTGCAGACAATTTGGTCTAATGCTATGCAAAGATAAAAAAAAATCCCAGAGTAACTTTTTCCATTGAAGCACTTACATAGAAATGTTCGATTGATCTCATCTGGTATTGTTCTAGCCCTGGTTCATCTACTCTTTGACTATTAAAGCACAACACATTTTCACTTTGAAACTAATGCATTTGTATTTTCTTATAAAAAATGCCAACACCTGTTTATCACTCACAAACGTGAATGTAGGTAGAATCATTTTGCAATAGTCTTTTGACATAGGAAAACTCAATTCTCAGTAAGGTCTCTTTTTTTTGCACTTTCTTCTTTCTATTTACATAAAAAAGAAACTCTCATGACAAGACCATCCCAAGATCAGTAAAGAAATTTTCTCATTAAGAGATTGAATTTCAGTATCAAGCTAGGGATTTCAGCTCAGACTTAATGGAACCTTCTCAAATGGTAATTAAGACAACTAGAAGAAAAACGACAGGAAGAATAATGAATTCTGATTCAAATCAAAGAAACAAAGACTACTCCTGTAGTAATGTGATATAATAGACAAAGAGGATAAATATCCCATGTATTGTTCAAAAAAAAACATATTAAGGAAATACATAGACAAACAACATTTGGGATATAAGATGAATACAACTTGAAACGCACCACACAAACACACACACACACACAAACGGTGTTAATAACAAAATCTGTATCCTGCTGCTTAAGAAACTGTCACATGGTTTTTCCTTTGCTTTTCAATTTTTTTCTAATCAAAATAGAATTATATTCCTTCCTTTGTTCCCCCAAGTCTCTCACATGTACCTGTCCTCCAACCCCCTAGTACACATCACCCACTCTAAGACCGTGGGCTCTTTATTTATGATTATATTTGTTCATTCTCAGTACTGAAAACCTAACCAGCTTCCTAGAGCAAATGATGCAAGGGACCTTAGAAAGAATTCTACTACCTCCACTATGCTAGCCCAGCATAGTTCCTTACGGCAAACGAAATGATATCCTTATACCCACTGATAAGAATACCTACCAACACTAATCAAAGAAATTTCTCTTTAATGAAAATGGAGAGCCATAAAGAAAGCCACAGCTGGACACAACACAGAGATCATGTAGACCCAGTACCAATCGATATACATCTACATGACAGCTCTGGCATCTGGGTCTCAGGGAACTTCACAGAAGATTAACAAGGGAACGAGTACTAGACCAGGTGTTAAATACTTCAATTGGATCTGCATCATCTGTTTCCAGTATAGAAAACAAACAAACAAAAAAGAAAACAAAAAACAGAGACAACCATCTTCATCTTTCATTTCTAAACTTTAAAGGTTAGCTATTTAGACAAGCATCTTTAAGGTCCCTTCCAGCCTTAAAATCTTATCTTATTGAAAGTTTCTACAGTAGGAAACATTAATTTCATGAAAAGTAGGAATCAGATGAGACAAAGGTGCTACTTACATAACAGACATTTTGAATGTCTTCATAATTGATTAGACAAAAGGTATCTTCCTTTTACAACAAGAACAAACGTGCTACCTAAGACCTGTGTGACTAAGGAGAAAAGAACAAGCTCCTATCTTGGTGTATAGGCAAAGGGACACGACAGTGTGTAATATACTCTGAGGCTGGCATGATTCTGACATTCATTACCAAGGATGTCGCTGTTTATGATATCTGTGGGAGAACAGTAATGTACTAGTACACCTAGGAGACTGGCTGTAAACTTATATTAGGCAATCAGGGAGATGATGATAAACACTGCTTGAAAGAAGATAGTGACATGAACATATTTTAACAGATGCCTGGAATACTGGGATGCAGATAAGGCTGGGTGCATGTTTTTTCTGTGGCACTAGAATTTATACCCTCCGTGTTGATCAAATCACATAAAAATCAGGACTCCTTGAAGGAGTCAGATGTCTACTTTAACTGATCATTTGAGCTATGTGATACAGTTAGAATAGCCTTTGAAATGGAAAGCATTTATTTAAGGAGTAGATAAAAAGGTTGGCTTTTGCAGTCCTTCAGCCACAATTTCAGTTATTTTCTGACATGACATATTCTCCTTCACAGATACATAAGCCAACAGTAGTACTGAAAATATGTATTTGAACTGCATTAATTTGAAACTTTGAAAATACACATGCAGTTATTTGCATTGAAAAGATTGTTTACAGGTTGCTAAGTCATATTGTGAATGAGTACCTTTGTTTCACACTGCATTAGATACGAATTTTTTTGAAAGGTAGTTTTGGAATATCCCTGAATTATATGTTAAAATATGATGACCTAGTCTTTTGGGAAAACACCTGAACATAACTTCTTAAACAATGTCTCTAAAAAATTTACACAAGCTAGATCTGAAAAATGTCAAGTGAAAAATTTACCAAGAATAAATAAAAAGCTAAATAATCTTGATTTATTACAAAAGGTCCGTTAAATTTGACATTTTATTGAAAATATTTTAAATAACATGAAATTATGGTAATATTTGTGAAATTTTGTAGTTTTTCTTTAGTTAATTTCTTTTTTAAAAAAATCTATCCTAGTCACATATTCAAAAACATATTAGTTTGTCCTGGGAATAAACCTCAGGGCTGAAACCTCACCAAGCATGTATGAGACCCTAAATTCATATTCCAGTTCAGAAAATGCTTTAGTGGTTGTTAAATATTATATATTTAAATTAATCCAATAAACTCAGGGGATCAAGAATAAGATTTGGGAAATAACTAATCCGGTTTTCTGTTTTAATCCTTGGCTAAATCTAATTTTCAGCTTCTATCTTACTCTAGAAATTATTTTTATAGTACGTATTCTGAAGTATGATTTCCCTATATCTTGTAGTATTCATGAGTTTTCTCACATACCGAAGGAAAACGCTTTCTGAAGTGTAACTACATACAGTTTCATTTTCAAACATAATTTGAGTTTTATTTCTTCCACTAGTTGTAGGCTTATTCAGTACACAGGGTTGGCATGGTATTTTCTGATGTTTTCCATATACTAAATATTCACTCAAAGACAATTGAATTAAGTTTGGGTAGCAAAAAGTGTCTAGGGAATTTTCTGCCTTACTAAAACTTTCTAGTTTTCTCACTACCAAAAGAAATCTGGCAATGTTTCTACCTCTTATCAGATATGCTATGAAAATACATGTTCAGAATGTTATGTGATAAATCAGAACCTAGGGGATTATTCTTATACAGCTGAAAATATAATAAAGAAATAATCATCCAACATAGATGCCTCCTACAGCCAACATTTGCTGTTACCTGTTCTTTGAGAACATGTCATGAGAAAGTAAGAAAGGACACAAAAAGCTATTTGAAGAAAAAAGCCTGAATTTCACCATTTAATATCATTTCCCAAATGATATTAAACAGGAGTAAATGGTTTGTTAAAAAGAAAGTTTATTACTTTACTTAGACTGTGGAATTCTACATTAATTTATGAGAAAATACATTTTAATGAAGACAGTTTCAATCTTAGACATTTCCCAAAGACCTTAAAAGGCTACATTTTCTACTGTAACAGAAGCCATCGTGACCCTATTACATCTACCTCCTTCTCCATGTTTTTTCTTGTATAAATAAACCAATGGTTTTAAGACCAGATGAATTTATTCACCTGATAGATGCCTACCAGTCAGGGGTTTTAGAAGAAAATACGTCTACACTCTGGGAACGTGGCTTGACTATTTTCTCCTTACCACTATATAAGCAAGGCACAGAGATAAAGCGGTAGTTGTACCAAGGCTATTATATAATTTTCTCATTTCATCTAACACACACTTATAATATCACGAAACATCAAGGCCAACTGATTCCAACATATCTTCGCTTCTTTCATCCCATTCAATCCCATTCAATGTGATATAAAACAATAATACAATTAAAATAACTCTCAAGTTCTATACAGAGTAAGTCTTGATACTTACTCTAATGACCAAGGAGAAGATGTAGGTAAAAAACATATTTAATCATAGTCAGATGCAATTATGAGCTTTTCCCTCTTTCATAAAGAAAATGGAGGCTGAGAAGTTGGATCAATTGAAGACATGCATGCTTACTGTGCAAGCACTAGGGCCTGAATTAGATCCCCAGAGCCAATGTTAAAAACTAAAATGTAAACAAAAACCTTGAGCCAGCAGTGCCACACTTATAATCCTAAAACTGGGGAAATTGAGATAGGAGATATCAGAGGCTTCCTAGGGAGGCAAGTCAGCAGGCTCCAGGCTCACTGTGAGAGCCTGTCTCAAAAAAGAAACTAAGGTAGGATTGGTTAAGGAAAACTGCAGGTTTGTATACTAATGATCTCCATAGACTCCTGTGTGTGACTGTGTGGCCCATAGAGAGCGATACTGTTAGGGGGAATGGTCTTGTTAGAGGTAGTATGTCACTGTGGGGGCAGGCTTTGACATCTTATATGCTCAAACTAGGTCTAGTGTTGTCTCCTTCTATTACCTGTGGATTAAGATATAGAACTCTGAGCTGCATCTCCAGCACCATGTCTGCCTGAATGCTGTCTGCCATGATGATAATGGACTAAACCTCTGAAACTATATATTAGCCCCAATTAACTGTTTGCCTTCATAAGAGTTGCCATGGTCACGGTGTCCCTTCACAGCAAAAGAAACCCTAAGATAACACCTTCCATCAAACACTGGCACACAGCATCATACCAACCCATGCATTCATTAGTGCATTCATACATATGCGCATGCACAAACACACACACACACACACACAGTTGAATTTGCAAATTCTGTAGTATTGGATATTGTGGTAAAGGAAGATAATAGTTACTTTAATTTGTAAATACTTATGTGTTTATTTAGCATATTAATTTCAGAAAAAAATGTCTATAAGCTGGATTTAACAGATTAAATTTTCTTAAATTCATTTAGCGTGTGTGTCTGTGTGTGTGTGTGTCTGTGTGTGTGTGTGTGTGCATGCATGTGTGCGTGCCTGTGTGAGAATATACCTGTATGCCAAGTCACATGTGTCAAGGACAGAAGACAACTTTGGAGATTTTAGTTTCTCCTTCAGCCTTCATATGGGTTCTATAATTGCAAGTATTTCTGGGTAGATGCTTTTATTCAGTGAATCTTTTCACCAGTCCAGACTTTAGTAATATTTAAAATAAATTATCATAGTATAATGTATATCAGCAAGACATGGGGAAATTCTTTATATTCCATTTACAGCAAGGAATATGTTTTCAAGGTTAAATGGTAATAACTATCTTGAGATCTGGCATCTAATGAGAATTTCAAATAGGAAGGACTGCAGTAGTACCAGTCAAAAATAAAATTTAGAAAGAGAAATTTCAGTCTAATAATTTGAGACTTATCATGTACTTAGTCTCGCTCATTTCTGTTTGTCCTACTTTCTCTGTCATATGTATGTGGGGCTTGTATTCTACCAGTATTATATTAACCTCAAAATCCACATCATGGCTAATATCCATGTGACAACAAACCAGCATCCAATGTTTTTTATTTGAGTTCTTCTCTGCATTGCAATTTTGTTGTGTTAGAAGAGAGACTTTGCTTGCTTTATTTTGATAAATTCTAGCACCTTGTTCATGGTGATATAAGGTAAATGGGGAACAGATACATGTACAGACAAGTGAGGTCTGCATGCTCATTTAACTGAAGTCAATGACTAATCCACAGTCCTGTAGATCAGAGTCTATGTAAAGTCTGATAAAGCATAGCCTTGGGAAACAGAAGTGTGTCAGTCTGAGGAATTAAACCAGGGTTTATGAAACTAGGCAATAGAAATTTATTCTTCTCTTGGGAAATCAGGGATATACTCCTATTTGAAGGCTGGAGCAATGGGTGTAAGCAATGATCACCCCGCCTTTAATTAAAGGCAGTCTAAGAGTGAGTGGAAGAGCCAGTCACATTAAATTCTCTAAGGCAGATTTGTGGAGGAGCAAGGGTTGACACAAAAGTTACAACACTATCTGATGCCTCACATTTCATTATTTTTAAATGAAAAATGTCAAGCTAGTCTCAATTGAACTGTAGGGAATGATAAACATATTACCACCTCTCCTTAGGGCAATGTAATATGTGACAAAGTAATGCATTCTTCCTCCCACGAAACAAAAGTGATCTGCTTTGGTCACAAGGAGCAGAGATTAAACACTCAAGAAATGGAAGCTTTTGTTGTTGACAGAGCAATAAATTCTGATGTGCCCTCCAATAGTAACTTCAGATGGGGCTCCTGAACTCAGGGAATACATTAAGAGGGGCCATTAATTTATGGCAAACTATAATGATAGTGATCAGAAAACCTAATCCTTTTGTACAGTTCTCTCTCTCTCTTTCTCTCTCTCTCTCTCTCTCTCTCTCTCTCTCTCTCTCTCTTTCTGTCTCTCTGTGTGTTTGTATGTTTATTTTATTTATGTACTGGTTTTCAATATATAAACTTTATAATTAAAAATTTTAAACTGTGCAGAAATACTAGTATGATAAAACTGATCAATTTAATATCTAACTATGTCTTAATCATATCAAAAATAGAGATTCTTTGTTTCAACAACTTTTTTTACCAATATTTAAGATTTGTTTTTAAATGGATGTGACTCTTTGAGAGCAAAGTAGACTATGGACTCCCATGATTTTTTCAGAATTCAAATGGAGTGTATGCTTCTTTTTGAGGAAAAAAAAAATGTCAAGTTGGGTACCTGTAATAAAGTAAAGGCAGAATGACTTAAGTCAATATTCTCTGTAATATTGTCCTATGTACTTACATCCTTATATTCCTTACTAAGTGTTGGAATTTTGCTATAGAAAGAGTTATCTGTGAAAGGATTATGGAGTGTGGTGGATCAATGATAAATGTTCATCACAGATTCACGCCTTTGCACACTTGGTCCTCAGTTGGTAATCTTACTGGGGAAGATTATGAATTCTTCCCTGCCATGATAGATTTCATTTCTCTGAAACTCTAATCCAAGATAAATCTTGTTCTCTTCTGAAATGGTATTTGGTCACAAATGTGTGAGTTCTGCTTGCTATTTAAAAGAAGTTAATGATCTCCTATATTTCTTTAAGTGAGTTATTTATTCCTTCTTAAAGCACATGGGCTAGAGGGAGGGAAGGACCTGGGAGGGAGAGAAGGGGGAAGAAAGAAGGGGGGCAGGAACAGGTATTGGAAGGGACAGGAGAGAAGAACGGAGGATCAGGAAATTGAACAGAAACATGTAGTAGAGAGATATGGGGATCTGGATCACTACTAGAAATTTCCAGACTACAGGTAAGCAGGAGGCTCCTAGGAGCCAATGGCAATGATACCCAGCAAGCTAAAGTACCCAACAAAGGGGAGATATAACCTGTAGAGACAACCTCCTTCAGATAGGCATGACCCACAGTTGAGGGATGGGACCATTCACACATATCAAAATTTTAAACCCAGAAATGTTCCTGTCCAAAGGAAAGACAGGGACAAAAAATAAAACAGAGACTGAAGTAAAGGTCATCCAAAGATTGCCCCACGTTGGGATCCATCCTATCTGCAGACAACAAACCCCCATACTATTGCTGATGCCAAGAAGCACATGCTGACAGGACCTGGTATGGCTGTTCTCTGAGAGTTTCTACCAGCATCTGGCCAATACAGATGCAGATACTCACAGCCAACCATCTGATTGAGCCTGGGAACCCCAAAGGAAGAGCTAGGGGAGGACTGAAGGAGTTGCAACCCAATAATAAGAACAATATCAACTAACTGGACTACCCAGAGCCCCCAGGGACTAAACCATCAGCCCAAAAGTATGCATGGAGGGAGCTAGGACTCCAGATACATATGTAGCAGAGGATGACCTTATCTGACATCAATGGGAGGGAAGGGAGGCTTGATGCCTAAAGTGGCTATTTCTGGTTGTCAACTTGACTATATCTGGAATGAACTACAATCCAGAATTGGAAGGCTCACCTGTGATCCTGGTCTTGAGACTGGGTGATAAAAGAGTCTGATCTGGATCTTGACATGATCCAGATCATGATATGATCTTGAGGCATAGTGGCTATGAATCCCAGGAGATTAAGGCAAGGAGACCTCTGAATTCAAGATCATCTGAGACAAAGCAAGACCTTGATCCAGGTGTGGTGGTACACACCTTTAATCTGGGCCACATCTTCTTCTGGAGACCTACATAAGGACACTGGAAGAAGGAAGATTCTCTCTTCTTCGCCTGCTTGCCTTGTGGGACTGAGCAACTGCTAGATCCTTAGACTTCCATTCACAGCTGCTGCTGAGCATTGCTGGGAAGTTAGACTACAGACTGTAAGTCATCAACAGATTCCCTTACTATATAGAGACTATCCATAAGTTCTGTGACCGTAGAGAACCCTGAATTATACAACACCCCAGTGTTCAGGGATGCTAGAGGGGTGATGTGGGAGTGGGTGAATGGGTGGAGGAGCACCCCCATAGAAGCAAAGGAGAGGGGGTGAGGGGTAACCAGGAAGGGGGATATCATTAGAAATGTAAACAAATAAAACTATTAACAAAAAATGACATCATGAAATGAAAACAATTTTAAGCTAAAAATAAAAGAAGTCAATTACTCACCCCTTTGTATTCAACCACAGCAACAGAAAAGAAACTAATGTAAACTGGAAGCAATAATTAGATTCTGTATGCTTTTACAACAATCACAGAGGAAACTTTATGGTATTCAGGGGGACATTGTCAGCCACAGGAGCAGCGTGCCAATCTTGTTTGTTTAAAAGAGAAAGAAACTACAATGCATGGGAGACAACAGAGTTACAGCTATATGGTTCTGGAAGGACTTAGAAAAACTACCTCAGGTGCTGTTTCCTATACTCCACAAGGAAGACTGTAGAATGATCTCTGTATATACAAAATAACGATTGTGATCAAAATAGCCTATTTAAACTATACATCTTGGATCAGATAGACAATGCCTCCAGCATGTCAGTATCTCCTTCTAGTCTTTCTGAGGCTGCAGTGTAAGGTTTACTCCTATTGGATGGAAATGTGCATGCCACTTGAAGGACCAGCAAATGAAAAGGAAAAATAAAATCGGAATGAAAACTTTCCATGCAATCTTCTGCATTTCTTTTTTTTCTTTTTCATGATACAATTAGATACATTCGTAAAACACAGTGAGTAACTATGAAAAAGGATTAATGTGCTCTTCCACAGGTTGTTGAGCTCCCTTTGCATGCTAACCTCAACTTACACTGGGCATTACTTGGACTCATGCATGAGGAAAACAACTAGCATCTCTTGTGTGCAGCAGCCCTAAATTTCATGTGTGTTTCATTACACTTGATATTTTCATATAAAACAATGAAGTGTTTGCATAGTTCACCAACACTGGGAACCCATACATAATAAGTCTTCACATTATTGACAATTTGTTATAGATATTTATTGCTCAATGAATTACCTAGTTATTTTCCAATGGAATGAACTAATTTAGTAAATAATATATTTGTTATCTTTATTTATTTGTGAGTTAAGTCTTCTATCACTTATAAGCAATATTTAAAGTAGCTGACTCCAGCTAAGAATATTGATGAAAATTTCTTATGAAGGATTTGGAAGGGCAGTTAGTCGTTCCCCAGATTGCATTATTTGTCAGCTCTAAACCTGTATTAAATAACCTGGAGAGGTTACTTTTAATTTCAATGTATTTTACGACTTCCTTGATTGTTTTTGATGGTTTGTCATCATTAATTTTATTATTGCTATAATATTATTTGTAAATATTAGGCCTAAAATAATATTATGCTAAAATATTACACAATATGTTATACTGCTATGTGTAAATTTATGTGTCTGTTTTGACACCTGAGTGTAATTTCTTTGCTGGGGACAACTTAAGATATTCTATAGCATTGAACTAAAAGTCATCTGATTTTCATAAGTCTAATCTCCTTACACTCTAATTTCCATACTAAATTCATACTAATGTTAGATTTGAGATTCCATGAACTGATGATTTGAAACTATTGAGGAAAAGGTAAAATTTCCCCAAATTTATTAATCTATATGATATATTTTCTCAATTAATATTCTTATATTTTGAACTTACGTTCATTTACCTAATACTTGGAAAAGCAAAATCTCTTGGTCTTTGAATGTCTTACTTGAAGAGAACATGCAATTGTAATTGGTTCTGGATAATTTGCACTCCTTTCCAGTGTAAAAGAAATTAAGATGGTGAAGTAATAATTTAATACATCCTACTTAGACTAACGTTGACTTCACTAGGTTTTCACAGTTACCACTATGCAAAAGGCATGATTTGCAAGCTTTGAGACAACTAAAAAGTACATACTTCTTTCAAGAAAATAGCTAATCTGTCCCTATTTTATAAAAGTTTTGTAAAGCATGGGTACCCTATTAAGAATGGATTATTTTAATGACATATTTGAAACACTCTAAAATGTTTTCAATTTTTAAACTGCTTCTGGCTAACAAATGCTTATCACTTTATTAAATTAAGTTGAAAATTCATGTCACAGTCCAAAAGGTTTCTCTTCACATAACAAATGTTAAACATTTCCAAAGACTATGAGTTAAGTTAAATTAATGTTATATAAAATATCAACATGAAGTGTGTTATTTATACAAATACATTAAATTTTAATTAATTATAAAATATCCATTTATTCCAACATTCAATAGTATCACGTAAAGCTATTAATAAATAGTATACATGTTACTTCCTAACTAATTTTTTTTTGAAGTTCCAGAATGATTAGCATAAAGGGTGACTTTTCCTAGGGTTCTGGGTTGTCTTTTTTTATATTTATTTTTTATTGGTTATTTTCTTTATTTACAGTTCAAATGTTGTCCCTCTTCCGAGTCTCCACACAGCAAAACTCCATTTCATCCTCCCTCCCTTTTGCCTCCCTTTTGTTTGTGAGTATGAGGGTGCTCTTCCACCCACCCATCCACTAAAGTCTCAATGATCTAGCATCCCCCTATGATGGGACATCAAGCCTCCACAGAACCAAGGGACCTTCTCCCAATGATGCCAGGTAAGCCTATCCTCTGCTACATATGTAGCTGGAGCAATGGATCCCTCCATTTATACTCTTTGGTTAGTGGTTTAGTCCCTGGGAGTTCTGGGGGCGGGGCGTCTGGTTAGTTGATATTGTTGTTCTTTCTATGGAGTTGCAATCCCCTTCAGCTCCTTCATTCCTCCCCCTGACTCTTCCATTGGGGTTCCCAGGCTCAGTCCACTGATTGTTCATGAGTATCTGCATCTGTATTAGTCAGGTGCTGGCAGAACCTTTCAGAGGACAGCTATATACTAGGCTCCTGCCTGCAAGTGCTTCTTAACATCAGCATTAGTGTCAGAGTTTAGTGTCTGCAGATGGGATGGATCTCTGTGTGGGATGTCTCTGGATGTCCTTTCCTTCAGTCACTGCTCCATTTTTTGTTTCTGTGTTTCTTTAGACAGGAACAACTCTGGGTTAAAAATTTTGAGATGGGTGGTTGGCCCCATCTCTCAACTAGGGGCCATGTCTATCTATTGGAGGTGGTCTTTACAGGTTCAACCTTTTGTTTGGTATTTTGGCTAATGTCATACCTATTGGGTCCTGAGAACAGCTTGCTTCTCTGGAATCTGGAACTTTCTAGTGGTTACTTCCAGTTTCCCACCCCCTACTGCTACAAATTTCTGTTAATTTTTATGACCCTTTGTATTTCTTGTCTCTTCCCAAACCTGATCTTGCCCCTCTTTTCCCTCCCCTCCTCTCTTCCTCCCAGATCCCATCCTCTCTCTACCTCCAGTGATTATTTTGTTCCCTCTTCTAAGTGGGAATGAAGCATCCACACTTTGGTCTTATTTCTTCTTATTCTTTATATGGTCTGTGAGTTGTATCATGGATATTCTGAGCTTTTCGGCTAATATCCACATATCAGTGAGTACACATCATGTGTGGTCTTTTGTGTCTAGGTTACCTCACTCAAGGTGATATTTTCTAATTCCTGCAATTTTCCTGAAGTCATTGTTTTTAATAGCTGAGTAGCATTCTATCGTGTAAATGTACTACATATTCTGTATCCATTCTTCTGTTGGGGAAACATCTGGGTTCTTTCCAGCTTCTGGCTGTTATAAATAGGACTGCTATGAATATAGTGGAGCTTGCATCCTTGTTATATGTTGGAACATCTTTTGGGTATATGCCAAGGAGTGGTATAGCTGGGTCTTCAGGTAGAACTATTTTCAATGGACTTACAAAGGTTAAGCCAGTTTCTTATTTAAAGTTGGCTTTTACTCACTCAATAGGAGACATAGCCAAAACTCTCTTCCAAACTTTATCAAAAATATGGTCAAGTGTTAAAAATTTCTAGAACAGGTGTCAGATTTAATACAGTATTCTCATACTAAAATGTAGCTTTAAGAACTTTTTATAGAATCTCATATTAGCCCCAGTGAGAAGCTTCTGTCTGTGTTGGATATTGTCTGATGCTTCAATTCTGCATGACTCAATATTCTTGGAAAATACAGGTGCTTGAAATCAGCTTCTTCCCCAAGTTCTACTCCTAAGTCTAGATTTCCAATGACAATAAGTAAGAATTCTCACTCTTTGGGGTTCAAAATTGTCAGAAAATTTGATGAATTGGAATTGAAATAGCAGTAGTTAACAACCTGATAGCAGCTTATCCACGACACTAGCTTGTTTTTCCACAATTAACTAATATTGAAATAATTCAAGTATTTTTTCAAAACTCCTTTTGTCTTAAATAAGTCTTTTGAAACAACTTCACAAACATTCTCATATCTAGCCTTATGAAAGAAGTCATTTTAAGACAACTGAAACGTTTTACAGCTGTGCAATACATTATAATAATACTGATACTTAGATAGCAAGTTTATAAACTTAGTTTTTCTCTCATCTTAACAAGCTGTTCTGGCTAACTGTTTATCTACTTGACATATACTGTAGGCCATTTTAGAAGACAGAAACTCAATTGAGAAAACACCCCCACAATCTAACTGAGTGCAAGTGATGTCTTTCTGTAGTGATGATTGATGTGGGAGGACATAGCTCACTGTGGGCAGAGCCACCTCTGTGCAGGTTGTCTTGGATGCTATGAAAAGGCAGGCTGAGTAATACAGGAAGAACAAGCCAGTAAGGAACATGTCTCTCTGACCTCTGCACCAGCCTACATCCTCAAGCTACCCATCCTGCCAGATGTCCTTCCTTGACTACCACAGATGATAGATAGGCTGTGTTCTGGAACTGTAAAGGGAATAAACCCTTTCCTTCACACATCACTTCAGGCCATGGCCAGAATAGACAGCAATGGCAACCCTAAATCTACACAAGGAAGCTTCATAGAATAGTTTCAATGGCAATTACTCTTTCCTGTCTCCTCCCATTTTCTTGCACGTACTCTGCTTGTCATTTCTCAAGCAGTGACATTGCCCCTCTCGGGCCCACCACTTACTTTTCTTTTCTCAAATGCATTGGCCAAGTCTGAGTCCCTTTCCTCTCAGCAACAACTAATATGAATGACAATATGCCTTCCTTTTGTCAACATGTGCTCTCTTAGGACATCGATTTAGTAGCATTTCCCTCATTTTACTGGGTTTTCCTTCTTATTAGACCTATAAGTATGATGGCTACTATATCTTTTTTGGAAATCCTTTATTTTTCTGTTGCTATTTTTTTCTATAAAATGAGTTGAAATATTTACTATGTATGTATATATTTTTCTGACCATTTACTTAAACTACAGAGTTACATATGTAATGGCCTTCAACTTAGCGAGACCAAATTCCATCTCGGGGGTTGTGTTTCCTCACCTGTATTCCATATTTTTTCTTTGTTATCTTAGACATAAAGAGATCAAAGTATTCACTTTCTCGAATAGAAAGCTTGAAAGCTTTATTTAATTTCTGACTTCATTTTACATTTCACATCAAGTATTTCAAGAGGCCAAATCTAAGGATAAGGGAAAAATTTATCTATATTTAACAAAGAGTAACCCAAAGGGCAACCATGCATTAATGTTGAGAAAAATTAAGGGATGGGTACTGAATCTTCCTTAATAAATATGAGAACAAGAGAGAATGTGCAAATTAATCTGTTGATACACCAGCTCAGCTGAACGGCTCTTTGCCATTAGAAACTTGAACATTGGTCCTAAACTGGAGTAACAATGAGTAAGATTTTCAATTTGATAACTTCGTTTGTCATCCCACCTTTCATGTTGAATCACTTGTTCCAGATCTTCTTCTAGATTTTGTATTTAGTCTATAAACTTTAATATTTAAGTATGGTACCACCTCTGCTGATGACTGATTGATGAGATTATCACCTTTGAATTCTGTCTCAGGATTCAAGGCTCTAACACAGGAGACTTTTGAGGAGAAACTTTCATATGCAAACCAAAACAAACATCATATGTTATTCTTTAGTATTTAAATTGTTGGGAGGTTAGAGGCTAAATAGTTTTAAATAATTAAGGTGACATATGGCAGTCTCATCCCCAAAGTGTGTAAGTCTATGCATTTTACCTAGGTCATAATCTATAAATTTGGTTAACAAAATCAGCATTTGTTTTCATATTACATCAAATATTTAATGGAAGTGAATTATGTTTGAGAACTTACATAAAGTTAACAAATCTGAGAGAGGAATATAAATGTGAGGTATGCAAATTTTAAATGATTTATTTTGGATATATTATCCAGTTAAAAGAAAAATATTTTAAGTCACATGTAATTCTGGTATAAAAACACATCTGTGCACGTGAGCGCGCGTGCACACACACACACACACACACATGTACGCACGCACATGCAGGCACACAGGAAGATAGAGATAGATATAGAGATAGAGATAGATAGAGATGAGATGAGATGAGATGAGAGCCGAGAGAGAGAGAGAGAGAGAGAGAGAGAGAGAGAGAGAGAGAGAGAGAGAGAGAGA
>NW_021604567.1:13852799-13858713 GCF_004785775.1 Grammomys surdaster | reverse complement strand
AGAGAGAGAGAGAGAGAGAGAGAGAGAGAGAGAGAGAGAGAGAGAGAATAATAGAATTAATACAGGATATCTCAAACTTCTAACTCACTCACCTTTATTTCCCAAATGCTAGGATTACAGGTAAGTGCTAACTGAGGGTGAGCTAAAGACCACCTGCATTCTACTCAATATACCTATCAATTAAACTACATTTCCAACATGGTTTACAGTTTTTAATAAAAACAAGTGGCCTCCTTCAAAGTTCAGTTTGTTTAATTTAAGACCATTGATATGTAAATAGTGCTACCTAGTCTGATTTGTTTACTATAAAATTCAATAAAGTATTTTCTTTCATACTCAAAATATGTTTTTAAAATTATAAATAGTGTGCCTTAAAGAGTAGAAAATACAGCTCTAGTTTGGTCCTTATAGACAAATGTTACTAGCAAGTGAGACTTGTTAGTTCATGTGTAACCAGCACAATTAAATACTGGGCGAGGCTCACTGGACTCTTGATACCAACAGTCACTGGCCTTCACAGGGACTTAAACTTAGAGCAATGCACAATATACAGTTTAACCGTAATGTCACATGATAAAACCCTAAGTGCTTATTGTATGCTGCCAATGTATTTTGTCACATTTCTTTATTGAACATTTGATTTTAGTATATGAAGCTAAAAATTTTAATTCAGGAAAAACAAAACAAAACAACAACACCAAAAACAACAACAAAACAAAACAAAGTCTTATTGACTTCATTTTTCTGTCTTAAGATCAAAAACGTGTAGTCTTCAGGGTTAGAGAGTGGTGCTGGGGACCTGAGAACAAGACTAGACATAACATGATAGAGTACCAAGAAGAAATATGTATGTGATATAAAGCTGACTTCCATGTAAATGGAGATTTCAACTGTTAGTACTAAAAAAATATAATTTGAATGAACAATAAAACATAAAATTTATTTGATAAATGTTTTTACTATCCATTTTGTTGATTTCAGATATTTTCATTCACAAACTAGAGAACTCAAAATTCATCCTTAGTTAAAATCTAATAAAAGCACCATGTTTTATTCACTGCCATATGTGCATATGTTAAAGAAAGATATTAGTTTTTCAAACATCTAATCAGAAAGAGATGTCATGTCACACTGATTTGGATATTAAAGTGTCCCCCTAAATCTGTGAAGAGCACGGGTTCCAGGACAAAAAAATGTCAGTGAGTCAGAATCTGTCATTGCTGGCCCAACACATGCTGGCATTGTTCAACTTATTACCAAAAACTATCATAACCACACCCTTGCCATCTTTAATCTTCAAGGTATCCATGATTACTTCCTACCTTTAACACATGGACACTTTTGCTTTCCCTGAATGTTTCATATTGCAGCCTTCCGCATTAGCTTGCTGACAGAGATAACAGTTATCATTTCTCTAACAAACATTTGAGGGTGTTTATTGGAGAAAGATGAATGGTTCATCTCGAATAGTGAGTATGTCCAGACCTCACTTCATCTATATATATATCAGAACTGACATGCATGCTGACACAGCTCTTGCAATTACACCTCTTACTAAACCTTCTGGTTGATTTCTTGTGAAGGCCATGTGACAATGGGCTGACAATCTAGGGACTTGTATTCCTAGTAGCACTATAATCTAGGGTGTTCTTGCTTCTTATCTGACACCTCATACATATCTATGAAGGACGTATATATGCACAATGTCTTTAGTAAAGATAAAAATGAAGTTTATGGTAACATTTTCTTGTATCAAATTGAACAATCATTGAATGACAGTTCTTTCTATTTCTCTTTATATTGCTAACCTGGGCAGGAACATGAAACTTGATGGAATGTGGAAAATTAAATTCTAAGTATGTTTAAAAGCATTTTGAAACAATTTAAATCTTAAGAGAGAGAAAGAATATTCAACATGTGTGGGGATAAATGCAGGAGTTTGGAATGGACTTCAGATCCCTGGGAGCTAGAGCTGATTGTTGTGGGTTGCCTGACATGGATTCTGAAAACCTAACTAGAGTTCTTTGAAAGAGATGCAAGTGTGATTCATCATTGAAGCATCTCTCCAGCCTCCGCTTCTATTTTTTTTTTTGATAAATCTTCATTGTTTCTATAGCTTATCGTTCTCCTATCACGTAACATAGGTATCCACAGCATCAAGGTATATTACCTACTTCCTTGGCAACCAGTTTTGGAATTATATGCCAACCATGAGAAGGCTAATATGAATTTGTGAGGATTAGATATGTATATGTTTTACATTAGAGCAGATGAGGACGGTTAAGAAATGGGTGCATCTTATGAGGAAAATGAGAAGAGGCGAGACAACTGCTAAAGCTTACAACTTTATCATTTCTGAATCTAAAGTAAGTAAAGCACTTCCACTAGATGGTTGATTAAAATTCCAAGTACATAAACTTTAATAAAACCAATTCTTGAAGTCCTTTTGATCATTATGTAGCCCAAAATGAAGAAATAAATGGAAGTGCATAATTTAAGAAGGCCTTTTTACTTTAAAAAAAGAATTAAAAAATAAATAAGACTAGACTTGAGTTTACTTAGTTCAGTAAATATGACAGTGTGCATATAAAGTATTCCAGGATATGTTCATTTTAATTATTATAGCAATACCAGGCAATAGACAGAAAATGATTTTCTGTTTGTCTATACTTAACAGAACATTGTCCATGTTTCCAAAAAAGTCACTTCTAGAAGATTTGAACATGAAAAGAGTCGTGTTTCTGCTGGCTTGCACTAGAGGCATAGGTGGCCTTCTTGGAGAACAGGAAGCAGATTCTAATGCAAACAATGTGTCTCTCCTCATTCTTCTGAATTAAACGTGGCCTTCCTCCTGGTGACCTTTCCATACACCAGAGCAGAAGTACACCTGTGACCTGCTGGTTGGCTGATCAGCACATCTGTGCAGAGGACAGTTGCCAGGACATAGCAATGAGGCTCTGAGCCAGGACTTGTCACCACCATCCCACCACATGCTGGCCCTGTCCAATTTATGAACAAAACCAAAGCCCTAAAGACTTTAATGATGGGCGAGAAGATGGTAGCTCATCATATTACCAGTGATCACAGCAAAATGAACCTTGCAAAGCCAGAAGCTATAAAGCCAATTGGCTGAACTCCACATAAAACTGACTCTGAGCATGTTAATTGAGCATAAATTAATGTGAATGCTGTAATGATCCATGCGGATTACGATGATTGACTCTATCATTTATGTCCAAAGCATGAGTAATGTGAACTCCCTTCTTCTCTAAATGATTATGGAAAACGCATACGACCTAACCGGATAGTGAAATAGACGAAAGGAAGATGTAGAAGCGGGGTTGAAGGGTAATTGATCAACATCGGCATTGCTAGGATGCAGGGCATTCTTAAATGGATAACTTTCTCACAAAACTCACAGTGAATGCCAAATTGATGTAGCATTTAGAGTGACATTTGTCCAGGAACTTCCCTTCATCTTAACTGTAAAATATATTTTATCTATTGAAGATTTAACAGAAAAAAAATCTTTGAAAACTCATTAATTGCTTAATTTCTTGAATAAAAGTGCATTCATGCTAGCTGTTCCTAGTGTAGCATCTCTCTACTTGGTATTAAAATAATTAATGTGACCTGAAAATACTAAAAATGCAAATCACAAATATGTGCTCACATTGTACATGTATACACACACAGAGATAAACACACACACACACACACACACACACACACAGAGAGAGAGAGAGAGAGAGAGAGAGAGAGAGAGAGAGAGAGAGAGAGAGGTAAACACCTACTCACAAAACACTTTTAAATAATGGAAAAGAAAAGAAATACAATAAATTATCAAATTATTCTCAAGGCAGAATCTTTTTGAAATTTATGTTTAAAGTACATTGTTCATACTCAGAAAAAATGACAATATGTTATTGATAAAAATTGTGACACTTTAATCTGATTGTAATATGTCCTTTCTTTTTCATTTTGGTGTAAAAAGTATACAACTTGTTTTTCAAATGCTGAGTGTTGTTGTTGTTGTTGTTGCTATTGTTCTTTGTTTTTTAACGTAGGGCCTGATTTTATATATATGTGTGTGTGTGTGTGTATGTGTGTGTGTGTGTGTGTGTGTGTGCATGTGTATGTGCATATACATATACGCTGAAGCTCTCAGTGTAGTTTCGCTGCCTGGATTCCACAAAGATCCTCCTGCCCCTGCCTCCTGAATGCTGTGTGTAAAGGCAAGTGACAGCATCCCTGGCTCAATCCTCACCTTTTGAAAAGACACTGAACTTGCTGACAGGAGCCTGATATGGCTGTTTCCTGAGAGGTTCTACCAACACCTGACTAATACAGAAGTAGATACTCACAGCCAACCATCTGACTGAGGCCAGGGAAGAGTTAAGGGTAGGACTGAATGAACTGCCATCCAAAGAGTATACATGGATGGAGCCAGGATTCTAGATACATATGTAGCAGAAGATGGCCTTATCTGACATCAGCAGAAACGGAGGGAGGATTGATGCCCTGGTGTAGGGGGAAACTAGAGCAGTGAGGCGGGAGCAGATGAATGGGTGGAGGAGAACTCTAATAAAGGCAAAGGGGAGGGGAAAGAGGGGTATCAGAAGAGGGGTTTGTGGAGGGGTAACCTGGAAGGGGATATCATTTGAAATGTAAATGAATAAAATGATTAATAATAAAAAAGGATTTCAAAAGTAATGAAAAATTATTTTTTTCTGCATAGTAAAACATAAGACATTGAACTTTGTGTTGGACATTTAAAGAATGTTGGACTTTTAAAGTTGTGTTACAGTTTATATTATTATATTATCATGAAAACTTTGAGACAAAAAGAAAGGAAAGAACGTGATTTGAAGTGCTGTGTTTTTGTACAATGACACTGGATGAAATGTCATATTAAGTTCATCTGTGAATTTCATGTAACCAAGAGACACCCCAGAAGAAAGACACTCGGTTCAGAACAGTTCCTGATCCAAGTGGCCTGTCTGTGGTATTTTCTGTGTGGCAATTTTTTTAAATTGCTAATTGACATAGGAGGTTTTGGTCTACTGTGAGTGGTGCCATCCCTAGATATAATGGGCTATAAAAGAAAGGTAGTTGAGCAAGTTAGTAAGCAATGTTCCTCTGTTCATGTGTGCTTCAAGTTCTTGCCTGGAATTTCCTTCCTGATGCTCATGAATGAAGAACTACAATTTTATTATAAAATTCCCTTTCCTCTCGAAGTTGCCTTTGGTCATGATGCTTATGATAGCAACAGAAAGCAAATTAGGACAAGCAGCCTCCTAGCATTTAATTAAAGGGATGCCGTGTTTAGAGACTGCCTGCTATCCACTAGTCCTTCACTCCTTCAGATGGCAATTGGTGAGAGGAACTAAACTTGAGTAGTGAAGTGAGATGTTTATAAAGTCTGTGTCTCTCTGGGTTTAGAACTAACTATAGAAAGACTCATGGGGATTATGGAAGAATGTGTGATAACAAAGGAGGTGAAAATAACTTCTCAAGAGATGTCTAGCAATGCATTCTGAGATGATACAGCTAAATAAAAATTAGTAAGTAATTCACATTAGTAAGATGAATAAAAGTTGACTTTCTGAAATCAGTACAAAATCTATTAACATAATGAAGTCCAAGTGGTTAAATAACAGACAGTAGTGAAATATGGTATAGTTATGTGATAGTTGTGAAGCAACACCACAACAGAAAATGAAAGCATAATTAAAAATATATGTTTGACAGCGGTTGGGAGGCAGAAGCAGGTAGATCTCTAACTTTAAGACTAGCCTGGTGTACAGAACAAATTTCAGTACAGTCAAGGCTACATAGAGAATCATGTCACAAAACAATCAAACAAAAAAGGAAGGAAGGAAGGAAGGAAGGAAGGAAGGAAGGAAGGAAGGAA
>NW_021604567.1:13851265-13852699 GCF_004785775.1 Grammomys surdaster | reverse complement strand
AAAGAAAGAAAGAAAGAAAGAAAGAAAGAAAGAAAGAAAGAAAGAAAGAAAAGATTCTACAGTAAATCCAACTAAAATGTTATAAAGAACAGACATTTAGTATTCCCACAGAATGCTGAAATAATGACTCAGTAAAATTTAAAAGTGTAGGGACATAGGAGATGAAGAACATAATTATAAGGTGAGCAGGTTCACTGAAAAAATAAGACTAATTTAAATATAAATGTATATTACAAAAATAAAGAGAAGTTATATGAATTTCAAAAACAATTAAATGCATAAAATCAAATTAAGTTCACAAGCTTTCAGATGGAAGTGCTCATCCTTTTCCTTTGATGTCTCCTCTAAAAGAAATCAATCTTGAACTTATAGAAGGTGCTAATTACAGTCATAAAATTGAATTAAAATGATTGGAGCAGCATACATCAATGTTCAGAAAGGCTCACACATCTTCAGATGACCTTCTCCTCCCTACCTTATTCCAGTCCATAGAGGAAAGCACTGAGGTGTAGACAGGATAGATGCTTTGGAAGGAAGGCCAAGATGTCATGGGCTGAGAGTTATGGTAATAGGGATGGATTGGCTTGCCCTCCTTAGTGTATCTCACACCCTAGTTAAGATAAATGAATTTTCATAGTCCATTATAGGTGGAAATGCAGCATACGCTACTGATCGTACCGAGATATAGAGGACACAGCCATACAGTTCCAAATGCTCAACCAAGAGGCAGATACATTAGCAAGAGCTGCTATAAACAGCACTGAGCAAGAAGTTTGTGAGACATAAGATCAATGACAAATGACTGAATATCATAACGCCTTAATGTCATCTCTATGTACAATAAGATGGAAGAAGATAAGTACAAGCTGAGAAGAAACTAGTTATCCTATGTATACTAAACATTACAAGTAAACAATACTTCATCAGAGACTTTAAGGCAAATACCTGAGGCCAGCAGTTCATTTGTGACAAGTGTTTGTAATCCTGCCTATATTCTCTTTGGCAGGGTGCCCATCTTTAGTAACACTAAAACAGAATGTGTTGTGGACTACTGACCATTCTTTACAATATTTCTATGATTTTAATCACCCATTTCTATCCTCACATCATAAGTCTAGTAAGTTGTGATAATTTACACCTTAATTCTAGCCCTCCAAGGATTTAGGACCATAAGTTCAAGAACAGCTTGGGATACATAATTAAATGACAGTTTAATGTAATAGCTCTGTTACTAGACTGCTTGCCAGGCATGTAGGAAGCCATGAGTTTACCCACAGCACTGCATAAACAGGGCATGGTAATAGGTATCCCTAATCTCAGTTCTAGGGAAGTGGAAGCGAGAGAGATCCAAAGTTCAAGGCTATCTTTTTCTCTTCCTTCATTTTTTCTTCCTTCCTTCCTTCCTTCCTTCCTTCCTTCCTTCCTTCCTTCCTT
>NW_021604567.1:13843783-13851255 GCF_004785775.1 Grammomys surdaster | reverse complement strand
TTCCTTCCTTCCTTCCTTCCTTCCTTCCTTCCTTCCTTCCTTCCTTCTTTTATTCTTGCATTGCTTCAGCTTTAAAGGCAAGAACAAAGGTTTTGTGATTTGATATAAATTGACTAATGGATGACATAACTGTACACATTATATTGACTTTATGGTACAGATCGGACGGTCTCAAGAAATCCTGGAATACAGAAATTCCTTTATCCCACATTTTGAATTCATCACTTTCAACTCAAGGCATTTCTTTGAAGGCATCAGAGGCTCTGTAGATACAGGGTGGTGGGCATTGGGCAACCTTCAGGTTACATTTTCTGAATTGTTAATGAAGTTATACCTGAAGACCAATTAATCCTTAAGAGTTTGGCTAAACATCCAGATAAATAAGGATTCTTCAAATAATAAAGAAATAAAAATCACAGCCAAGTTAAAACATTATATTATATGTTTTTAGAAATTACTTCTAAGACATAAAATGACAAGACATCTGTTTGCATTGTTTGAATATAAAAGAGAATATATAAATGTCTTTTGGATATTTGGGGATGTTAAGTAGTAATATACAGTTAGAGTATTTATATAATGCATGTCATTTTAATTTTCAAAGTGTTACTGTTTTAATTCCCAGGGGTCTCTCTCCTATAAACATTTGTAGTATTTTCTGTCAAAATGTTCATTCTTAGAGATAATTTCTCATTGCCTTACATTTCTCATCCTTTCCACATCCTGTGAAAAGTGTGGATTAAAATATTTCTTCGCGATGATGGAGATGTTTGTGTTCATTTGGCTTCTACTCTGCATATTGAAGGTATTTGGTCTCTTTATTATCCATCACTGTTTTAGGCATCATAGCACTGTCCTGTGAACTTTGACCTCTAAAGGAGAAATTCCAATGCTATTTCTGTCTGCCACTCCTCATATTCATAGCTGCCTTTCCTTTCTCAAATATTTATGGAATGGCTGCACAAGGCACTATGCAGGACACTAGTGGGAACAAGGAAATGAAAAGGGATAGAGAGATGAAACACTCTCTAGGAAAACCAGTGCATTAACGGGTGATGAGCTCTCTAAGATCAGGAGACCACATCTGATGTTACCTAACTGGAATAAGTATTTAGGTGGAGTCTAAGGAAAATAAGATGCTCACAGGGTCACAGATGATTAGATCCAATCTGGAGAAGGCTATTTCCATTAGGACAGACAAAATTGAATGAGGAAATTTCAGAGATAATGCTATCAGTCAGGAAAATGACTAATCAATTGCTGACGATGAAAAATCACTTTTGAGGGAGGGATATGTCAAGACAGAGACTGCATCTGGGAATTCCTCCTCTTGTACTTTAGAATAGCCACTACTCTCTGGCCTATCATTAAGTATTTTCTATTCTGTTAATGTCTTTGATGTCTCATTCTCATAAGAATCGGTTTGCTGTCTTTCACTACTCTTGCTTTAGATTTTTTTAATCTAGATATTGAAAGTATGGACTCCCTTGTCTTCATGTAGGTATGATTTACTGAATGAAGAACTTGTCTTCTGAAGACATCATCCTACAAACCTTCTACAATCTCATCTAAATTACTTTCAAATTCTTAATACTTTCAGTCATTTCATTATTCCCCTTGTGTTGAGTCCTCTAAAGAATTTCTTAACTTATTCTTCAAATGGATTTTTTAAGATGGAGTTCAAGTCACAAAGCTGTGTTTCTTGAATATCATAAACTTTCACATAACTGTTAGCCATCTGTAGAGAATGGGTTTTAGGCACTTAAGCTATAAAGTCAGGCTGGTAATAGGTTCCCTATTAACCCTGTGTCTTTAGGAAAGTTATTTAACCTCTTTGTATGTGTTTCTAAATATATGAAAGAACATTGTCTATACCATTATCTATTGAATACAGGATTGCATAAGATTTATGAATAAATTTGAAAAAAAAGACATTGTTGGGTGTCTCAATTGAATAGAAACATGTGATTTTGCCCATGCCACTTATTACAGTACCTAATCTGAAAACATTTTTTAAGACTATACATTTTTTCTCATTGAAAAAATATATCTTCTATTTCTATCTTATGTTACTATCTATCTATCTATCTATCTATCTATCTATTTATCTATCTATCATTTTCATCATCATCATCATCATCATCATCATCATCATTTCTTTACCTCCCAATCTATGCACGTTTGCACACATATGCACATATATCCATGTGTGTTGGTATGATAAACAACTGATTGTTCACTTTATTTCACTGAACCTCACAAATAGGACTTTCTATTCAGCAACATTTCATTCAATATACATGAAATGGTTTCATAGATTTCAAATACACAACCCTTTTAAACAGAATCTTAAAATAATAGCCCAAGCTGTCAAGTGCATGAAGTTTTCTTTCTCTTGATTGTCAAAGACTCTTACTTGTACGTGGAGTATTTCATTCTTTGAAATACAAAGCTATTTTCATTTAGTTCTAAATAAAAGTACTCGACATATTTATTTTCTTTGAAAACAGTGCAGCGGTTATAACATTTTCAATTCTCAGTGGCGTAACTTGTAAATAACTTCACTTTTCTTTTAGAGATTCTGCTAACATCATAGCCGAGACGCTATAGGTAGAGTGGGTGTGAGTTTATTCAGTGTTGTCCAAACCGGTTATGAAAACAATTGCACATTCTCATGTGAGAAGGCATTTCATCAATTCCGCCAGCTTTGGTAAATAACACATTTTCAAATGCTTCACATAAGAATGAAAAATATTTCACTGAGAATTCTTTAAAGATATTTTATGAAGAATGGGCTGAAGCCAGTGAGGGGTACATTCATTCATTTTTGTATTCATTTTTATATTTACCCATCAAACTATGAATACTGCTGAAAAGAGAAGAATGCTTAAAATTATATTAAGTGATGAGAAGTGTAGCAAGCAAAGTTAGAAATATATGTATGGGTAACAAAGTAGAGGCAAATTCACCATACTGTGAAATAAAACGGTGCTGGTGGGGGTCTGGGGAAGTGGTAGGTCTTGCCATGGGAGGAAAGAGAATGATTAGGACAGGTTGTCAGAAGAATGAATTCATAATACTGTCTACGGTAAAAGGTAAAGCTTCTTGTGCTGACTAATGAATGATAACATGATATTCCAGACAGCAAGTGGCATGCACAAAGAGTGACGTCATGAAATGCAGAGTAGATTCACAGGTTTTCATGTTTGGAGTAGACAAAAAAAGCAAAGAAACTGGACAAGAACAGAGACTAGACCGAAACATCCTCAGTTCAGTGATGTGTGGGTGAATTGTGGTAAGGTCAATTAAGGTTTCCCTGGATCTTACATTCATCTTTGATTTTTTTTCACAGCTCAGAGTTTTTTATTTCTTTCTTGCAAAGATTTGAATCGACTCTCCACTGATGGTAGCATGAATTGAGGAGACATATCTTGAGCCTAAACAAGACTGAAGTGAAATAATTTCCTTAAAACAGCTCTCAGAAGCCTTGACGCAGAATGTAAATACGTTCTAAGCTCTCTTGAGTGATAAGAAGGATGCAATGATGTGATCTGACATTTTCTCAGAATCGAAGAATGAGAGTCATAGATTGTAGGTTAAACCATACAGTCAAGCTGTAGACACCATCAGGACACCCTGGAGAAGTTATGGGAGAAAGTCAGTATTCCTGAGCCCCTTTCTGCCCATGAACATCCTCAGTACTCTCCAGTTTCCTGGCTTCTGCTGATATGTAGCTGTTACACTGGGGATTGCTTTCCCCTGTCTAACATTCTTCTGTAGTTGAACTTACTTCTAAGACAAGGGTGGGTGGACACACAGAGTGAAACCAATAGCTGTTCCAATGGCTGTAGTTGAAGTCACAGCCATATAAACTACTGAGGCAATTGCCTCCCATCATAGCTTTAGGTGGTTACAGGCACTAATGCTTGCTCCTGCTAACTGTAATCTGCTTTTTCTCTTTGCTCCTAAACTAGAGTACGTCTCTGATGGTCCCTCTCCCCAGAGTGATGCCCAGTTTTGCATCACAGGCTGCTTCCTGGCTATGTTGGTGAAAAGGAAAAGTGACCCCACTGCCAGGCTGGTGTTTCTTGAAATACAGTCTTTGCTATTATTTCTTTGCTTTTATTCTTTTGAGTTTTTAAAGAGATGTGTTGTATAGTAGTTAATTCCATCTTGGAACAAAGTTGAATAACGATGAAAATAGACTCAAAACTGCATCCTATTTCTCATAAAGGAAATATTTATTCTATCGAAACTTAGCTAGGTAGAGTTAATAAAAAAATTCTCTTTATAAGTAGAATAGGTCTTTGCTGAGTTAATTATCAGGGACATTAAACTATATACGCAAGTCATTATACAGGAAAATGTCACCAAATTTTCTTTACTTAAATGAGTTGCATAATTGTATGCCTTATTATACTAGTTATGATATCACTCTTATCTGACAGTTATAAAATAAATTAACACCTTTCTAAATGATTAAAAATACAGTCTTTATCATGTTACTCAAGACTTTTATATGTAGATCTCACCAAGTAAGTCTGAAAACCATTCATTTTATTTATGAAAGTATTTACAGTGTTTTCTTGTAAACTGATTCTATTTATTCAGCCATAGAAAATTAGTCTCATATTGAACAAACTCATCATGAGCAACAAATTGATTTCTTTCACAATAATTTTTATGATTATTTCTGCCCAAATCATTTGCCAATGCAAATATTTCTCAAAATATGTGTTGCTATTAACATGGTTAAAGTTATTTTATGCCAAGGCATTTCCTGTTACATTATAGGTTTGCTTTGTCATTGTTTGAACTCTGAAGAAACCTCATGGTACTTTGTCCTACCTTCATGTCCAATGATTTCCATATTAGGAGCATTTCAAAATCCTCTGTATTTTGTCCTTTTTGTGGCTACAATCTACTATGCTCATAATCATTTTTTGCCACATGAAATTGTAAGGATTGAGTTAACATGTAGCTTAAAAGAACCTGATGATTTATGGCTTGCTGTTTTACTCTTTTGCAACATTAACTTGAAGAACTGCTAAGCTTATACATATGTTAAGAGAGATGTGAGAGAAAGAGAGAGAGAGAGAGAGAGAGAGAGAGAGAGAGAGAGAGAGAGAGAGACGCTCTTAAGGATTACACAAAATGCCGAAGCTAAATTCCTCACATTGTTGATGGAGTAATGCTTAAACTAGAGAGTTGAAACAACACAGTGTTGACAACTAATGGTAAAGGAGAAGCATCTGGATGTAAGCATCCTCACATATCTTCATCT
The DNA here is from genome assembly GCF_004785775.1 of Grammomys surdaster. Taxonomy (NCBI): domain Eukaryota; kingdom Metazoa; phylum Chordata; class Mammalia; order Rodentia; family Muridae; genus Grammomys; species Grammomys surdaster. The sequence continues at coordinate 13,845,971 of NW_021604567.1, read as the reverse complement.
GGATGGCATTGTGCTCACATTTCACAAAGATTTGAACTCGTTACTGGGAGAGTGTCTCTTTTGTGGGTCTATATTCTCTATGCTTCTTCTTCTTAAGCAAGCTGAGGAAGAGGGAAATCCCGTAGGAGGATCGGCAGTCTCAACTGACCTGGACCCCTGGGATCTCTCAGACACTGAACCACCAACAACCAAGCAGCATACACCAGCTGATATGAGGCCCCCAACACGTATACAGCAGAGGACTCCAGGGTCTGGACTTAATCACAGAAGATACACCTAACCCTTGAGAGATTTCAGGCCCCAGAGAGTGGGGAGATCTGGTAGGGTGCGGGGGAACATCCTCCTGGAGATGAGGTGGGGGATGAGGTGATCGTTGTGGAACAGTCGGAGGGTGGACCAGGAGGGGGATGAAGTCTGGACTGTAAGAAAAGATTAAAGAATAAATGAAATTTATAAAATAAACTTGACTTTGTCTGAAATGTATTGAGTCTTGTCAGCCTGGTCATCAATGTAAACTGAAGATTTGTGCTAGTGTAACACAGAAGGCTACATAAAGATACACTTCGTTTCCCATTGTGTCTGCTTTCCCTCAGCTTACACATCTCTCCTTTCATTTTCATGAACAGACACAAGGCAGGTTAGCTTAGCATCTATAATTTACAAAGTAAATTGTCATATATATTTTATTTTTTAAAGGTAATCTATATTTTGTGGCACATATTATACAGTTGTCAATACTTCATTTTCTTCTAAGATTAAACAAACATGTGCATACATCTATCAAAGCATTCACCTAAAATTTCATAAAGGTGATATATATCATACATCTTATTTTAAAATGATGTTGCCAGTGTCTGTGTATCAAAGTTCACTTTAAATTCTAGCTCCAGCATTCCATCATACAATCAGCTGTCATCCTAGGTTTTTTTGTTTTGTTTTGTTTTTTCAAGACAGGGTTTCTCTGTGTAGCCCTGGCTGTCCTGGAACTCACTCTGTAGACCAGGCTGGCCTCAAACTCAGAAATCTGCCTGCCTCTGCCTCCCAAGTGCTGGGATTAAAGGCGTGCGCCACCACTGCCCGGCTCATCCTAGGTTTTCAATGCACAAACATGTTTATCTGTGATTCATTTGTATTATTGACTGTTGATTTTGATCTAATGGTAGTCCCTGAGACAAATGACAATTCATTCACTTTAATTTTCAAGCATAAGTTACCAATAATTCCATTAGAGTTATTTTGAAAACTTTATAATTTCAGCACATCTAATGCATTATGTTGAATTGGGGTACTCGATGCATTCATTATTAAATGACAGAAAGCCATAATAAAATACACGGTAATTAATTGCAAAGTATTTATGCAAAAACACACAAATGTCAAGGTCACAAAGAGGCTAAAGTAAAGCAAAAATGAAAAAAAAGTAAGAACCAACTCTGGCTCTTTTGCTTGCCCTTGGCACCTTTTCCCTCCTACTGGGTTTTCTCCTTCAGCCTTGATAGGAGCTTGTGCTTGCTTACTCTTTTTGCATCCTGTTATGCTCGGTTCAATTGATATCTCTGGGAAGCCTGTACTTTTCTAAAGGGAAACTGGAAAGTTTCAGGGAAGATCTGAGAAGAGTGGAAGGAGGTAAACCTGTGGTTGGGATGTTCTGTATGAAAGAATAAATAGGGAAGAATGAAAGAGAGAGCGAGAGAGCGAGAGCGAGAGAGAGAGAGAGAGAGAGAGAAAGAGAGAAACAGACAGATAGATAGATAGATAGATAGATAGATAGATAGATAGATAGATAGATATTGCAGTTAATCTAAAAAGCAAAGATTAGAATATCAGAATGATTGGTCTGAGCAAAGCCTGCAGATACAGAAAAATATAAATAAAATCTGATGTGCAAATCTATGAGTAAAGACAGGGCAAAGTTAAGCGGTACACTTTTAACAAACATATAACTAAAAGCTAAAACATCTCTCTGTGGAAAAAAAAATGAAAATATCTCCTTGGTCCCTTCCCTCTTAGGTAATATACTCTTTAAATGTATCCCTTAAATATGCAAAGCCAAAAGCTTTTTTCTTACAATGATCTTTTTTAATTGAGAATTTATATTCCTTCTTCTAGCCCTGGCACTTACATTAGGAAGTATCAGATTGCCCTTCCTCCCCTGCCTGGTCCTGTGGGCTGGGGCAGACACAGAGTT
>NW_021604567.1:13821388-13843773 GCF_004785775.1 Grammomys surdaster | reverse complement strand
TCCACTTCCCTTCCTCCCCTGCCTGGTCCTGTGGGCTGGGGCAGACAGAGTTGGTCTGCTCCTGTCCTGTGGAGATACTGACTCCTGAGTCATCCTAGAGGAGCCACTGCACTCAGAGCAGCTGACACTGAGTTGATCTACTCCTGTCCTGTGGAGATACTGACTCCTGAGTCATCCTAGAGGAGCCACTGCACTCAGAGCAGCAGACACCAAGATTAGGATCATAAGACTACAGAGACATCTGGACTCTGAGGAGCTCTGCAACAAGCAAGATAACTGGAAATACAGACTCCAGTCTTACACAGTGAGGGCAGGCAACACTAGAGTTAACCAGATGGCGAAAGGCAAGCGCAAGAACATAAGCAACAGAAACCAAAGTTTCTTGGCATCATCAGTACCCAGTTCTCCCAATATAGCAAGCCCTGAACACCCCATCACACCTGAAAAGCAGGATTCAGAATTAAAATCACTTCTCATGATGATGATAGAGGATTATAAGAAGGAATTAAGTAACTCCCTTAAAGAAATACAGGAGAGTACAAGTAAACAGATAGAAGCCCTTAAAGAGGAATCACAGAAATCCCTTAAGGAAATGCAAGAAAACACAAAGAAGGAATTAAACAAAAACATTCAGGATCTGAAAATGGAAATAGAAACAATAAAGAAAGCTCAAAGGGAGACAACCATGGAAATAGAAAACTTAAGAAAGAGGTCAGGAGTCATAGACGCAAGCATCACCAACCGAATACAAGAGATAGAAGAGAGAATCTCAAATGCAGAATATACGGTAGAAAATATTGACACAGTTGTCAAAGAAAATACAAAATGCAAAAAACTCCTAACTCAAAACATCCAGGAAATCCAGGACACAATGAGAAGACCAAACCTAAGGATAATAGGTATAGATGAGAATGAAGATTCCCAACTTAAAGGGCCAGTAAATATCTTCAACAAAATTATTGAGGAGAACTTCCCTAACCTAAAGAACAAGATGCCCATAAACATACAAGAAGCCTACAGAACACCAAATAGACTAGACCAGAAAAGAAATACCTCCCGTCACATAATAATCAAAACATCAGATGCACAAAACAAAGAAAAAATACTAAAAGCAGTAAGGGAAAAAGGTCAAGTAACATACAAAGGCAGACCTATAAGAATTATACCAGACTTCTCACCAGAGACTATAAAAGCCAGAAGAGCCTGGACTGACATCATACAGACCCTAAGAGAACACAATTGCCAGCCCAGATTACTATACCCAACAAAACTCTCAATCACTATAGATGGTGAAACCAAGATATTCCATGACAAAACCAAATTTGCACAATATCTTCCCACAAACCCAGCACTTCAAAGGATAATTGATGGAAAACGCCAACACAAGGAGGGAAACTACAACCTAGAAAAAGCAAGGAAGTAATCTTCCAACAACCCCAAATGAAGATAACTATACAAACATAACTTTACCTCTAATAGCAAAAATAACAGGAAGCCACAATCATTTTTCCTTAATATCTCTTAACATCAATGGTCTCAATTCCCCAATAAAAAGACGCAGACTATCAGACTGGATACACAAACAAGACCCAGAATTTTGCTGCATACAAGAAATGCACCTCAGTGACAAAGACAGACACTACCTCAGAATAAAAGGGTGGAAAACAATTTTCCAAGCCAATGGTCCCAAGAAACAAGCTGGAGTAGCCATTCTAATAACAAATAAAATCGACTTTCATCCAAAATTAATCAAAAAAGATAAGGAAGGACACTTCATACTCATCAAAGGAAAAATCTACCAAGGTGAACTCTCAATTCTGAACATCTATGCTCCAAATGCAAGGGCACCTACATACATAAAAGAAACTTTACTAAAGCTCAAAACACACATTACACCTCATACAATAATAGTGGGGGATTTCAACACCCCACTCTCAGCAATGGACAGATCATGGAAACAGAAACTAAACCGAGACACTTTGACATTAACAGAAGTTATGAACCAAATGGACTTAACAGACATCTATAGAACATTTCATCCTAAAACAAAAGAATATACCTTTTTCTCAGCAACTCATGGTACCTTCTTCCAAAGTAGACCATATAATTGGTCACAAAGCAGGCCTCTACAGATACAAAAAGATTGAAATAATCCCTTGCATCTTATCAGATCACCACGGAATAAGACTGGTCTTTAATAATGACAAAACCAATAGAAAACCCACGTGCACATGGAAACTGAACAACTCTCTACTCAATGATGACTTGCTCAAGGAAGAAATAAAGAAAGAAATTAAAGACTTTTTAGAATTCAATGAAAATGAGGACACATCATACCAAAATTTGTGGGACTCCATGAAGGCAGTGCTAAGAGGAAAACTCATAGCTCTAAGTGCCTACAAAAAGAAACTGGAAAGAGCACACACTAACAAATTGACTACACAACTAAAACTCTAGAACAAAAAGAAGCAAATACACCCAGGAGGAGTAGAAGGCAGGAAATAATCAAACTCAGGGCTGAAATCAACCAAATAGAAACAGAAAGAACAATACGAAATATCAATAAAACCAGGAGTTGGTTCTTTGAGAAAATCAATAAGATAGATAAACCGTTAGCCAGATTAACCAGAGGGCACAGAGACAGTATCCAAATTAATAAAATCAGAACTGAAAAGGGAGACATAACAACAGAAACTGAAGAAATTCAAAAAATCATCAGATCCTACTACAAAGGCCTATACTCAACAAAACTGGAAAACCTGGAAGAAATGGACAATTTCCTAGACAGATACCAGGTACCAAAGTTAAACCAGGAGCAGATAAACCATCTAAATAGTCCCATAACCCCTAGGGAAATAGCAGCAGTCATTAAAAGTCTCCCCACTAAAAAAAGCTCAGGTTTTAGTGCTGAATTTTATCAGACCTTCAAGGAAGACCTAATACCAATTCTCTTCAAACCATTCCACAAAATAGAAACAGAAGGAACACTACCCAATTCATTCTATGAAGCTACAATTACACTCATACCCAAACCCCACAAAGACCCGACAAAGAAAGAGAACTTCAGACCAATCTCCCTTATGAACATCGATGCAAAAATACTCAATAAAATTCTAGCAAACCGAATCCAAGAACACATCAAAACAATCATCCATCATGATCAAGTAGGTTTTATCCCAGGAATGCAGGGATGGTTCAATATTCGGAAATCCATCAATGTAATCCACTAAATAAACAAACTCAAAGAAAAAAACCACATGATCATCTCACTAGATGCTGAGAAAGCATTTGATAAAATTCAACATCCCTTCATGATAAAAGTCTTGGAAAGATCAGGAATTCAAGGCCCCTACCTAAACATAGTAAAAGCAATTTACAGCAAACCAGTAGCCAACATCAAGCTAAATGGAGAGAAACTTGAAGCAATCCCTCTAAGATCAGGGACTAGACAAGGCTGCCCACTCTCCCCCTATCTATTCAATACAGTACTGGAAGTCGTAGCCAGAGCAATTAGACAACAAAAAGAAGTCAAAGGGATACAAATAGGAAAGGAAGAAGTCAAAATATCGCTATTTGCAGATGATATGATAGTATACTTAAGTGACCCCAAACTTCCACCAGAGAACTCCTAAACCTGATAAACAACTTCAGCAAAGTGGCTGGTTATAAAATCAACTCAAACAAATCAGTAGCCTTCCTCTACATGAAAGATAAACAGACTGAAAAAGAAATTAGGGAAATGACACCTTTCACAATAGTTGCAAATAATATGAAATACCTTGATGTGTATCTAACCAAGCAAGTGAAAGACCTGTACGACAAGAACTTCAAGTCCCTGAAGAAAGAAATCAAAGAAGATCTCAGAAGATGGAAAGATCCCCCATGCTCATGGATTGGCAGGATTAATATAATAAAAATGGCCATCTTGCCAAAAGCAATCTACAGATTCAATGCAATTCCCTTTAAAATCCCAACTCAATTCTTCACAGAGTTAGAAAAGGAAATTCTCAAATTCATATGGAATAACAAAAAACCCAGGATAGCGAAAAATATTCTCAACAATAAAAGAACTTCTGGAGGAATCACCATTCCTGACCTCAAGCTGTACTACAGAGCAATAGTGATAAAAAGTACCTGGTATTGGTACAGAGACAGGCAGGAAGATCAATGGAATAGAATTGAAGACCCAGAAATGAACACACACTCCTATGGTCACTTGATCTTTGACAAAGGAGCTAAAACTGTCCAGTGGAAAAAGGACAGTATTTTCAACAAATGGTGCTGGTTCAACTGGAGGACAACATGTAGAAGAATGAAAATTGATCCATTCTTATCCCCTTGTACAAAGCTCAAGTCTAAGTGGATAAAGGACCTCCACATAAAACCAGATACACTGAAACTAATAGAAGAGAAAGTGGGGAAGACACTCGAATACTTGGGCACAGGGGAAAAGTTCCTGAACAGAACACCAATGCATATGCTCTAAGATCAAGAATTGACAAATGGGACTTCATAAAATTGCAAAGTTTCTGTAAGGCAAAGGATACTGTCAATAGGACAAAACAACAACCAACAAATTGGGAAAAGATCTTTACCAATCCTACATCTGATAGAGGGCTAATATCCAATATATACAAAGAACTCAAGAAAGTAGACTCCAGACAACCAAATTACCCTATTAAAAAAGGGGGTATAGAGCTTAACAAAGAATTTTCAATGGAAGAAACTCGAATGGCCGAGAAGCACCTAAAGAAATGTTCAGTGTCCTTAGTCATCATGGAAATGCAAATCAAAACAACTCTGAGATTCCATCTCACACCAGTCAGAATGGCTAAGATTAAGAACTCAGGTGATAGTAGATGCTGGCGAGGGTGTGGAGAAAGAGGAACACTCCTCCATTGTTGGTGGGAATGCAAGTTGGTGCAACCACTTTGGAAATCAGTGTGGCGGTTCCTCAGAAAATTGGACATAGCATTACCTGAGGATCCAGCTATACCACTCCTAGGCATATACCCAGAAGATGCTCGAACATATAACAAGGACATATGCTCAACTATGTTCATAGCAGCCTTATTTATAATAGCCAGGAGGTGGAAAGAACCCAGATGTCCTTCAACTGAGGAATGGATTCAAAAAATGTGGTATATTTACACAATGGAGTATTACTCAGTTATTAAAAACAATGAATTCGAGAGGTTCCTAGGTAAATGGATGGAACTAGAAATTATCATCCTGTGTGAAGTAAGCCAATCACAAAAGAACACACATGGTATTCACTCACTGATTATTGGATATTAGCCCAGAACCTTGAAATGCCCAAGATGCAACTCACAGGCTACATGAAGCTCATAAAAAAGGAAGACCAAGTGGGGATGATTCAGTTCTTCTTAGAAGAAGCAACAAAATACTCAAGGGAGCAAATATGGAGACAAAGTGAGGGAGAGAAACTGAAGGAGGGGCCATTTGAAGACCTTTCCACCTGAGTATCCATCCCATGTGCAGTCACCAAAGGTAGATGCTGATGTGGAAGTCAGGAAGTGCATGCCGATAAGGGCCTGATATGGATGTCTCTTCAGAGGCCTTCAAGAGTCTGACATAGTCAGAGGCAGATGCTCACAACTAGCCATTGAGCTGATCATGAGGTTCTCAATGGAGGAGTTAGAGTGAGGACTGAAGGAGCTGAAAGGGTTTGTGGCACCATGAGGAGAGCAACAATACCAACCAACCACAGCTCCCAGGGTCTAAACCACCAGCCTGGGAGCACTTATGGAGGGATCCAGGGTTTCAGCTGAATATGAAAGAGTGGAGGGCCCTGCCTGGCACAGGTGGAAGACGAGATCCTTGACCTCATGAAGGCTGGACGCCCCAAGTGGTGTGAATTTTGAGGGTAGGGAAGTGGGAGTGGGGGGGGGATAGGTGGGGGTTACATCCACGGAGAAGGAGGAGGGGTAAGGGGATGGGGGTTCCCAAGTGGGTGGGGGATGGGGTAAGGGGATAACATATGAAATGTAAATAAAATATCCAATAAAAAAAAGAAATTGAATAAAAATATAAAAGTTATATCAAAACTGAAAAAAAAGGAAGTATCAGATTAAGACCCCCTCAGATCAGTTGCACAATTACTTGAGTATCAGTGCATCAATCTCGTTAGAATAGTTTAAATAGTTTAAAAAATGTAAATAAACTCAACGGAGCACATCCAGATCCCCAAACAATGTTCTCTCTCCCTACTGTCCAGCATTTCATCCTAGGTCCCTCCCTTAGAGTCCTGAGAATCTCTCACCTCCAGGTCTCTGGTGCATTGTGGAGGAGTCCCCACCTCCACCTCCTACCACCTGAGGTTGCCTGTTTCTGTTCTATTTGCTGGCCTCAGGGCTTCAGTCCTTTTCCCTCACCCAATACCAGATCATGTTCCTCTCTGCCTCCCAACCCACATCCTCTCTCAAGGCCCCTCCTTCTTCCCCCACTTGTGATTACGTTCTTCTCCCTCCCAAGTGGGATTGAGGTGTCCTCACTTTGGCCCTTCAGCTTGTTGACCTTTTTGAGTTCTGTGAAATGTATTTTGGGAATTCTGTACTTTTTTATTTTGGCTAATATCCACTTATTAGTGAGTACATACTATGAATATCCTTTTGGGTCTGAGTTACCTCACTCAAGATGATATTTTCTAGTTCCATACATTTGCCTGCAAAACTCAGGATATCCTCATTCTTAGTAACTGAGTAGTATTCCATTGTGTAAATGAACCACTTCTTCTGTATCTATTCTTCTGTTATGAGACATCAGGGTTGTTTCCAGCTTGTGGGTGTCACAAATAAAGCCACTATGAACATAGTGGAACATGTGGCCCTGTGGCATGGTGGGGCATCTTTTTGGCATATTCCCAAGAGTGATATTGCTAGGTCTTCAGGTAGATCTATTTCCAATCTTCTGAGGAACCTCCAGATTGATTTCCAGAGTGGTTGTTCCAGTTTACAATCCCACCAGCAATGGAGGACTGTTCCCCCTTTATTCACATCCTCGCCAACATGTGTTGTTACCTGAGGTTTGATCTTAGCCATTCTGATTGGTGTAAAGTAGAACTTCAGGATAGTTTTGATTTGCATGTCTTTGATCACTAAGAACTTTGCACATTTCTTTAGGTGCTTCTGAGCCATGTGAGATTCCTCTATCATGAGTTCTCAGTTTAGTCTGATACCCCATTTTTTATTGGATTGTTTGGGGTTTTGGTGGTTAGCTTCTTGAGTTCTTTATATATTTTGGATATTAGCCCTCTATTAGGATGTGGGGTTAGTAAAGATTTTTTCCCAATCTGTAGGTTGCCGATTTGTCTTATTGAATATGTCCTTTGCCTTACAGAAGCTTTCCAGTTTCATGAGGTCCCATTTATCAATTCTTGATCTTAGAACATGAGCCATTGTTCACTGCTTGTTCTGCTTAAGAAATTTCCTCCCATGCCAATGAGTTCCAGGCTCTTTCTCAATTTCTCTTCTAATAGAGTCAGTGTATCTAGTTTTATGTTGAGGTTCATGATCCACTTGGACTTGAGCTTTGTGAAAGGTGACAAATATAGGTCTATTTTCATTTTTCTACATATAGACAGCCAGTTAGACCAGCACCATTTATTGAAGATGATTTCTTTTTTCCATTGTATATTTTTTGCCGTCTTTGTCAAAGATCAAGTGTCTATAAGTGTGTGATTTTATTTCTGGGACTTCAATTCTATTACATTGATCAACTTGTCTGTCTCTGTACCAATACCATGCAGTTTTTTCTTTTTATCACTATTGCTCTGAAGTAAAGCTTGTGGTCAGAAATGGTAACTTCCCAAGCCATTCTTTTATTGTTAAAAATTGTTTTCGCTATTCTAGGTTTTTTGCCTTTTCAAATGATTTTGAGAATTGCTCTTTCCATGTCTTTGAAGAATTGTGTTGGGATTTTGAGGGGGATTGCATTGAATCTGTACATTGCCTTTAGTAGGACGGCCATTCTTACTATGTTAATTCTGCCAATCCATGAGCATGGGACCCAGCTCAAGGGGAGGTCCCAAGGCCTGACATTATTACTGAGGCTGTGGAACACTCACAAAATGGGACTGAGCATGACTGCCCTCTGGAAGACACTACAAGCAACTGAAAGAGTCAGATGCAAATATTTGTACCCAACCAATGTATAGAAGCTGCTGACTTCTTTGGTTGAATTAGGAAAAGCCACAAAGAAAATGAGGAGGAGGGTGACTCTGTAGGAGGACCAGTAGTCTCAATTAGTCTGGAACCCCAAAATCTCTTAGACACTGGACCACCAAAAAGACAGCATATACCACCTGATATGAGGCCCCCAACACATATACAGCAGAGGACTGCCTGGTCTGTGTTCAAGCAGAGATGAAGCACCTAACCCTCAAGCGATTGGAGGCCCAGGGAATTTAGAGGTCAGGTGGAGTGAAGGTGAGTGTAGGGACATTCTTGTGGAGACGGGGTGGTGAGGAAGTATGGGATGTGGAACAGTCAGAGAGTGGACTGAGGAGGGAAGAATAAAATATGGAGTGTAAAAAAATAATAAAATAATAATAAATGCAAAATAAAAAATAAAAAAGAGAAATACCTGAAATGGAAATAATCCCAAATAAAATAATGAAGGCAGACATTTTTATAGTCAATAAAACTTTTAAAATCAACTGCAAAAAAAAAAACCAGCAAACCAATTCATCTCTGCCTCATATTACTGTAATGAGATTTTTGTTGTACATGATGAAAGGCCATTTAAAAAGAGAACTGAGTCACACATTCTTGTGTCTATTTTCAAACCATCTTTATCAGTGTAGTTGGGAATCATTTAATCCTTATGTATCTAAGTATGGCTTTTGTTTCTTTTTCATTATATATGAATGTATAGAGATATGGAACATTTCTTAAAAAGTCAAATTATTAGAAATAATTCTAAAGTGATCAATCACAATATACACTCACTTGAGAGGAGAAAAGCTACAGTTGAGTAGAAAACATCATCTTAGATCGATTTCCAGTTCTTTCACACATAAGATATAATTGTGCTGCCTTTTAAAATAAGTAATTAACACTCACAAACAGGAAAAGTTTGGAAACATCAATAAATACAATACATATATAATCTTGAGAGACAAAGATTTATTATTACCTACTAAACACAGAAAAATATACTGAACTCCAGATAGAAAACGGGAGAGGTAAAATAAATTCTTCTCAGTGTTAAATTCCGGTATCCTGAACATTGTTTTATATCTTCTAAAGATATAAGAATAACATCCATGTGTATGACTATTTACTGAGTTTGTGCTATCGATCAATGTCCTAGATACATATCATTCATATCATTTTATCCTTGATGTAATAGTTTTTATTATTAGATTCACTTCATGACTTAAGATATTGAGATTCAGATCAGAAGTCACTTGACAAACTTGTATAACCAGAATACTGAACTCTATCTTTACTAACCTACCCATTACCTAAGTGAAAGAGGTGAATATGCAATTACCAACACTAAAATAGATAGGGAACAGTCTATTCCATTAAGACCTATAATAACTACATATTTATATGTATGTCACTAATAATAGATCTGATTTCTCCAAGCATGATTGTTCCTATCGACACATAACAATTTCAGCACAAAATTTAAGACCTGTCAACATTTCTTTGCTGGAATGCGTTACACCTTAATGTATATATTTCAATAAGTGGATTTCACGCATCTCTCATCCTGAAGAGAATTTTTATATTTTAACTTCTGCTGAAACTCTACTGAAAAGTAAAAATCTGAACCTGTCTAGTGTGTGTTAAGAAAGAACAGCTGCACACTGGCGGCCTTGGAAGGGGGCCCAGTCAGTGTGAATCCAGAAGGCAACCAACAGGCTACTGTCATTTATTTGGGAGAGAAGAGTCATTTGTTTGACACGCTGAAGTCAGCCTCGGGGTGAGGCAGCTTTGTTCTGCAATGATCAGGCAGGCAATATTATTCCTCAGTGTCCTGATGGGCAAAAGAAAGCTTTGAGTGAGCCACTTCTGGATACAAATAAGAGGTTGAAAAACAGTGTGTGTGTGATGGGGGAGGAGTATGAAAGTCTTAAAATGTCAGTTCCCTTCATTTCTAAGATGTGAATAAATATTTCAATGCTCAACAAGTTTATGAATATTCATTTTTACCCACCTGGTTTTCCTGAAGACAAAGTTTCCCCTTGTCTTTATTTGAATGACTGGGTTTGCTTATATGCTTTGTTGCCTATCTCTGTGATCAAAATATTCAGCTAGACACATTCAAGACTTGATGAATTACTTGCTTGAAGAAATTAATGTGCTCCAACATTCAGAATTAAAGATGTACTTATGTGTGCGTGCAGACACACTTGATATCACTGAGAAGCTGTGGAAAATGTCGAGGCAAAAAAAAAAAACAAAACAAAATTCTTTTTGGGTGAAAATATTGAACTCAGAGCTGTTTCTTGTATATAGTTTTATTGCACATCATGAAGGGTAAAATGAAAGGCTTTTATGTCCAGATCACAGCGTGTACAAAACATCAAAGAGACAGGAGTCAGTCTTTGGAGGAGAGGCTTAAATGATGTAAATGGTAGAAACTAAAGCAAACAAACAAGCAAATAAATAAATAGTAATCATTAAAGATGTAAGGTTTGATGAAAGAACTTCTGGATTTATGAAAACCAAAGATGTCCCGAATTCTGTGACATCCTTCAGAGATCCTCCTTAGAATCAAGGGAGAAGAAATTTGAAAGTATATAAAAGAAACTATACGTGGCTTGAAGCAATGGTCCTCAATCTTCCTAAACCCTTTAGTACAGTTCCTTATGTTGTGGTGACCTCCAAAAATAGAATTATTTTCATTGGTACTTAATAACTGTAATTTTATTATTGTAATGAATGGTAAAATCTGTGTTTTCTGGTGATCTTAGATGGTCCTAGTAAAAGAGTCCTTGGACCCCTGAAGGACTTTTGACTCACTGGTAGGATAATGATTTCATGAGGTTCACTCTTGTAGTCTACATTGCTATAGTCAGAATTAAGAGTGGTCTGAAAATAAAATATTCTGAGTATACATACATTGATTTTTGCTATAGTAGCTAGGAAAACAACAGGTCAGTGAACTATGTATTTCTCCTTGTCTATGACTAAACTGAGCTAAAGAATTTCAACAGCAGGCTGAGAGTACGAACCTTGCAATATCCTTAGCAAGATTCTCTCTTCCGGATCACCTGAGTCCTCACCAGGTATTGGGAATCTCCTTGACTCCTCTACACACTGCCTTTCCATAGAATGGCTCAGCTCAGCTTGCTGTACTTCTGTGTTTCTTTCACGGTATGTACAAGATGTTCTTTGGATTTTCATTCCATTCAATGGTTTGTACATATTGGCTGGCCTATATTCAGGCTAGTTTGAATTCACCCTGTTTGATCTGTCACTTTTAGCTCACTCATTTCTTGTCTGCAAAACAAATTCTATTTCTTTATTTTTACTACAGAGATGAGACCGGTGTGGGTTTCAGAAACTTTTCCACATGCTGGATGTTGTGATCCTATCAACTCCCTGGGAACGGACATGATTCATATATTCAGAACTAAGGTGACCAGGCTTAGGAACATGTGCAAAATTACATAACCGACATGAGCTAGCTCCTGTCTTCTAATTATAAACCTTGTGGAGAAAACTCTCTGCCCCTTGTGGTGTAGACTAAGCACCCTGATCAGAAAATACTTGTTTTCATGAGGTCCTACGTGGTGCAGGTCAATAAAAAAAAATATTGCCCAAAAATACTAAGATGTAAGGGATTTATGGACTGGTGAGTAGAAAAATAGCAAAGAAAGTAAGATGTACATGTAAGTGAATTTGTTGTTGTTTTTAATTTGCTCGTTCAGTTGGCATCCTTTCTCTTGTCTTCAGAATTCATTAAGCCTTTGCCAGTCTTGATGTTCACATTCTTTTCCTGCTTCATGACACAATGTATCTCAAACACAAAGTAATCAAAGGCCTAATGAAATTGTACATATACTGATACTTGTGAGTAATTGAGTTAAATAGAACATACTGCATATAGAGTTACTATTTGTTTTAAAAGTCATTTCTATTATTTCACTTGTTAATGGTTATATCTGCCACCTTTATACACTGTAGACATAGTTGTACATTTACGCACAGATGGAGGGGCAGTTTTCTAGAGAGTGGCTTAGTGATTAGACTTACTTTGACTTGATTTTTGTTTCAAAGCCCCAACCATTGTCATGAATCAAGTGGCATAAAACTCCTAGAAGAACCTAGCACCTGGTAAAGTGTTACTATGAATTCATGGCTATTGTACTATAAACATAAAATTTCCTATCATGTTTTCCCTGTCTGCCTTTGGATGAATCCTATCCTACAAGAATGGTAGAAGACAATGAAATTAATAACAATTCACAAAACAAGGCATGACTAACGCACTTAAATATCTTTTCCCTTTGGACAGATTAAAAAATTGTAGTAATTAAAGATCTGATATAAGAGTATTCATTCCAATAGAGGGATACTTGAAGGAATATGCACTTATACTTAACATTATTTCTCCAGTTATTGCCTGGAATTTATATAATTTAATTAATTTATGCTTCAGTGGCATTTTGGAAATGAAATGCTTCTTAAATGAGCATTGGATTAGATCTCATTAGTATTTTGTAACATAAGAGTACCACATAAATCTAAGTCTTTCAGTAAAATAATGTTTCTTTATAAATTGATTTGAATTTTTTGTATCATTTTATAAGTTTACCAGTTTTAAATAATCTATTCTAGTCATAGACACATTATGAAAACATGGTTGCAAAAACTTTCAGAATAAATTAAACTCAAATTACAAAATAACATATGTGTGTGTGTATAAACAAATACCTAGAAAGTATATGTATATTTTTAATAAGGCATAATATGAGAACATAAAATATCATAAGTGTTACTGTAACCTTTGTAAGTTTTATACAGTCTAGAACTACCTGAGAAACAGACTTTCAGCAGTGATTCATCTAGATTATGTAGTTCTGTAGAATTATGTTCTAGATTATGTAGTTCATGCCTATGGAGATTATCTTGGCTAGTGAATCCTCTAGATTAGGTTGTTCTATACTCATGCCAATGGAGATTATCTTGCTTGAAGTAATTGAGGTGAGAAGGCACTTCCACCCTGGGTGAAGCCATTTTTCTGACTGAGATGCAGGCCTCTCTGAAACTAGAGAAATAATCTGAATATACATATACATATGCATATACATATACATATACACATATATGTTAATGGATTAATCTCTGCTCTTATCTGCAGATATAATGTGACTTGTTTTCTCAGGTTTCTGCCACCAGTATGTCCATGCCACTTGGACCTGGAAGCTGCAGAAATCATTTCTCCTGAAGTTGCTTGTTCAGGATAACAACAGGAGTCAACAACAGTAAAGGAACTGAGACACTAAGCTTACAGTTTTGTGAATGGTTAATAATTCTGTATCATCATCCATATCAACAGTTTATGCATCCTCATGGTCCATTCATGTTCCATCCAGTTAATTGTCTGATACTTCTTCTGCAATGATATCTGGGGCAATTGAGTCTGCTCTGACAGTACCTGCTGTAACAGTGTCTGCTGCAATGGTATCTGTTATAATTGTGTCTCATGAAATGGTATCTAATGCAATGATGTCTACTTCAGTGATATCAACTTAATGGTGTCTGCTGCAGAGGTATCTGTTGTCATTGTGTCCGCTACAACAGTATCTGTTGTAATAGTGTCAGCTACAATGTTATCTATTGTAATTGTGTTTGCTGCAATGGTATCTGCTACAACAGTATTTGCTCTAATGATGTCTGCTGCAATACTGTCTGCTGTAATGGAGTCTGGTGCCATGGTGTCTGCTCCCACAGTGCCTGCTATCCAAGCATTAAAGGTATAGTTTAGCTTCCTTTTTAAGTTTGTCTGTATAAAGTCCATATAAAAATTATAAATTTTAATACAGAACACAAATGTCAAACTTGGCCATGTCTTGACCTAAGATTTGGTTATAACAGTCATATGAGATTCTTTAAAAACAATAATTGATGTGGCTTGTCCAAACATGGATGTTTAAGTAGTCAAGTCTTGAGTTCATTCCTGAGGATTTCAAACCAGAAATCCAAACCAAAATAAAAGATTAAAAAATAAACTTTGGAAGTAATTTAATATAAGGAATCCTTGTAGTTTATTTCTTCCTTAATTCACTCACACTAAATTATTACTGCATTTATTGTCCTTAATATTGCGCGAACACATGCTCCTCAGTTTGAGTTATGATGTCTGTCTTTACAATTTAGCTAGTAAATCCTGTACCTTGACATGCTATATGATGCCTAGTTATGTACTAGTCAAAGTCAACGGCCACACCAATAGATAGTCTCACAACGACATGTGTGAGCACACAGAATTCTTCAGCATAGGTCTAAGCCAGGGTGCTCAGGAAGCCAAGTCTGCTTAGTGAATTTTCATTTATTCCATTGTCCAGTCAGGATGAATGTATTAGGATGTAACACAGCAAATCTCAAGAAGCATCCGTAGATTGTCATAGGCAAATCTATAATAGATACACACACACTAAATTCATACTTTTGGAGATGAACACTATGCCTTTTTCATCTCTGAGTTTTTCAATGGTTGATATACAATAACATTTCACACAAAAAATATAATTATACTTATAATAATTTTAAAATGGTAGTTATAAATTTTATGATTATAATTATGTATACAAATTATGAACCCTAAGTGAATGGGGAAGCCCCACCAGTTAGAACAGGTGAACTAAGTCCCCTTACAAGTGTGACAGGAAAAAAGGGTGATAACTTTACATTTAGTTAATCCTAACATTGATCAATCTTATTCCTAGTGAGCTGGTACTTTACTTTTCTTTCATTGTCTTCATAAATTCATGAAGCAGATGATAATTTTAGAAATATGGAGATGGCCCAGTGGTTAAGAAATCTGGCTTCTCTTATAGAACCTGAATTCATTCCCAGATGCCATATCTCACAACCATCTGTAACTTCAGTTCCATGGGAAATGATGGCTTCTTCTAGCCTCTCCAGGTGCCGTGTATACATGTAATGTACATAAATGTACAGAATTCTCACACACAAAATAAAAATAAATAAACCTAAAGG
This sequence comes from Grammomys surdaster, assembly GCF_004785775.1. NCBI lineage: Eukaryota > Metazoa > Chordata > Mammalia > Rodentia > Muridae > Grammomys > Grammomys surdaster. Next base: position 13,828,570 of record NW_021604567.1, on the reverse strand, counting down.
AAAAATACAAATTTATTTTCATCCCCATTGTGCAAAGATATATGCTATGTCACGAAATTCTAAGAGTACATAAGAGTTAAGCATGGTTACAGAAACTATTCTAACAACTTAGCTTGTACATTTTTTTACAAATATTCTTCATAAATACAGACATAGTCATAAGGAGGGAAAAAAGGGAGATAATGTTGACATGAGCAAATAATAAGATGCCAAATTACATTTAAAGGCTACTCTACTGACCATATTCATGGAGATTTAATTAAAGTTTCTTCCAAACTCTATGATATATCAGATAGGTTTCAGGAAATGCTTTTTCTCTTCCCTAAACTCATACACCGAAGGCCTTTGGAGGCGGGACCTTCAGTGCTTCATTAAGATTAAAGTGCAAGCTTAGTGATAACTCTGTGTGGTGTAGTTTGCTCTGCTATAACCACCTTTTGGACTTTCCTGAGTTGACTAGGTTAGTGCCATTGGAGATGTGTTGTGGACATGAAAAAGTACCAAAAAAGAGTCACGCATAGAAAAATCATTTCAAAGTAATACTAAAGACTAAGTCACTGAAAGAGGACAAAGGCAATCCCTTATCACAAACTTCTTGTGTTTTCTAAGATCTGCCTTACCCACCTACACAAACTGTGGTTACCTGGACAAGACTTGATTTCATACCTCCTTGGAAAATACTTGGATTGGCAAGTGACATTTTTATGCACTATTAAAAAAATCATTTATTCTGGAATTACTTAAGAAGTATTTAGTTCCACTTTCCACAAGTATTTTACAACTATTTAAAATTATTACTTTTAGCTAGTCATAGCATTCAGAATACTATCGGGTAACCTTTGGGCATACAGATAACATGTAAAACTGGTTTTAAAGGTAATTGACCCCACTATTTCCTGATGAAGAGTATATCTTTCTGAAAAATAGGAAGTTCTCATCTCTGAAAAAAAAGATATTGTTTTACCTTAAGAAACTCAGAAAGTCAACAAGGTGCATTGGGGATAAAGCTGGAAAGAAACTCCATACATGCACATTGCATGCAAGCATGCCTTGTGAATTCCTGAGAGTGCAAGTGTGGAAGGAAGTATCTAGTCTTCCTGTATATGTTATGCTACTAACTGTGCTAATCTCAATTATAAAGGTATCTTATTACACAAATTTCCTCAAATCACTTGGTTATCTCATGTGCCAATAGTCTCATGCTAAAACCAATATTTCAACATGGCAAATTCCTCCCCCTCCTCAAAACAGTCTATATTGTGAAGAAATGACAATCTAAGGTGCTGAAGAGGTCAGCTCAGGAACGTTGTAAAGTTCCACCAGACACCTCCCCTCCTAAAAAAGAAAGGTCATATAACATTTAGGCATCCCTCCCCTCCAGATTGGAGAGGCTAATTAACATTCATCAGACGACAGGAAGTGGGGACCAACCTGTGGATGGGGGAGGCTGAGAGCACATGGACACATTCCACAGGACGGACTGTTGGCGACCCACAAACAAGGGAAGTCCTTGCCACCTCATTCCCTAAAGACCAATCAGTTTAAAAGTCACTAGTCATTGTGCCTAGTCTACCAGTTTCTCTACTCTACCCCTAAAAACTGTATAAATGCTCACTGAGCAAGCTGTGCAGGGGTCATTGCCTCTCCTTTTGGATGAAGGATGACCCCAGCATGCTGGAACAATAGAATTCCTCTTGCTTTTGCATTAATCCCCTGCTCTGCATTGTTCACTCAGGGGATCCATGATAAGCTAAGGCTCCTCAGAGTCTTACAGTGCCAATACTAAATGCTGGTATTACCATCATTACACATCAGTGCTTTTCATGGAAGGTTTTATGATGGCCAAGACAGTCTTCCTGTGTGACTACTGTGAATAACAGTTCATACATGTGACTGCCAAGCAAAGGACATATAGCAGATAACACTGAAACAATGTAGTTTGTGTTTTATCTACACTTTAAAACATTAAAATTAAAGAACCACAGGTGCCTAAGTGACTGTCATTTAGGACAGCACAGGACTTACAGTATCAGGAATTAAACAGGGCCACATATCTGCTCATTCTTCAGCTTTCCTAGAGGATTATAGTTAATATTTATACATTGTCAAAAAGACAAATTGAAAGTTATCCTGTTTTGAGGTGTTGGGGATAAAAACTTTATAATTTTGAATGAGTATCCTGCTTTGATTTTTTTCTTTGCCAACGAGCTAAACAAATATTATAGTTTAGAATTGTGTCATATTGCAGTCTCAGTATGAAAATATGTCATACTTTAGAAGCAAGTTTTATATTTATAAAATGTAAATAATATGTGGTATTTTCAAAACATATATAACTGCAATTATAATGATAAATATTAACTAAGGCATTAAGTGAAGTCGCTAGACTAGAAATAGTTTTCAATGTGTTCTCTGGTAGAGGCCATATTAGAACAAGATCACTGTTGATATAATGACTTATTGAATAAAAGTCTTGGCAGCCTAGACTGGTGGTCAATGTTAGATCCATGATTTTCACACAGAAAGAAAAACAAGTCTCTATAAGTATCACACACACACACACACACACACACACAACAGAACAAGGTAAAATTTATTATCACTGAAGGTTTTCAGTTTCCCTTAATAGCCCATAAAAATCCATTAAGGAACTAACATGCAAATCAATATAATATATTTAATTGTATTGATAACTTTTCATTATATAAAATCACTTAAGTGAGTGTGAAATAATACCGAATGAGACAGGACATATGGCAGTTGCCCTTTAAATAGTCGAGTCAGGATCAAACAACCTCCAAGTGTATCTTTCTACCTGAGTGAGTCTACATTTGTCCTCCTTATCATATAAGTCTTCCATTTATCTTTTCCTGTTGTTAATCAGATATAACGCAGGACTATAATTCAAGCTAATATTAGAGAACCATGAGCATTTTCACCATCAAAAAACTTTCTAATTATTTCATTAGTAGATCTATTGCTTAATTGCTGTTTACATAATCCTTCTGTATATATCAGAATTGAATCAGAAGAAACACAGGAGTGATTTTTTTTCATGCTCTCAGTGAACCTGTGATGTTGTCTTGGAAACAAAATATGTTTTGAAACTTAGAGACAAAGTACTTAGTATAGAGAGTAAAATCTACACTTCTATTTTCTCGCTGTATTTCCTTAGTGCTTATTGGAGCTCTAGCAATTAACACTCAAATATATTTATGGAATAGATGTTATATGAATAGCATTTAATTGGCATGTTGGCCAGATAACTTCCTGCACTAAAATTAAGGTTACATCACTCATTTATTCTTAAAATTTAACCTCTTTGCTAAAAAGGAAGCATAACTAAAGGAACTTAAAAACAATTCTGCTTTGTTGTTATGCTGATGTGGGCTGAGGTTTTCAGCTTTGCGTCCTTTGAACTCTAGAAGTGATGTCTTCTTCTGTACCTCTGTCCTCTGCAAGTTTAAACTATATCTCTGGAGTCTATATGCAGGTGTTTCTCTAAATGTTGTTTATTGCCTTGCTTGTTCTTTGACTATTTATGTTTATTGCCTTACTTGTTCCTTGACTATTTGCAACTATTGTATTGCTAGTTCCTCAACCTGGAACTGATCTTAATACTTGCATGTAATTAAAATAGTATAAAAGCAAAAAAGAGGAGGGGGAATGGGATAGAGGGTTTCTAGGGAGGGAAAATGGGGAAAGGGAATGGCATCTGGAATGTAAATAAGTAAAATTTTCAATAAAATAAAGGAAAAAAAGAAACCAGAAATATAACCATGTATGATACTTACTTGGTAAGGAGTCCTGGTACTGGTTATGTCTGAGATTTTTTGTTTGTTTGTTTGTTTGTTTTTAATGTTTAGTGAGCTTGAATTTTTATAGATTTACAGGAAAGAAAATTGAGGCTAAAAGAAATGGTGATCAATTGTGTTGGACCCAAAGATCTAAAACCGGGGGATGTGCTCTCGCAGAAACACTCATGGACAGGGGATTCACTGCAAAAACATGAGGTTTAATGACAATAATAACCAGTGCACTGGGGTTCTCTTGCATGCAGGCAAGAAGAACCCCAAGCAAAAGCTGGGAGCAGGTTTTATACATAGTTCACGAGGGCTACCACAAAGGTTGACCTTCCCAGGTCCAGTCTCTAGGTGACTCAGATTCGCTACGACAATGAGTGTCTTCCATTAGCCCAGGTTTGCCCCATTAAGGGACCAGCTTCCTGACCACCTCCAATCCTGGGCTCCTCTCCTGGAATGTATCTATGTGTTCTGGGCCTGCCTCATCCCCAAGTGGGTTCCCTCCCCCGTGGTCTGAGGAGTGTTATTCAGCCTCTTCCTTCTTTCTCTGAATGTTAATCCAGCAAGGATCCTCTGACTAAGAAATGTGCTCCTCCTGGAATGTACCCCATGACAATGAATTCTAAGTTCAAATGGAGACCTGAATTTCCCACACTCAATTAAGCCAATGTGGGGAATCTTATCATCATTTTAATTACAATGGGTTACCTAGAAAAACAAATTGAAATTTGAAATGAAACTTTAATGGTTCCTGGTATTATATGGGTTATTCATTCATATTTTTGAATATCCCTATCTGTAGATGAAATGGAATTGCCATATATATATATATATATATATATATGAAACTATTAGTAATTTTCGCCTCCTTGACTTAAGTTAATAATTCCTTTTAATTTGTGTTTTGAATGTTTCACTAAATTACATAGAATAACAAAAAATTGGTTTCAAAATAATTTTATAATCTACCTTATTTCTTCACAATTTTTTAATTTATTTCAGCTGCATTTTTACATACATATACTTGTGTGTTATTTATTTGTGCTAATTCCTTTGAGCTATTTTGATAAACAGTGATTATTCAGAAAAAATAGATAAAGAAAACTCAAAAAAAGAAATAACTTATTGTGTCCACTGAACCTAATTTGTTTCACTTGTCAACATGTCCTTAGCTGCATCTTTCAATTCAATATTCAAAGTATATCTGACCTACAGTTTTACAACACAAATGCTTCTGGAGAGTAAAGGTAGCATTTAGCATTTTGATTACAGTCGTTATTTCCTTTTTCTCCACCAAATCAAAAAGCTCCTGAGGGTGAGAACTGTTATTTGTTGGGATTTATTGATTAATTATTCATCCTCTCAGAAGTCACAGTTAAAATACAATATAGTAGTGGTTAAAGGTGGATCTAATTTCCATGATGACAGATCTTTTAACATTAACCAAATATTAAAATAAATAAGTACATGATTTTAAACCAAACCTGCATTATAAGGGGAGAAAATGGATTTAAAGAAACATGAAACCTTGCTCAAACTGGAAAGGGTGAACATTATTAAATGACCTTCTCCCTAAACCACATGATGTAAAAGAAATGAGCAAATAAAATATTTGGATCTTAATTCTAAGGTCATTATAAATTGTTAGACAGTCAAATGTGATCAATATATTAAAGGAATAATAATTAAGTTCGTACTGTTCAGAAAAAGTAAGAGGAAGTAAAATAGAGCCTAGGAGGAAAATTAGCTGGTTACCATAGTAATTCCCAGGAAAGTGTGTTAGATGGGAACAGAGTAGGAGTTTCAATCAGAATAGTAGGGCACATTAAGATACAATTTGAAAGGAAATTTGAAACTTGGTAACAGGATATAGCAGTTTTCAAACACTGCTCACCACATACCACACATTTCTGAATCTTGTATTCAGATTCTTAACATTAAGTGCAAATTTAAGTTCCATTCCTATCCAAGATTCATTTTTCCCCCTTTTCCTAAAAATGGAAGTCAGTGAACCACAGGAAGGATTTTATGCCTCAGCCTCAGGTGACAACAATCTATGCTAGTCTAATTTTAATAGCTTTGAATTTTGTTAATCCATATATATTTTTTCTTTTGTTTTGTTTTGTTTTGTTGTGTTGTGTTTGCTAGTGATTAATACCAGAAGGTCCCATGCCCTTATTCTAAATAATACCAAAAGGAAATGATAGGCTAGGCTTCCTAAAAAGACATTGTTTTTCTGACACCAGTATGAATCCTGCCATATACCCTTTGCTGTTTTTCCTCATGCTTGACTAAGTTTCTTATTACTAGGACAAATTATCACACAGTTGATGACACAAACACAAAAAAGTAATTATCAAACAGATCAAAGGTCACAAGTATGAGGCAGAATCCACCTAATGGATTCATCTCCAGCCCTTAAGGAAGGCTGTCTCTTTGTCATTCTGAATTTCTGAATTACATTTTTCTTCTGGCTCTGGTTCCCCAACTCTCTTCAATTAATGAAATAGTTGTTCAGAGCTTCCCTCATCTACTATGTATGCACAGCTCCTCTTCTGAATCTCCTGCCTCCTTCTTTTATTGTAAGATGTCTTTGAAACCCCCAAACAAAAGCCAGATTGTCCCTTTCTCAAGTGACGTCCTCATACTTTCTTTGACACATCTGGGAACTAGGGACATGTTTGTAGTTAGGCTTTCACTGGCCTGTGTCACTGTTCTCCTTTCTTGGAATATAAACATGAGGCATAGAATAGCCTGCCCTCCCAGGCTAGAAAGACCATTCCAAAACTAAAGAGCTGACAGACAATTACCAGGTCATTGAACTTTGAATGTTAACTTGAAGTCCTTGTTGTCCACCACACACATCTTACAGCAAGAACAATGTTTTATGTTCTTACCTATTATCATGTCTGGAGACCTTATTTTGAAATGTACTTTCCTATGAATAAAGATTTTTAAGTTCTGTTTGTTCTTATATTCTCCACCTTAAACTTCATTGTATTTGAATTATGCAAACAAAGCAATCTTCACAGTGCAAACACTTAAGAAAGACCTTATAGAGTAATGAACCCCATAAAATGCTCAGCAGCAGCTGGTAATGTCAATGAGACTTCATTCCTGAAATTTCCCCCATCCTCCGAATCCAAGAAAAGACTCTGCTTCATTGTGCTTGGCCAATTTGCATTCTTTGTGATGATTACTCTTTGTCTGACTGTCACTAACTGTATAGACTCAAGGCATTTGGGTTTTAAAGTCTTTGAACAGAATCTATAACGAAAATTGCATTTCATACCAGAAACTACCACTTCTACTATAATGATGACAATGACAATGTTTTGCATGTGCATGCACACAAACACGCACACACACACACACACAC
>NW_021604567.1:13806864-13821288 GCF_004785775.1 Grammomys surdaster | reverse complement strand
ACACACACACACACACACACACACACAAGTGTGTGTGTGTGTGTGTGTATGTGTGTAGTTATGTGTGTGTTTTAATTCATAGCTGTCAATTCCAGCATTAAATCCCCAGGGAAACTTAGGTGCTATCTAGAAAGATTACCTGTATGATTAGAACCCAAACATATTTTCAGCTTAGTGATTTACTTATTCTAGATATACCCATATTCTGTTTCACACTTAATTTCTTCCTACTGGATTATATTTTAGGAAAAAAAATATTATGTCTGCGAAGTGACAAGGAAGGAAGATTAGGAAAAGAATAACACAAAACTTCTCTAGTTCCACCCTGTTCAGTGATGCTTAAGAATAGTTTCCAGAAGATTTACTGTATCAGGTTTTACATTGAGGTCCTTCATCTACGTGGACTTGAGTTTTGTGCAGAGTGACATATGTAGATCTATTTACATTCTCCCATATGCAAACATCCAGTTTGAACAGTACCATTTGTTGAAAATGGTTCCTTTTGTCCATTGTATAGTTCTGGCTTCTTTATAAAAAATCAAGTGTCCATAAGTTTCTGGGTTTATTTCTGAGTCTTTGATTCAATTCCATTGATCAATGTGTCTGTCTCTGTGTGAACACAATGCAGTTTTTATCAGGATTGCTCTGTAGTACAACTTGAGGTCAGACATGTTGATTCATCTCCAAGTTCTTTTATTGATAAGGATTGTTTTGGCTACTCTGGGTTTTTTGTTTTTCCATATGAAGTTGAGAATTCCTCTTTCAAGGTTTATAATGAATGTGTTGGAACACTGATGGGGATTGCATTGAATCTGTAGGCTGCTCTTAGTAAGATATCCATGCTCATTCTCTGAATCCTAGCTATCCAAGAGCATGGGAGTGCTTTCTATCTTCTGATATCTTCTTCAATTTCTTTCTTCAGAGACTTGAAGTTCTTTTCGTACAGATTTTTCAATTGTTTGGTTAGAGTTACACTAAGATATTGTGTATTATTTGTGGCTACTGTAAAGGGTTGTTGTTTCCATAATTTCTTTCTCAGCCCATTTATCATTTGTATAAAGGAGGTCTACTGATTTTTTTAGTTAACTTTGTATCCAGCCACTTTGCTGAAGATGTTAGTCAGCTGTAGATGTTTTCTGGAAGAATTTTTGGGTTCATTTTTGTAAACTATATCTGGGAATAGTGATGGCCATTCTGATGAGTATAAGAAAGAACCTCAGAATTGTTTAGATTTGCATTTCCCTGATTTCTAAGGACTTTGAACATTTCTTTAAGTGTTTCTTGTTCATTTGAGATTCCCCTGTTGAGAATTCTCTGTTTAGCTCTGTACCCCCATTTTAACTAGTTATATGTGTCAAACCCAAGTGGATTAAGGAACTCAATATAAAACTAGATACATTGAATCTCATAGAAGAGAAAATGTGAAATAGCCTTGAATGCATTGGGACAAGAGACAATTTTCTTAACAGAACACTGATGACGTTTGTGGCTCTCAGATCAGCAATTGATAAATGGGACCTCATAAAGCTGTAAAGCTTCTATAAGGCAAAGAACACTGACAATAGGACAAATCAGCAGCCTATAGATTGAGAAAGGATCTTTACTAATCCTACATCAGACAGAGGGCTAATATCAAAGATTTACAAAGAACTGGAGAAGTTAGACTCCAACAACCCAAATAACCCAACAAATAAATGGAGTACAGATAATTCTCAACAAAGGAATCTCAAAAGACTGAGAAGTACTTAAAGAAATGTTCAAAGTCCTTAGTCCTCAGGGAAATGCAAACCAAAAGAACTCCAAGGTTCCATCTCATACCTTTTGATATTAGCTAAAATCAAAAATTAAAGAAGAGATAGCTCGTGTTCGCAAGGATGTAGAGCAAGGAGAACACATTTTCATTGCTGGTGGGATGGCAAACTGGTGCAACCACTTTGGAAATCAACTTGGCAGTTTCTATGAAAACTGAGAATAGTTCTACCTCAAGAACCAGCTATACCACTCCTGGGCATATTCCTCCAAAATGCTCCAATAACTCACAAAGACACTTGTTCAACTATTTTCATAGCAGCTTTATTCATAATAGCTAGAAAGTGGAAACAACCTAGATGTCCCTCAACTGAAGAATGCATAAAGAAAATGTGGTACATCTACACAATGGAATACTATTCAGCTGTTAAAAACCAAGACATCATGAATTCTGCAGGCATATTCACTTATACATGCAGATTAACCATAAAATACAGGTAACATGCTACAGTCCTCAGAAAGACCTAAAGAAGCTAAGCAAGAGGAAAGCCCCAACCAAGGAAGATTGAATCTCACTTAGAAGAGGGAATAAACTAGTAATAAGAGACAAATGGAGGTAGAAAACAGGAAGGGAGTGGGATCGGGGAGGATGGGAGGTTCATGATCAGGTGTAGGGAAGGACAGAAGAGATGGCTAGATGGCCATGAAAATAAATGAAGTGAGGAGGTAGGTGCATCTCCAGTATGAGACAGAGACCTGGTGTAGTAGGATGGTTTCCTCCTGCTGCTACGTTGTTTGTAATAAGCACAGTAATTTGGGAGGAGCTAATGTGGGAAGAGGAGAAGGAAGAGGAGGAGCTAGGAGGATAAGGAAGAGAGCAACTGGTAAGGAGGAGAAGACGACTGAGGATGTGCATGTGTCTCTAGTAGTCTAAGCTAGTTATAATATCTAGGTTAGGTATTGGGTAACAAATGCTAATTGTGTGGGCATCTTGTTAACTGAGCATTACCAAATAAATGTACCAATTGAATGGCCATTAAGTATTAAGAGTCTTCATTCTACTGGGTACCTCGGATGCTGGTATTATCTGAGCTCAGCTAAGCTTTGTGGAGACAGCATGAGAGATTGGCAGGGCCATCTCCCATGCTGGCGTCTCGTGGGTGCCAGGGCCAGGGCCGGTACTTCTCGCTGGCCTGAGACATGGTCAGAGCCAAACAGTGGCGAGAGTGTGCCACCACTCTTGGCCTCAGGCCTTGTCTAGTCGGGAACATGGTGGCTCCATAAGAACAAGCCAGATTGAGTGCCACCGTTTTCAATATTATCCTCAACAACATGGGATAAGGGTGGTACCCAGGAATCAATGGGGATGACCTTAGCTGTGACATTGGGCATATGGAACCCGAAGAGGCCACCTCCTGTCACCAGGCAGGAACCCCACTGAAGCAATAGAGATATCAACTCACTCACAAAACTTTCAACCCCAAAATTTTCTGTCTACAAGAAATTCATGCAGAGGTGTAGAGAGCAGAAACTGAGAGAATGACCAATCAACAATTGGCCTTACTTGAGACCAATCCCACGAGCAAACACCAATCCCTGACACTATTAATGATAATTTATTATGCTTGCACATAGGAACATGTTGTCCTCTGAGAAGCTCCACCGAGTAGCTTACTCATCCAGATACAGATAATCTACAGCCAACACAGTGGATGGAGCTTGTGGACTCTTATGGAAAACTGGAAGGAAGAATTGAAGGTCATGAAGGGGATCAAACTCTAAAGAAAGACCAACAGAGTCAGCTGACCTGGTCCCTTGGACCTCTTAGAATCAGAAACACCAACAAAAGAACACAGATGGGCTGGGCCTAGTCTTTCAGCACACATATAGCAAATGTGTGGTCTTTGTGTGGGTCCTGAACAACTGCAGCAGGGGCTATCCCAAAAAGCCTGAACATGGGATATACTCTTTTAGCTGGGCTGCCTTGTCTGGCCTCAGTGGGAGAGAAAGTACCTAGCCTTGCAGAGACTTCAAGTGCCATAGTTGGAGCAGGGGTCCTCACCTGCTTCGAGGAGAAGGGGATGGGAATAGGGGAGGATTGTGGGAGGGGGCAACTGGGAGGGGTAAGTGAGTGGGCTGTAAAGTAAATAAGTAAAATTTGAAATGAAATAGTTTCTAAAACTCTTGTCTAATCATGGACTGTGCCTCTCACCTCCTCTTGCTCCTAAGATGGCTCTAATCACCCTTCCATTTTCATTCATTCATAAGCTAACTCTCAGTGCTCAAAACTCAAAGCCATCTGATTTCAGCTTTTGAGTATGATCAATATGACTTACCTCTGTTAAGAGTTTCATGTTATTACTACTCCTCTTCCTCTCTCTTTTTTGTGTTTCTTCTACTCCCTGTTGCTTTGTTATCCACCTTATTTGTGGGCTCTGTCTCCCAGTTTTGTCATAAACACTGGACTCATTTGTGAGTCTTCTATTATTTGTTATGTGTAATAGTAGCCTCATTGAAAAGTTTAGTACTCAGTTTCAATTCAATCAGCTAGCATAGTTATGGAATGTTAGGTCATACCATTCATCCTTAGCTCACCTTGTAAATGTAATATGTGTAATAAATGACAGATTTAGTGTAGAACATTAGAGGCATACATGGCTAAATTTGATCTCAGTTCATTTTACTTCCTAAATGAAAGGCTTAACGGCTCGTCCAAATCCTCAGTGCAAGTCCAAATAGGAGAGGAGTTCCTGCAGGCCAACACCTTCAGCTACTCTTCTCTACAATATGGAAAAGCACAGATGATGAATGCCCAAGAAGGGAAGAACTAACAAGGATGTAAGGAGTGTGTCCAGTAGTGGACAAAGCCCTACTAGACAGAATCATGCTATGTTGGGGCTCATTCTACTCCATACTGAAAACTACAGCAAGCCTCAACTTAAAGAGATCTTTAATAGTTCAATCAGATTTTTACATATTCATTTTTCTCTTTTGTGATAATTTCTACTGGACTGATTCATGCCTACTATCCACAAACCTGATTTTATTCTAGTATATTGATTAAAAATAATAACCACGTTGATAAGTTATTTGCTTGTAAAATAAACCAATTCAATAGATTTGATTGTATTAAGGGCAGGTTTTTTTTGGGAAGCTGATCTCACACAAATTCGCTGGCCCCCAGGATTGAGACCAGGGGAGTCTCCACGGGGAGGGATAGGAGTAGAGACAGAGAAAAGAGAAGAAGAAAAGGAAAAAAAAAGAGGGATACCAAGATGTCTGGATTATATAGGGAAGGGCAGCCCAGCCTCTGAAATGGAAAGTTCAAAATTGGGGACAGGGCATGCCAGGTAGAGACTGAAGGATGCTGGACGAACCTAGAGATCAAATCTGCTTTGCTATGTAAACTAATGCACCTCAGTCTCTTGTCCCAGTCTCTGAAACCAGCATAAGATATTGCATGATGTCAATATTGGGCAGGGTTTCTTTATGGTGTCGTGTTTTCAGATAACCATCACTCTAAAGACAGCACATATCTAAATTATCCCATTAAATAGTTGCTGTTTATTAGAGCTTGCTGAGATTCAGTTCACTTATGCAAATTTTAAAGCCTAAAAACTCAAAGGTGATTTTCTGAAATATTTGTCTAACAGTATAGTTACTCTGCCTGAATCATTTCTGTTGACATGCTTTTTAAGGATCAAAAAGACATTGCTGTCTTTGACATCCAGCATTTGAAAGTGTTTATTAACTATTAAGGAACAAATTCTGGACATAATAGTTGTCTCTACTGAGTCTTCATTCAGTAATGCTAATTATCAGAATAAACAATTCAAGCTGAGATTCAGCTCATAATTGGAAGTTTCTGTGATCATGGAAAAGACTCAGTTAGAGCAAATTGCAGATAAATGCAGAGCAGCCATAAGGCAAACAGGGAAATAACAAGAGAAATTATCTGTATCAAAAACCGTGTTTCAAAGCCAAAATATTTAAGAGTAGTACAAAATGGTCTGGCTCAGGAAAACCAATCAAATGCCAGACGTTTTACTACTGAAGTGGTTACAGGAGCCTGGTGCTAAGGATGCTTAGCAATTTGCATGACAGTTTCCCAATGAGCACCACTCACATCGGTGCAGCTATAGCATGAAGGACTACTGGTTTATTTTTCCTGATGCCCACATTCAGCTGCAATAACTACATTCCCGTTTGTTCTAGTTGCCTCTAGAGAACCTTCACTTCAAGGAACCAGGAAGCAGAAAGGACACATTTCACAGTTTCAGTTTACAGAAAAGATGTTAACTCATTTTTGTGGATTTTACTAATGAAAATTTTGTAGAGGTCAAAGTTTGGCTAAATGTTACAAAAATACAGAAGAAATCATATTGTATATTTCAGGAAGAAATGAAAACTAAATTCAGCTAATTTCTTTCACTGCAGGGAGGGGAGCGAATGTTAGAAAATCTGAGAAGAAACAGAAATTTGTGCAGGAAAGGAAATTTACCAAGGCATGCCTGTGTTTCTCTCTAAATACTTTTTCTTCAGAGCCTTCATTCTCAGAATGCTATAGTATTGAGTTTATTTTTTCTGACAAGTACATTCATTTTACTCATTTAAGCAATTTTGGTTTAAAATAAATTAATGATTTGTGAGATTGTACTTTTTAATCAACACATGAATACTAATTTATTCCTTATGCCCATCTAAAGTATCTCGGTATGTAGAATATTTTTTTAAAAATGCGCTTAAATACAGTGGTGTAGTAAAATTTATTTAATAAATGGCTGAGGTTTTCAAACTAGGAGTAAGACTCAGTGGTAAAATAAAAGATAAGATTTTGAGATAACCTGAGTTAGGAATCCCCAGAATGCACATAGAAGCTGAACTGTGTAGCACCAGTATATATAAACTCAGCACAGCCTATTATATGGGAAACAGAGACTGAAAAATCTCAGAGGGTCATAGACCCACTATCCTGATTTATGCACTGGGAAAGAAATATTGTCTCAGATGAGATAGGAAGGCAGGAGCAATACCCAAAGATTGTCCTCTGACCTATACATATATGCCTTGTTGCATGTATACCCGCATACACATGCAGAAACAAGAAGAAATGCTGTCATGCACTCACATATAATACATATATTTGTGTATAAATATATATGTATTTATGTGTATATATACATATATGTATATGTGTATATATATGAATGTATATGTGCTTTATGTCATTAAAATGTTAAGTTGCTTATTAATCAACAATTCTTTTAATAACAAATAATTTATTATTCAAAACTATTCAAATAATTTAAATAATTATTTGAATAAAACAACAATTATTTATTGTTTCCAATCTGCTTTGATTCAGCTCTGGGCAATGTATGAAAGACTTACAAGTCATGTGAATATGCTTCATGGTTGTCATTACTAGTTAGAAGTGAACTTGAACAAAGTATTGCTTCATATTTCTAGCAAAATTAGCAAGACATTGCATGTATTTTTCACATTCAGGAGAAAACTTGTTTTTTATGATTTCATGGTAAGCTGTGATCTGACGACAAAATGCAACATTTAAGTAATCACCAAAAATTGCATTTCTGAGCATGTCTTGAATATATAAATACTATCACAGAGTTATCCTGTTTGTTTGATATCCTGTAACAGGTCAAGCCCAAATACCTTTGGGTTGTCTATCTGTTACAAGAGAAAACTCTTGATGTGGGTTAAGACTACTGTCATGTGCTCTCTAAAGTAACTCAGTTTTATAAAGTCAAAGTGCACTTGTAGTTCATTGTATAGCTACAGAGAGTGCACATTTCTAATTCTCACTTGACAGACTTTTTCTGAACTACAAGGAAGATATTAATTCTTTGTTTGAAAATTATACTGTATGCATTTCTCTGAAAGCCATTCGATGTGAAATACTGCCTATTAGAAGCAAGCCAAGCATTTAACTATATACAATTCATTTTATGAGAGATGGCTTTTCTCAGTAGGTCATCATTTGAAGATCCATTGCTTCTGTGCTAAACATGACTCCTCCCAACAAGTATCTAAAATAATTGCAAATAGTCACACTAATACAATTATTTAAAGTTTCATTGTAAAACCTTTCCATTTAGAAACCCAACATACAATAAAGGTTACACAGCTCAGTCTGTCTGACAGTCCCTTAGATGGATGGACCTATTACAATCTTTCCAAACAGGGAGGCCAGGTCACTCATTAAACCATGGTCAATAAAAAAATGGTGAAATGGGTTTGTCCCAAGGACTGATGGCTCAATAATTTGACAAAAGGACAGAGAAGAATTGCGAAAAACAAGAAGATCGATGGCTATTAATTTAGAAGCAACACATATCCTAGAATGAAACAGTTTATGTTGTTATGTAGGATAATTACCAATTTCAATTAGCTGACATTCCACACTGCTTTGGGACTTTAGCAAGAAAATAAGCTTCACCATCTAACACCAGAGCTGTACTGTGGTCCCCTGGTGCTGCTTCCCAGACAAACTGAATACTTACTTCCTGGGCAGTGGCTCTTTTTGTCGTAAACAGCAAGAACTGAAGAGAGTTCAAAGGAAGTTCAAAGGGTAGGGAGCCGTGGGCAAGATTTGTCATTAATATTTTCCTGTATACGTGAATTTTTCTGACAATTTTGTTAAGAAGGATGGATGTTTTAAATTTAGTGAAACAATAATTTTATTATATTTTGATGATATTATGAAAAACAAATGAAATTAGAAACTTCTATGCACAGATTTCTGTCTCTATAGTGTCTATACACAACTGCCTATTTAAAATTACATTCTAATATGAAATATCCATGTTTTTTACTTAATTTGTGTTCTAAATGAAAACATTAGTTTTAAATGAATCAGTTTTACATTTCTCATTAAAAAAAAAGCCACAACTAATCTAACAAGTTAATGTAAGGGTCTATGATTTGCTGAAGAATGATACACCATACACAAATAGAATGTGCAAAGAGTGTTTTATTCTGTAGAAGTCCACTATGCTGGGGTCTCCCATTACCCAGAAAGAGAGACAACCGAATGAGTTCACAGGCCTGACTTAAAGCACATTAGGGGAATTCTGGAGGAGCTGGCCTTTATTTTTCTCCATCTTTAGGGACGTTCCATCAGAACCATTACTAAGGGTTGGAGCCTGGAAGCTATAGCTGAGGAAGTTTGGAAACTACTGCTGACCCATTGTCCTTGCCTCAGGCCAGGTGGCGGGGCAGCTTCTGAGGCCAGGACTTGCCTGGACTTGCCCAATTCTTAGAAACAGAGATTTAGGCCTGTTTTCCTGACCTGCCAATTTGAAGGCTCTCATGAAGTTAGCCTAGCCTTCTCAGTAATATGTAATTATAGGGATGATAATAATTTTTGTGAGATGCTTATTGCCCAACATACCATGCCATTAGTACAAAGACATAGTTTTAACTCTATTCTATTGTATAATTTCATGCAATATGTACTTAGTCGTCTCATCCTGTGCTGAATAATAGATTTAACTAACAGTTCCAGGCCTGTGGAGAAACCATGTGATATAATTTAAGTAAAAGACTACAACTCAAAATTCCTGAAACCAAAAGTTCAAATTAAATGATCAATAACAATCTGTATTTATAAGGTATTGAA
The DNA here is from genome assembly GCF_004785775.1 of Grammomys surdaster. Classification (NCBI taxonomy): domain Eukaryota; kingdom Metazoa; phylum Chordata; class Mammalia; order Rodentia; family Muridae; genus Grammomys; species Grammomys surdaster. The sequence goes on along the minus strand of NW_021604567.1, from coordinate 13,811,897 downwards.
ACACTAGCAAGAATTGAACATATAAGCTTGTGAAATTACCATGAGAATCTGGTGAAATAATAAACATCTGTCTAAGGGAAGAAAATAGACACTTTCTAAGATATGAATATTTCAAAATTAGATACCAATATTTTACTCCAGGACATTTTAGAAACTTAATCCACATTTTTTTTATCATTTTTTTTCATGTTGGATAAATAACAATTAATGTTTGAGATCAAATTTTCCATTTCAAACTAACTGAAACTACTGAGGTATAAAAAGCCAATCATAAATAAGATGCTATCCAATTAAATTCCTTTGTTAACATGGAGTTTCAGAATTATGCTATTTTACATGCTTCTCAGGATTTTAATTTCACACCCTTCAGAGTCATGGTTATATTGTCAATTAAGAATGCCATTAACAAAATTGGAGAATCTTCAGACATAGCCCAGCAGCCTGAGCACCAATTAATACTAACATGGTAGTTCCTGAAATGATCTCGTGAGTAAGACTTATTTCACTCTGGTGCAAGGAAAAGATGCCATTCAGAGTCATATTATATTTTCATCTGCAGTGTAAAGTCACTGGAAGACAAGAATTAGCTGTGTGTTCTCACTCTTGTAAGTTCAACTTTATCACTAGGGTTGTCCTACTCTCCTGGTCTTTGATCCAGCTGTGCCATTTGGGAAACTGTCAAAGGCCCTCGAACCTCTTGTTCGTGATGTCCTACAAAAGCATGAGAATAAAAACTATCGACGTTTATTTACTGTAAGTGAACTAACTCATTCAGATATGTTATTCCATCTTAGTTTCCTAGCTTAAATATTCCAGCATATTAAAGACAGAATTGGTTCTGTTCCATCTTGTCTCTTAAGGCTGTGAGCAACAAATGAGAATAAATCTTGATAATCGTTCTTAGGAATCAAGAGGTTGTAAGTGAATGATAAAGACAATGCCATTAGACTTAAACATGGAAAATTCAAAAACATCCATAGAAAGACAACGTAAGTTTTCCAAGATGACAGAACGAAGAAATGACACAGACTCAAAAATAAAAATCTTCATTAAAACAAACAAAAAGCAAAACCTAAAATCTGCAAGAAAAATTCTTTGATTTACATCTGTGGCTAGTTAGCTTCCTGGTTGCTCTAACATGAAATCTGACAATATTCCTTCAGACAGAAAAAAATTAGTTTCCCTGTTTCAGAGGATTTAGTGCATGGTAACTGGATAAATTTCATCTGGGTCTACACATGGTGACACAGAACACTAGAACTGAAAACTAAGCAATGAAGTGAAATGGCTTATATCATGGCAGCAAGGAGTTTCTCTCTCTCTCTCTCTCTCTCTCTCTCTCTCTCCCTCCCTCTCTCTCTCCCTCTCTCTCTCTCTCTCTCTGTCTCTCTCCCTCTCTCCCTCTGTGAATGTATAGAGAAGGTCTAAGGAACACTGACCAGTTGTAAATGATAAGACTTGTTCAGAGTATAGGACAGTAGGTTCACTATGCTAGTATGGTTCAACTTTCAAGGGACCTTTAACACATACATAGTTCTTATCAGAGAGTGAACTCAGGTTGTCTAGCTGTGGCAGTGGTTCTCAACCTCTGTGTTGTAAGCTCTATTGGAATCATACCAGATATCCTGTATATCATATATTTATACTACAATTCACAAGGGTAGCAAAATTACAGTTACAAAGAAGCATTGAAGTAATGTTATTTTGGGGATCACTACAACATGCAAGATGATATTAAAAGGCTGTAGTATTAGGGATATCAATAACCACTCTCCTGTGGGATGGTGGCTCCCGTGGTGAGGATACATCACTCCTCCTTTAGTTGATGGATAGTCTTTGGAAATGCCATCACTGATATTCACAGAGAGGTATTTTATTAGTCTCCTAGCTCTTTCTCAATGGCAATGGTGCTAATTACCACAATATATACCACCTTCATTTGCATATTTAAATTATTGTCAATGAAGTCAGTCAAAAGCCACCAGCTAAAAGGCTTTTTATTAGTTAGAATATAAATGCAAAACAAATACTGAGCAAATGCCCTCCCAAAACATTTCTGCCATGTTCAAATTTTATAGAAACAGAACTTTTGAGGTGAGAGTTTGGAACAGGCAAGCTGGTATGAATGGACCCTGTAGCTCCATCATTTGTAGTCTTAATAGGTATCAGGTGTATTATTGTCTCTGTTTCACTATATCCTAACACATAGGGACAACTATGAAAATATCCACAAAAGCTATATTTTAGATAATCATATACTCATGAAATTGATTGTATTCCTGGAAAATGAGTTGTTACCATCTGTAACAGTGAAAAGCTACCAATTACTCATATTCTGAAAACTATATAGCCCTCAGCTACTAATCATGTAGTCATTCTGTCTCCCATTCTAAATCTGGGACAAATTCATTGTAAACACAGCTAAAGGACTCCAAACTGCATCCTTGGTTGGTATGTCTATAAATACAGAGAGATTAATAACAGGAAGGTACCACTGTCTTCCTCTGGAGACCAATCCTCTGCTTCCACTTTGGGAGTAATAAGCACATGCATTGCACAGTTTCACCTGGATGCTTCTTTAAATTCTACCTCTAAATTTCACCAAGATACTGCCATTCCATTCTCAGGAGAGCTCAAGAATCCAGGGTATTCAAAGTATCTCTACTTGTAAAAAAAAAATGTAAAATGAAAATAAGCTAGAAAATATAAATACTGACAAATGAGTATATAAGGTGCACATTTCTGATAGTTTCTGAAGAACTTTGGGATGCCATTTCCATATCTCCTCTCACATTCTGGGAGAGCACACGATCATCTCTTCGATCTCAATAAGACTTGGCAGCTATTAAGTGAATGGTGTACTGACAGCTGAAGGGAAGGGCTAATAGCCTTTCTAATTACATGGTTGTGAGTGGTTTCTACCCTCTAAATCTTTAGAGGACCATCCGATTGTCAGCTATGCATATTATTTTAATCTCTCATTATGAAACGTCCAACATCTCCCATATGGTTAGTTGCTATGAAATAGTTGATATAAAAATGTTGCCCAGAAAACCTGTAACATCAAAGAGACAGACAAAATGTCCCCAAAACTTATCTGGACATGTGAAACTTATACTTGCACATAATCATATAAATATTTGTGCCCTTCTTGTATTCCAAATTTTTAGTCAAGCCAGCTTCAGATCTACAGTAGTAAGGATATTATTATTTTTCTGCATTTTAAAACGGGGTATAAGTAATGTAAATGAGAAAGCATCTGCTTAGTCTTGGTCAAAAGAGGAAGAAAAAGTAAGAGAGACCACGGAAGGGCATATGCACTGTCTTCCCATGGTGTGCTCTTTTTTTATCCTTTCCTCTTCTTTGTAGCTTTCTCCTCTCTCCTAAAGATTTTAGGACTTTAGTCAATTACTTTTTAGATAAACAAAAGGAATAGGTGTGAGGTATAGTGAAAGTCTATACATTCAGGGATTTTATTTCCAAACAAAATGTATACATGCCCTGCAATCTTCCATAATACAAATTGATCAGATATAAAAAGAAAGTAAGCCTACGTATTAAACTCTCTTTTTTATAGAGATATGCACATTTGCGTATATATGATAATCTCTAGTCCCTTCAATTAAAATTAATTCTTAATTATTCTTAAAGACTGAGAAAATAATGAGTAACTATTTTCTACAAGGTCAGATAGGATGATCTTTGCAAATTTACCTGAAACACAAAGGCTTGTCCAATTCTGTGTCAGCTCATATTTCTCTGATTTTCTCAACTCATTTCTGATAGTTGTCTACAGTAATAGCATTACAACAGATGGTCTGAAATTTAGAGTTAAGGAGACCTTAGAAAAAACTATTTGAGGGAGTAGGGAGTTTGTTGTTTGTTTTACTTAAGATAAGAAATTCATCTTAAATGCAATTAGCAAAAGGTATTCATACTGTCTAAAATGTATGTTGCCAAGTCCTATATAACCTGACCCATGGCATAACTTGGAGTATAAAAACTTAATGACAGCAAAGAACAGTTAAATGAAAATATCAACCTTAGTCAGTTTCAGTAATAGAAACAGGATTCCGTGAACACGTCACAGTACTAGAAAATGGATTAGGGAAAGGTGGTTCTCTGGAAGAGAGATACATTCATTCATCATTTGCAAATAACTTTGCTTTGTGTAAAAGACATTTACAATTTGGAATTTTCTTGGTTGTTTAAAATTTCTTGGTTGTTTACACATCTTCTTGGTAGTACAGCAGTCCATAGTCAATGACAAAATTTATATATGGAGTGTTGTCCTGTCTGTGTAATAGTTCTAGATATTGAAAAAGTCATTCTGTATCCTCAAATTTACCTTCCTCACTCATGATATATGCATACTTCATACTTTTGTATGTGTATGCATAAAAATAAAATAAAAATAGACAACATATTTGTAGAACAGGCACTGATATAATAAATAAGCAACATGTACCTCAATTGGGTAATCTACTTCTCTATAGTCTTGTTTTTAAGAATCATACATATGGATCTAAAAAAGAATCATCTACCCAAATTTACATATCTATCTAAACTTATACTGATATATATATATATATATATATATATATATATATATATATATATTTACTTAAATTTCCAACTTGGCTGTTGTGTACTTTCCTTAAAATGGGTGGGAATTTTTGCCTATTATCTTCCATCTTTCTTTTATTGTCTTCAAAGAACACCAATCACATCCAAAAAAACTTGGATGATTAAGGTGAAATGGTTCAAGGGCCTTATTAGCTTTTAAAGAACTTTTATGATGTTCAAAACTTCTGAGACTCTCTTCAAAGGCCATTTGAGAGAAGCTTGTTCACATATCAGATTACAAAGCATTATTGGCAGGCAGAAGTAGAAATGCTGTCCTGCATCAAGGAAATGAAAGTCCCAGCCTGCCAGCTCTGATTAGAAAAGACAGAAAGAACAGTGGGAAAACAGTTCAGCATGGTGCACACCAAGCCCTTAATTAGCACCTCATACCCAGTCCCTTCGAGTCA
>NW_021604567.1:13768127-13806464 GCF_004785775.1 Grammomys surdaster | reverse complement strand
GCTTCTAATCAAAGTTCAAGGATAGAATGATTAAAAAAAGATAAACCTTATGATTTAGAATCAACTAGGCCTAGACTTTTAGGCAGGCTTGTAGCAGTAATTGCCTTGACTGAGGTGTGAGGCCTCACTCAGTGCTGGTAGAACATTCCCTGGTGGTATCCTGGATGGTCTAAGTGTTCTGCACTTAGAGAATGCTGGGTAGAAACTGGCATGTATCATCTCCTGCTTCCTGAATGTGGATTGGAAGTGACCCGTTGCCTAAACTCTTGCCACTGGACCTTTGCTCCCTTGATGATCTACAGCTAGAAATATAAGCTAGAGAAAACCCTTTCTTTCTTAGCTTGATTGTGTCAGTTATTTTACCATAGAGGTAGAGAAAGAACAAGGAGAGTCAGTCTTGGGAATCCATATCCCATAGCACATTCTAGTGATGGCCACTCTAATTTGAAGTCCAGCAACCTTGAATCTTCCATTCCGCATGTCAATGAGAGCAAGGCATTTGTTTCTCTGTACCTGATTTGTATCACATCATTAGGAAACCTAAGTTCAGAGAATGGCATGATATTTTGGAACATCCTTGTGCTAATAGTTTGTGATAGAAACCCCTTCCTTCTCTAGTGTGAACCTTTAGGTTTTGTTTGACCTTCTCTTTAGAGGCTGAAATGAAATGAACTCAATGAGTTTTGAAGGTAGAGGAAAACAGAGGCAAACTAGTTTTGCCTGAAAGAAGCTTGGTGACTGAGTCAGCCATGTGGAGATCACACTGCTGTGCACCTCAGTGTTTAAAACTCCTCAGGTGTTTTCTCACTCCAAAGCAAATTCAGGCTCTACTCTGTTCCGATATCATTTTAGTTTATATTTTAAGCCTTATTATTGTTCCATGTGTTTTGGTTGAATGTATATGTGTATGACAAATATGGGCCTAGTGTCTACAGAGATCAGAGGAGGGCATTGAGTCCTCTGTAACGGTGTCATGAGTAATTATGAGCTATAATTTCAGTGGTAGGACCAAACCAGAGTTCTCTGCAATTGCAGCCAGTTACTTTAACCACCGAAGCATCTCCCCAGCCCTAGCTTATGTAATTTCTAAAGCATACAGAATATTTCCCCTTAAATGTAATTATCTCATAAACCTTCATAGACAATTTAAAGTGCACTGTTAGATTATTTGATTCCTCACTCAAAAAATACATGTCAAAATACTATAAATAGTTTACTATGGGTATCGTTTTCTATTAACTTACTTCCTTCATTGTTTTTAAAAACAACATTTGTTATCTAGATGATCTATCTATCTATCTATCTATCTATCAGCATATATCTCTACAAGTTAAAATTAATATCTATAGAAAAGTTTCCACATTTTCTATAAAACGTGATCATTCATTACCATATGCAGTTGTATAATGTGTTCTAGTTCTCCTAATAAAATTTCACATGAGCAATTTATTTTATAGCTAATTGTTTAGTAAAGAATTGGATAGTTTTTCCACTTTTCGAACAAAACTAATTTTGCAAATTTTGGCTTGCTTCCTCTTGCAAAGCGTGTATGCCATCTGCCATAATCACTCTGCAAGACAATAGTATGGGTGTATTTTCTTCATTTATATTATTTAATCCAAAATATACTGATAATTTTAATATATTATGTATAAACAAGTATGCATACAAATCAACCTACATACATATCCACCTAATTCCTAATTCTATATACATATCCACAAATTCTCTTAATTATGGGCAAGTGATAGGGAGTGAATAAAATTGACATTGCACAAAATTCTATATCTTGATACACTATGTAACTGCAAGTTTTAATATAATTTTAAGTCTTTTTTTTATTCTTAATGATATTTAGCAGATTACATAATATGCATCCTTGAAATTCATTTATGGTTCTAAATAGTAATGTATTTCACATTATGGCATTAAATTATTTTGTACAGTTATGTAGCTTCTCCATGCAAAGGTACTGCCAACTCCAGATAAACAGAACAAGGTGTCGAAGTGGGAGGGATTTACAAAAGACACAACCCAGTTGGCCCTGCTAGGTATCTGGGCCGCCCACCATGTTCCTGGCACTAAAAGCGACCAGAGGCCAAGTGCAGCTCTCGAGAAGTTACCGTGGTGGCTGATTCGCTGATCAGCTCCATAGAGACCATGCCCTAAACATGGATCTTGGGCCAACCCCGCCACCCTCATGGTTCTCTGCTAAGCCCCAGGCAATACCTGACATACTCACAGTTCCCGGTAGAATGAAAACTCTTAATGTGTAAAGATTATCCAATGGACTTATATATTTACAAATACTCAATACACAAGATGCCCAACCAATTGGAATTGTTACCCAATATCTAACCTTTTGATAGAAATTGCTACCCAGCCTGCTAGAGATCCCTGGTTCTTCCTCCATATTGCTTCCTCTCTCTCTTCGTCCTCTTTTCCTCCTCCCCCTTCTTTTCCTCCCAACTCCTGACCCCACCTACCTCTTCTACTGCCCAATCACCAACCTCCACTGCAAATACAATGTAACAGGCAAATATCCTGCTACAGGTGATTTCCCTGTGTACCGGCAATGGTGCTAAGTGTTGGTCATGTTACATTTAAAACACAAGAAATTCGATATTTTTTTCTTTAATGTCTTTTGTAATTTATGTCTTCTCAATTCCAAGTGTGTCATCACTCTATGCTAATCCATGAAGTTCATGGAAATTAAATATATTGATTCTGAATAGCTACTTCTTTTATTGCCTTCTATGGTAATAAAATATCCAGTTATTCTTATTCCTCCCTGAATTAAAAAGCAAAAATAAAATGAGAAAATAAGAATAGCTACCTGTGTAAACACACCCTTCTAGTAATCTAATAAATTGAATTGCAACATAACATTCAACCATGTTTTAAGTTTGCAAAAAGTTTTGTTTTCAATTGGTAAATTTCTAAATAGTACTACTTTAATCACCATATCTAAAAATATTTGAGAACTAGTATGAACACTATAAATTAAGTATCAAATACTATTTAGACATTTACATCATAGAATTATGTTTATAGTTCCTGTACATAAGGAGCTTTTAAAATATTTTATAATAATATTTAAATAATAACTTGCAGGCCTAGAGCTCAAATGTAGGAGCATTAGATAAATGCATGATCCAATTTCACTGTGACTGCATCTCACTACAGTCGTCATGGCACCATTAAGAAAGCCAACAGGAACAAATACAAGCAGACACGGAATGAGTGCTATGTGCTGTTTTTAAGCACATATACAAATGCAGCTGCAATGGAAATCAGTATGGCAGTCCTTACTGAAACTGAATGTGGAATTCACACACGATCCAGCTGTGCTATCCCTTGAAGGTAAGTGAAGGAACTGAAAATCATGTGTTAATTGAAACAAGCAATCTAAGAGACAGGTATCATATACTTTCTTCCATGTGAATAATCTTGATTTAAAAGAATAAATATGTATCTCTCATCTATCTATCTATCTATCTATCTATCTATCATCTACCTGATTGGTTATCATATAACTATCATCTATCAATCAATAATTATTCTTGAATGTAAAAAGTGAAGTGAGAGAGGTTTATAGGAATGACTATGAGCAAATTATATGATAGACATGTACATGTGTATAGATGTGTAATAATAAAATCCTTATTTTGTAAGTCAATGCTTTAGAAGTTTCTTCCATTTGAGACTATTACAGATGCAGATGTAATATAGAGGTTATAGTACTTTATCTTAAATCAATGTAATTCCACTCAACCATCCCTTGTAGTAGATGTTAAGTGATCAGAGACATGGGAAATAGAGATGGGAGGGCTATAGGAGACCTTCCAGAAAAGCCTTAACCTTACTCAAGTACCTTACCCAAGGTCTGAGTTAGTTCTTGACATATCATGGAGCCCATACCACCCCCCAACTACACAAAATGACTAAGTGTAAATGTATTTCAGCCTTAAGGATATTGACATGGAAATATATTATAGGATGTACTCTCTTCAATCATCTAAAGCATTATCATTTATTGCATTTTCAGATTTATCAAGAGTACTAATTTTATGGGCTGGAAAAACGGAACACTCGTCAAAGTACTTGCTATAAACGGGTTATGGCTTGCTTTGGAGTCTGATCACCCAAGAACAAATCACTTTGTATTTTTATCCCAAAGTTCCTACAGAAAGATGGGAAACATTCAGGAGAATATCTGAAGGTATATATGCCAGCTAGTCTAAAATATGTAGAAACAAGGATCCATTTCTAAAACTGTGGAGGATGAAGACTGACTTCCAAGGAGGTCCAATACCCTCTACATGCAAGCATGAACCTGGACTCATACAAATGAATACACACACACACACACACACACACACACACACAGTACCAACAGACAGATTAAAAACAAAGAAAGTACCAATTTTATTGTACAAATGAGTTACTATTATGGCACATTCAAGTTAAGATAACACGAAACACTGAATTGCTTTATTCTGTACATCCTTCTTACGCATAGGAAACATATTCCTACAAAACTCCCCTTGAGTATCAGAAACTGCAGACAGTGACACACAAAGACACATACATACGTACATACATAATACATAATACATAATACATACATACATACATACATACATACAAACAAACATACTGATACAATACTCTAGACCAATAACTAAGAAACAATTACAGTCTTAACTTATGCTATGTCCTCAAAGTTATGGAAGAATATTATGCCCTCATATCAAAGTCAAAGAGCTAAAATTTTCCTAAAGACAGATGGGGTGGGGGGGACTGAGATTCCTATTCCCACATATATATGATAAAATATGTAACTTCGGTGCAATAAGAGATAGATGGTATTAATTGTTAGCATAATAACATAATTGCAATGATATATGATAATAGTAATACCTTGTCTACACATGCCTTTCTTCTAAGAGTGTTAAATCAAATCATGTCCTCATGGTGATGTAACATAGGCAGATAGACCCAGGCATTGTTTCAGTACTAGGCTGCCACTTCCCTTCTATTGAGCCATTGGAAGGAGAATTGTGTCAGGATAAAGCCAGTTAAAATCAGAGAATTAAAACCATGGAAAGAGAAAGTCCACTTATAGTTTATTCATCATGATTACCCGGGTATTTTGCTTCCCATAAAAGAGCATCAAATGATACTCTGGATTTTAACTGAGATTTCCATTTTTTTCATTTGTTTTTCTCTTTGGTATAAGAGAGGAATGCCTCACAGATGAAACAGAATGGGGAGAAGGGGTGAGGATTATATATGAAATACACAATCAATAAATTTTAATGTATCAAGAAAAATAAATGTAAGGAAAATATAAAGCATGACGCTTGTCATCTGGAAAGACCGTCGTCACTAAGAACCTCTCTGTTTCTAAGCTATGACTTGCATTTGAAATGGAAACAAAATTGGAGTCCACTAGATGTTTCAAAGTGGAGAAACATAAGGGAAGAGGAGGTGAAATTTTCACTTAAAAATAAAGCAAGCCTGAGACACAGGTTATATATCAAAACTTGTCAGATATGTGATGCATGCATTTCATAGGACCCACAGAGCATACAGGTAGAAAATTATTAAATACTGCAAAGGGAAATTTGAGAAGTAATAAATGCACCGAGGAACGCCGTGGAATGGCAACACGTGTAGGGCAGCCAGCCTGTCTGCTCGCTGCAACAGATTCCTCATCTGGCCACGGTGAACAGTAGTCCAGCTGTCGGCGGAAAATTTGTCATATTTGAATCAACTTTGTATGTGCCAAAAACAAGGTCCGAAGTTAAGGAAAGGGATATCCTGTCACTTATTGGAATTGACAGTAAATTACACTTTGATGAGCAGATGGACTTCAAGAGATTTAAATTCGTAATCAAAGGGTAATCGTGAGGAACCATAATTTGGAATTCTCAAGTCAGCGCATCAATGAAGGGTATATCCTGAGCAAATGTCACAGAATCTTGTCTTGTTCTCTAACTAATACCATGTCCACCAATATTTGAAGAGTGCCTACATGCTATGACAAGCATGTGGACAGTTGTGCAAGTGTGTAATACAATGTATAGTATTTTTCTAAATAAAGTGGAAATTACACCTTAAATAAGATGAAGTACTAAATGCAAAGGTATGCTTTCTTTCTTGTATAATACAATAACTCTGGCTGGACAAGCCTTGTAGAACATGTTACTAAATGTGCTTGTATTAGGATGCGGTAAGCAATATGCTTTTTAATGATACTAGCCAGGACTGTGGCAAAGATAACGGGAAAATGACAGCCAGTGGGAATTAAGTGGTTGTAACTTATGGTGTTATGCTGTACAGAAGGATGAGCTCAGATAATGATCATGTACTGTATAATTCAAACATCTGGAAGTAAGGATTGTGAAAAGGTAGATATAAATACTTTGTAACTCAATATGTTTATATCTTAAACATTTGGCAATAAATATACAAAATAGAAAGGTATCCTATATGTATACTGTTTTACAATTAGAAATACAAGAATTACCAAATGAAGAAAAGCATCATGGTCCTAATCTTAAAGACTGAAGCCAACAATATGTTTTGGTTCATCAAAGACATAAAGGCATTATGTAACCTTTGGCCTTTTTTAGCAGTGACTTACTGTGTAGCCTATGCTGGCTTCCAGGTTGCAATCCTCCTGCCTCAAACTCCAAGACGTGGGATTACTAGGGTGTGCCACTATGTTTTGGCTTACCAATATACTTTTATAATTGCAATTATTAAAGTTGGTCATTAATATATTAATTATAATGATGGTTGGTCCATAAACCGAAGAAAGAAGAATTTCCTAAATAAGAACCCATACTACACATGCTGAGAGATTTAAAATTATTATCCAACATAGAAACATTTTCTGCGTCTTTCTCTTCCTGCCTTGTACTTTTCTATCCCTTTTATGTCTTTTAATAAAAAATGTGTAACTACGTTAAGCAGTATAACTCTGAAATGGATAATAAATCTTGCATATACTTCAAACATGTGTAGACTATGATACCAAATTAGGCTTGGAGAAAATGAAGCGCAGTTACAATTTATGAGTGCCGTGACAAATGACAGACATAACGGAAGTTTACTGCTTTGATCTTCCCATATTGGAACATATGCTTGCAAGAAATTTCTTATTGTCTCAGTGTAATGTCACTAAGATGGACTCCTTTTAGTTTATGGAAATGCCTTGAACAACTGAAGTCATCAATCTTTCTTAATTACTTACACTTAGTGACAGGGCATCCATACAGTATGTTTGTGCCAGGCAGAAAGGGATCAGTAGTCTGTGTGATGTAAAGTAAGAATAGGCAAGATGGTGATATTAAAACTAACCCGAAAGCTAATATGTCAGGAATATGAGGGTGGTAAGAGACATATGTGACAGAAGAATTTGAAAATATTACAGTAGGGTTACACAAATATTGAAAATGCTGTGAACAAACATACATTTTAAGCCATTAAATGGACTTTGAGCTTAATCTTTGAGAGATCATGCTGATGTCTATTGTGACGATGAAATAGAGTTAGTGTTCTAGAATTCAGAAACTCTCCCAGAGTTCTTAGGCATAGCAGTCTAATGGTCCTCTGTCTCTGTGCTTTGTAGGCAGCACCCTTAGCATGTGCAGCAGCAGGTATTCACAGAGAACAGCAGTGTTTTGTGTATCTGGAAAAGTTATCTTCGATATGCAGCAATGGAATTGGGAGGGTACTAGTAATATGTAACAAGCAGAGAATGGAATGACATTAAATTATTTTCAATACACAATATAGTTCTCCATGATACAGAGTTGCCCATCCCAGTATGTCAACACTGGGAAGAATAAAGTCAACTCATACAGAGAACAAGGTGTATTATAATGTGCCTATCAAGGGTAAAAGACAAGAGTCCTGAGGTATCAGGGAATGTAAGTATGAGTTGATGAAGTTCCTATTGGTGGCTGCATGTGCATGCAATCTAGTGACCTGTAAGAGGACCCTCACTTGCATGGGTCTATATGCAGTACAAGAAACTCAACATTTTCCTTTGGTACTCCCTCTGTTAATTACGTAGACAGTTAAAGCTGTTGGACTTTACAGTTAAGGAAGTTGAACTACAGATGAAGGGAAAAGGTTGAACTGATTATTTCAGCACTCAAAGGTGCTGTTTCTGTTGGTGAGTAGTGGGCAGTTTATATTTTTGAGGAAAGATAAATAGCAGAGCCTGATAGATACCGACTTAGACACACCCACCAGCTGTAAGCCAACATCAAATTGTGTAGGGTATTTTATCCTAAAGACACAGAGTCCTAGAAGCAATGGCCTCTATAAGCAACAGCACATAGGTGTTGAAAATACAGCTACATATCAAAAAAGAAATGACCAAAGGTGAATGTTCAGAGATATGAGGGAAGATCAACTCTCGGTTAACAGTTCACCCATGAATATATGATCTGATATGAAGTTAGTGGTTACACACTTATTGCAAAATGCACAATGATTATTCTGTTCCTTTTAAAGAGTGAATTTATTTTTATATGCCAAGTGTAGGAGAATGGCAGTGTTTTCTTCCTTTGAGAAAGTTCTTTTTTAAGTTTTTAAATATTTTAGACACTTGGAAACCTGTGTGTGTGTGTGTTTTCTTCCTAGAAGGGATGGCTTTTGGTAACTCATGATGTTCACTGAATTCAAACATTTAGCTCAAATAATAAGATCAGGTTGATATTATACCCAGTGGACTTTGAGGTCTTTCAATGACAAAATCTGGGATTTCAACTTAGCTTTTCACAGCTAAAATTAAAGTTATAATCTAACTTTTGTAAAAACATATATGCAACTCAAATGTAAAGATGACTAAAATTTAAATACAAAATTTCTTATCCCATAATTTGGGACAGTAGAAGCCTTAATTCATCTAGATTTCTTTTCACTTCCGTGGTTGGTTATGTGTTATTTTCTCCATATAAAAATCTACTTACAGCATAATAATGTCAATCATAAAATCAGAATGCTGTTGCACTCCATGGAAACTACATTAAAAAATATGTTATTCAAGAGCATATTCTTAGAGATATTTTAATCATACCTAAAGATCATCTATTTTGTTTATATTGATAGCAAGTTTGCAAATGTATCGTGAAGAATTCATATCAAATGATACATATCACATATGTGATATGAGAGAAGGAGAGAGCACTTCTTTAGGGAAAATGATTCTGGCTTTACATATTTCTATTTTTCACTCTGAGTGCTATACTTAGATGCACCAACTTATAATAATCATGAGTAGCCATACCATATGCTCTTCACTATTCTTCACTAAAGCTAATGGAGTGGCCATTTTTTTCAGCATTCAGTATCCATAATTAGCAAGAGACTATTTTGTATGTGAATATAAAATCCCAGGATTCTACTGCATCTGGGTCCTGAGAGGGGATACTTGTCCTGAGTTCATACTTCTCTGACTTCATATATTTAATATATAGTATGTACAAATTAAGTGGTTGCTATGGAAACAATGAATAAATTATCCCCCTAATAGAGGAGTTTCTGGTGAGAAATCATGGCAAGAGCCTATTTCTTGCTACAAAAGAGCCAAATGGACTTTCTATTTCAAACGTTTCTTGTTGTCATTTTAAGGTGGAATAGTTCTTTCCATCTCATGCACAAATATACTTATGTTTTGGGCTCTCTTAGTGTATGTGTGTGTGAGTATGTGTGTGTGAGCATGTGTGTCTGAGCATGTGTGTGTATAAGTATATGTGTGTTTGAGCATGTGTGTGGGTGTGTGTATGTTTGTGCGTGTGTGTGCATGCATGCACATGCTGAAATACAGAGTCATAATATTTTCTTAGTAAAGTCTCTATCTCTACTTTCAAAAACAGTGAATGAGAAGCCAAGGTATATACTAAAAGCAATGAAGTTGCTTAGTAGATGGAATAAGAGCTATCTGGTCCATCCTCTGACAGGTGAGTTTCTAGTTCAGTTGTGCCACCAAAGATATTCTGAGTATTCATTAAAAACAGGTGTGGCACAAAGGGAAACTAATTGGATGCTTTCCTGTGAAAATTCTTAGACTATTTTGAGTTTTCAAAAGTTACATCGCATTCATAAATTCATAATAGGGATTCTCATAATAAATTCTATAGTGAAAGCAACAGAGACATACTTTACCCTACATGCTTCTGATTAAAATGAACAAAAGCAGAAACAGTAATGTAAATCAAATTCTGATAACACAGTGTCAAGTCAGAGCAGAAATTTGTAAATGCTTGGCATTGAAAGAAGAGAAAATATCTTTAAACTTAAAACCACACTACAGAAATATGTCTAAAGCCTATTAACAACCCCTCTCCCTCCTTCCTTCCCTTCCTCCCTCCCTCCCTCTCCCTCTCCCTCTCTCTTTTTCTCTTTCTCTATCATGTATGTGTTGTTTTGCTCTTTGAGGAAGATGACTCAGACTAAGGAGAGATATATTTGAGTTTTCAGCATAGGTATATGTTTAACCTTGGTTGGCTGGTATCAAGAGATTAGCTAGTGGGTTTCCTTGCATCCCTGACTTGGAAGCCAGATATATAAAATCTGACTGGTTTCAAGCTATTTGCATGATAAAGGAAATTTTTGTTAATGGGATTTTGTAGCATAAATAATCATGTTTGTTCAGCAAGTAATTGGTAACCTTTAAATGAATTTTACCATTTCTAATGGTCATATAAAATTACAAATGATCTGAGCTAAAAAAAGAAAACTGTAATGTTACAATTCTACCTGCCTTTTTCTGTTGCTAGGTTTCAATTTCTCTCAAAGACTTGCAGACATTATATTTTATGAGAGATTAAGGTTTTAAAGATGGTTTGATTTCATTATCACTGTATGTTATAATTTCTGTCTGAATATTTTAGGACCATAAAATACATTACTTCCTTTAGCTGAGATCTCCTATTTCATAAGAAATTATAAAACACAAACTAGTTTATATTTCACCTTGTTTCCAACAATCTTGTTTGTCATTCATCTAGCATGTGTAGATAAGTGTGATGAGCAGATTGGTGAACTCAGATCTCTTTTTGTGCCAAAGAGTTTTATTCATTTATATTATGAACTCTGTATAGAATATTCCTACACACTGTCAAATAGAAGTACTGTCTAAAATGCTATGATGATGAAATAAGTAGGAATAGTATTTCAATATGATTTCCCATTGGATGATATATATATATATATGTCCTCTCAGCCTTTATTAGAGAAATGTCCCTTGAAATGAATGGACGTTAATGCAGAAACTCATAGCTACCCAGTGGAAGAGGCTTAGAAGTCAAGAGATTAGTAAGGGGACATGGAAGTGATTTCTAAGGAGTGGAGAGAGCCTAGCTGGTGTAATGATAGAAGGGGGATTATGGAAAATGAAGAGTAAAGTGTGGAGGGGAATGAAATTACAGAGGGTCCAGAAGGATGTAGAGGGAGGGAAAGGTAACACTCAAGACCTGTGACAGAGCCATATGGAAACTTCCTACAGGAGAGCCATCCTAAAATAATACATACACAGAAGGAATTTAGCTTCATTTAAACATGTAGTTATATGTCTAATTACATTGAAAATTCAATAGCACTATTAAATGTACATTCACTTAGCATACGCGTGTAAGGTGGCCTTTTAATTCTAGAAATCAGAGGTCATTTGTCAAACTGTAAAGATCTTTACATTTAGTGCTATATTTAAAAGGTGAAAGTAATAATATGTGGAATTACTTGTCCATGGCAGAATAATTTATTACTTAACTTTCAAAAGCATATGACTTCACTTTTGCATGACAATTACATTATAAATCATTTAGATCATTAAATTTTATCAAATATTTCACTCAGGATTAAATGTTTTAGCAATTTTTCCCCATTTCTTGATGATGAGACTAATTTTAAACCATCCCTAACCTCAGAAATAATATTCCTCTATCAAAATTAAATCCTGCTACACTCACTAGACATTAGTTTCTTCTCTCTCTACCTACAGCATAATTTTTATACACCCTGTGTATACCTTCGTTATGTTCTTCTCTTTTTACCTACAGCTCAATTTTTATACACACTTTGTATACCTTGTAGTATGTTTATCTGGAAATGCATGCAGGTTTTCTGTATTGAAAATACCAGGAGATAAAATACTAGCCTAATGCTTACAATTATCAGGGTAGCCTGGAAACTGTGAATAGATCCTTACTCAAACTTTATTAAGTCATGTGTTCCTCAATGCACGATGAAATTGTATGGAACCCCAAACACCTGACCTATCACCTGCTAAAGTCATTTGTGTCTTTATAATTGCTAAAAACATTTAAGAAATGATGTTTTCCTGTTTTTCCTGTTTGATCTTTGATTATTTAGCCTTGTATCAGAATCAAAATACCCAGCATCAGGCCTATTATTTTTTAAATAGCTTCTTTCGTCTTCTATATAGTCTAAAGTTTTATATTTTCCTAGACTTTAGGATTATCAACTCTTCTCTGTTTACCTTCAATGTGGACATCTATTACAGTATATACTTCTGTAAGTCTTCTCTAAGCAATACCAGATGCCCTTCATGATTAAAGGTCATCTATCTAGCATCTGCTGTACATTATTATTAGAGATTTATATTTAGGTACCAATATTAAATTGGCATAAATTAGGATTTTTATCAGAGCTTTTACTGATACATAGCATCTCTAAAGATGAATCCATCAGTAACTGCAGTAGACTGACCAAACTGAGAATTCATACTGGGTACTTTCATATCTATATTCTAGAAGTTTCAAAAATGGGAGACATAAAGAGGCCCTCACCAAACATTGTTTAACAGATATATTTTCCATTGCCTTCTTAGGCAAGCATTTTGATTTTTGATCTCATTCTTATGCCATCACAATAATTTCTACACCAAACTGATAATATTTCTCTTCTGCACAATAGATACATGTTCTACTGGGGTTAGACAAGGCCACCCAGTTGGGGTAAAGCGATTCAAAGACAAGCAATATAATCAAATTTGAAAAAAAAAAAAGCATTTCATGTTCAAAAAAAAAAAAGAAAAAAAAAAGAAAAATAGGGTACAGATTTAAACAGACAATTCTCAAGAGAAGAATGACCAGAAAGAACTTAAAGAAATGTTCAATATCTTTAGTCATCAGAGAAATGCAAATCTTAACAACTGTATTTTTTTGTTATTAATAATGATATTCCCCTTCCCAGATTCCTCTTCAAAAACACCCCGTGCCATGCTCCTTCCCCTTTCCCTCTATGAGGGAGCTCTTCCACTCACTCACCTACTCCTGCCTCACTGCTCCAGTACCTCCCCTATGCTAGGGCATCAAGCCTTCACAAGATAAAGGGCCTCTCTTCCATTGATGTCAGATAAGGCCATCTTTTGTTTTATATATATATATATCTGGAGCCATGGATCCCTCCATGTATACTCTTTGGTCAGTGATTTCATCCCTGTGTGCTCTGGGTGGTCCAGTTAGTTGATATTGTTCTTCCTAGGATAACTTTGAGGTCTCATCTTACATTCCTCAGAATGGCTA
Source organism: Grammomys surdaster (assembly GCF_004785775.1). NCBI lineage: Eukaryota > Metazoa > Chordata > Mammalia > Rodentia > Muridae > Grammomys > Grammomys surdaster. The sequence goes on along the minus strand of NW_021604567.1, from coordinate 13,792,893 downwards.
TGAAGAAAAATCAAGCTACAGATCATGCTGGTGATGATATGGAGCAAGGTGAACACTTCTCCATTGCTGCAGGGAGTTTCAACTTGTACAACCCCTTTGGAATTCATTTTGAAAGCTTGATGATATTCATCTTCAATGAAGATTTTCTCTGCTACTTTAAGAAACCACTAGCCAGTTGTCTATCCCAGTCCTACCTCCCTTCCCCTCATCACTCCATGCCATCCACCTCCCCTAGCCCCCTCCTCCTACCTCGCTCCAGGATGTCTAATCTAATTCTCTTTCTCATTCAAACTCAAGCATCCCACCTTGAGCCCTTCTTGTTACTAAGCTTCTTTGGGTCTCAGGTTTGACACATGAATATTCTGAAAATTGATAATAGATCTACCTCAAGAATCAGTCATACCACTCTTGGACATATACCCAAAAGGTGTTCCACCATATCACAAAGAAAGTTGTTTAACTATGTTTACAGCAGCTTTATTTGTAATAATCAGAAGCTGGAAACAACTTAGATGTCTCTCAGCAAAGAATGTATAAAGAAAATGGGACACATTGAGACAATGGAATATCACTCAGCTATTAAAAACAAAGACATCGTGAAATTTGCAGTTAAATCAATGGAACTAGAAAATATCATCCTGCATGAGGTAAACCAGATCCAGAAAGACAAGCATAGTAAATACTCATAACTGGATATTAGTCATCAATTATAGGATACTCACGCTTCAAACCCCAGACCCAAAGAAGCTAAGTAACAAGAAGGGCTCAAGGTGGGATCCTTGAGTTTGAATGAGAAAGAGAATTAGATTAGACATCCTGGGGCGAGTTAGGAGGAGGGGGCTAGGGGAGGTGGATGGCATGGAGTGATGAGGGGAAGGGAGGATGGAGGGAGGTAGTACTGGGACAGACAACTGGCTAGTGGATTCCTAAAATAGCAGAGAAAAATCTTCATTGAAGATGAATATCATCAAGACACCAGGATTGCCAAGTATTAAACTTTCCCCTAAAGGATATAGGATGAATTCTAATATCATTTTCTCTTTATCCCCCTTTGTATTGAATCTCATTAAAGAATCTATGCACAGATGCCATTACTGAGCAAAAAAATATCCTTGACATATCCATGAAATAATGGTTTCTACAAATAACTGGCTTGTGATTTCTTGATGAGTGTGGAGGTCTCCTCAAAACCATGCATCTTGAATTTGTACGTATCTGGCTTTGTACATTTTTTTTGTTTGGTTAGATAATTATAGAATTTTTTCCTTAAAGGACTATGTAGAGAATCTGAATGATATTTTCATATGCACTGAAGTGTTCAATTTCAAAATGTATCTATCTAAATGTGTTAGGAGCAAGAGTGAAATGAACTAAGCAAAAATGTTGGAAATTAACATTTAAGTTTTCATGAAGGGTCATCTCCACCGTTTCCAGAGATAGATCATGTTTGCATGTAAAATGCCTACATAAATACACTTATTTTGATTTTATCATCACTTTCAGCAATCATTTCAGTCAGGTATTTTTAATTTTCTTTATTTGTCTTGAGAAGATTTCACTTCACTCTATGCACTCCTACCAACCAAATGTTGTATTTATTTTGTGACTCAAAGACTATTGGTTTTTAGTTCTTCTTCTTAACAATACATGTGAACTTTAAAATATTTCACATAGCCATGCATATTGTCCTTAGCTTCTACAGTCCATCTGATTACTCTTTGACCCCAGATACTCTCTTTAGCACTGGACCCATGTGTGCTGACAGTAGCTTCTTTCCTACCCATTTCCTAGAGGGCACTGAGGAATAAGAAGGCTTTGTTTATAGTTTTGTTACAGAAGTCAGTCTCCAGGCAGTCCTACCAGAGTTATAACCACTTTTCCCACCTGAAATAGAATCCCCAAGTCCAGTTTATATGAAATACAGAGAATACTAAGTGTTCTCATAATAAAATCTAGCTTATGGACGATTTATTCTCTTGCTATTATTCATTGATTTTATCCTGATGAAATACTAGATGTCATTCAATACAGAAGTCCACCTCCTCTACCCTTGATCATTTAGCTAAATTAAATTCCATATTTTTCTCCATTTTTAAATCTATATTTGTGTTTACAATCTAGTGATGAATGTAATTATCTCCTCTCACCAGACACCACTTAGTTGTGCTTCCCCATATTTTATAGCAATCAAAGTCTTCTAATTTTATTAAAAACAATCTAGAAAGCACCCAGAAGAAAAATGTTAGAAGATCATGGTTGAAATTAATGAAATGCCAAAATAAAACAGAACAAAAAACCAAACCAAAGCAAAAAAACCACGTAGTATTAGTGAAACAAAAAGTTGGTTCTTTGAAATGCAAAAACTCAGCCAAGCTAACAAAAGATACAAATTAATAAAATTATAGAAGAAAGAAAAAAATTACCAGAGGTACCAATGACTGTGTAGTAATTTTAATCTAGCAAGATGACTGCTCTGGCTAGAATAAATACATGCCCTTATTACACACCTTTAATCCTAGGAGACAGAGGCATGCTGAGTTCAAGGCCAGCCTAGTATAGAGCAAGTTCCAGGTAGAGGAAAACTTTTAATCCCAGCACCAGGGAGACAGAGGCAAGCAGATCTCTGAGATAAAAGTCAATTCTGCTCAGTCAGAAGTTGTCATTCAGTGAGAGGCAGTGCAATGGAGTTGAGGTCATGGCAGTTCAGTTGGTGGAAATTCAGGTTGTGGTGTTCAGAGGGAGTTTTTAGCAGGACAGTTTTACAGGTTGCAGAGAGAACACGCTAGATACCAGTGAAGATAGAACAAGCCAGAGAACAAGAGTGACCCAGAAGATTAGAACAGATAGAGTCAGTTTGAGGCTGAGAAGAGCAATTTAGTCAGAAGCTGAGAGAAGCCAGATTGAATAAGTTAGCTTGGTAAGGAGTTTGGGCCAAAATAGCTGAGTTGAACCAGCTAACCATAGATCTGAAAGAGCTAGGAAATGGTGAGCTTATCCTCTAGTAAGCCTCCAAAATGGCAATCAGATATCAATTATATTTACAAATGTAACTTTTATTATACAAAAACAAAAATGACTTTTACAAAGGATTCCAATAATTTGAGCGAAAATTTATGAAACCCTTAATTAATTAGGTACCATGAAAAAATAAAATAACTGGTTTCCATTAACTTGAAACTCAATAATATTTTATTTGAAATCCTAATGCTTTTTATTAAGTCTAATTTGAGTTAAGTAAAATTTGAATTGAATGCTGAAAGAATTCTGTATTGTCTGTCAGATATTTTTATATAATGTTGGTTTATGCATAAATTAATATATCACCATCCTGCTATGATTTTATCAGACTGATAAAAATTTTGGCCAAGATTGCAAAAGAAAATGAAAGAATAAAAAAGGAAAGAAAGAGTAAGAAAAGATTTCTTCAAGGTTAGCTGAAATATTGAGGTCATATGTGTATATAAATATGATAAAGACATTGAAGAGATATCAGAAGATCCATGGCTAAATGATCAGGTTAATCTTAAAGCTCTTTGTCCTTAATAGGAAAACTCTTCCCCTCTTTGATAATCTGGGTTCCCTGAAAATGTTTGCATTATATGTGGATTTCAAGAAAAACTTTTGTGTTAGAAAGCCCATGAGCTCTTACATTGTTTTTGCTTCCTGGTGGTCATGAGGCAATGAGAATACCCTTCAAATTTCAAAATCTAATTGATATTCACATATTCTCTAAAATAATTCTGATAGCATTTTAATTTTTTAAATACCTACATTGAAATAATGATCACCTTATAAAAAAATAATGTGAATAATTATACAAAAATGACAGAATGAAGCCAAGATAATAACGTAAATGAAACCAGGAAGACCGTTACAAGTTCATTGCTCAAACCTTTCTATTAAAACACATATAGTCTAAGAGTTTGTGTTAGTTGGACATCATAGTACAGTAATTAATGCCAACTACTTGAACAACTAAGGTAAGTTGTAAACTCAAGGTTTTTTTGCATTACACAGTGAATTTAAAGCTAGCTGTGGGAACTTAACATTCTGTCTGTCAGTCTCATAATATAAAGTAAAAGAACAGCCAAGAGTACAGGTCCATTGTAGAGTGCTTAATGTGTGTAAAAGGCTGGATTCATTTCATAGTCATATGTCCACTCATACAAGTAAGGTTTGTCTTGCAAAGCATTAAATAAAATAGTTACAACATAATAAAACATACACTACAGGCATAAGTATAACTCTCATTATTCATCAAATAAACTTTCTTTGCCACAAATGGAGACTACTATAAAAAACCAACAACAATAGGTCAAATTGCAGAGAACAATCAATTGTTGGATATTCAGCCTTAGTAGCTATACTTACAAAACAAATCTTGAAACTAGGGTTCATTAGAACGTCAAGGAAGAGGAACTAGAAAAACTGCAGGAGCCAGAAGACCAGAAAATCCACTGTAAGATAATTTCTCCTAGAAATGACAGGTAAACATCACCCATGATTCCTCAATAATACAGCTGCCTAAACAAAACCTTAACAGGTATGATACCATTGAGCATGTTAATATAGAAGTTAGAACTCTCATGAGTCTTCACCCCTTAACCAACTATGGCATCTAAGGAATGCTGAGTGGGAAAAACAATCTTCCTCAAGGATGAGTCTTCTCATTGGTTAACTAATATCAATTGGTCAGCTCTGAAGTCACAAACAGGCAAGTAATACTAAATAATCTGAGAAGCAGTATTTCTATATGTATATCTGTGTGTGTGTATGTGTTTGTGTGTAACAATAAGAAAAGGAGGCTATATACATATGAGAGGGAGCAAGGTGAGGGGTCATAGAAGGCCAGGAGACAAGAAAAGAAAGATGGGCATTGATATTATATTTTCATTTAAAACAATGAAATAAAAAGAACAGTACATTTCTAATAAAAAACAAATATATTCAATAATGAGAGAGAATTTGCAAGTGAGAAATGAATGTACTCATTTATTTAAAATAATCCCACAGCTCACCTCAGCAAAATTGATATTGTCAATTTTAATGTAACTAGAAATATTTTGAGACATGGTCTCATGCATGTTTTGTTATGCCCATATTGCTAATCATAGCTGGTTCTGTGCCTAGCATATTGAATTTGTATTGGCCTAAAATTATTGTTCAAGGGATGCTTTTTGATTTCTGTGTTGAGGTCACAGAATGTGATCCAATGTTAACCTCATACATCTGAGGATGCTCTCTCGGCACCAACCTATGAAAGAACAGAGAATCCAGGGAGTCGTCACCTGATGGCTGGTGAACAGCCTTCATATGTGCACAGCTTTTCATAGATAATTCCTGTCTCTCAGCTTCACTGAATCTTCAGCTTTCCATCTAGAATTTCAAATACAGACTGTCTCATCTCCAATTGTGTTAGCATATGCTGGTTCAGAAATCCTGTGATCAAAATAAAACACTTATTGTTTTGTGCGAGCATCTTCAGGGTATTATTTTGTCACACATTGACTGTGGCTGTCTCACACTGTATTTGGCCAGTTGTTTTTCCTTAGCTTAACTACCATGTATGATATGGGATATGGACAGGAGGACCCCCATTACAGAGGATTAAAAATGAACATCCTCATTTTCTATGCTAGAGTTTTGAGGTATATTACTGGTTTAAGCACATGACTAATGCTTCTCTGCCTATTGATTGAAATATAAATATACTCATTAAAAGAACTCATTTCCTGTGAATTATTAATTATGTCTTAAAATTCTTATCCTATTGAAAACCCTGAACTCATTTGTTTTCTTGGAATAAATCTAGACTTCACCCAAAGCTGCCGTAGCCTTTCCAGAGCAGACTCCTCCAGATTTGAAGCCTTTAAGTCGCCCACTGGCAGTTTGCTACGAATCCTAATGGTTCCTCAGAACTTGTGAGAAAAGTCCGCTTTGTTAGTGTTCTATGGTAAATTTCTAACATGCTTCATACCCATCCATTCTTTATCTCTCATGCAGCCTAGGGATTCTTCTGTCTGTCTATCCCCTGCTCAGTTTATGACACTTGCTTCTGCTTTGTGCTGAAAAATACATGTTTCACTGATAGAAAGTTTTTGCACCTTCATGAATATGAGATTATATTTAAAGATGGAGCTGAATTTTAACCATGCATCAAATTTATTTTGGAGGAAGAATCTGGCCCAGTTCCATTTTTAGGATACATTAGGAGAAGAAAACTACAACTTGGACACCGAAGTATAAAAATACAGATTTTAGCTTCTTGCACATATTCCTATAAGTTTAACCTCTATTGGGAAATAACATATGACAATTTGCTGGTTTATTTACATAGAGTTTTCTACATGTTAGACATGTGACAGGAAGCTTTTCCTACCTTGTGTTTTAATTTACATCGCCATTTGTTATCATTGGCATGTTACAACCCCTCCTCTCCCTTTCAGATTCGCTAAGCTCTACTGTATAGCATGATCTTTAGGAAAGACTGCTTGTGTAGCATGCTAATAACACACTAATCTTCACTGATGAGATCAGTACAGCTTAGCATCATTCCTGAGACAGGACAGGAAAACAGAAATTATTAAATGGATATGTAAGGGATAAAAGGTCATTACCCCAGAACCTGGTTATGGACTCTTTTCTCAAGATAATGAAAAAATTCAACACAATTTACATTTTTGCAAATAATGTCTATATAGTGACAACGTTTCTTTAATGTTAAGAACCTACAAATAACAATATTAAAACACCAATGAACTGTGCCCAGGACCTTTTCCATATGTGACCTTTCTCCCTTCCCTGCTGTGAACCTAGTATTTACTAAAAATCTTACATGGAGCCTCTTTAGGGGAAAAAACATGCTTTAGCATCCTCATTTTTATTAGATATTTTCTTTATTTACATTTCAAATGCTATCATCTTTCCAGGTCCCCTCCCTAAAACCCATCTACCCTTCTCTGCTTCTATGAGGGTCTACTCCCACCCACCCACTTCTACCTCCCCACCCTCGAATTCCGGTCATCAAGCCTTCACTGGACCAAGGGCTGCTTCTCCCATTGATGCCCAACAAAGCCATCCTCTGCTACATATGCATCTGGAACCATGGGTCCCTCCATGTGTACTCTTTGGTTGGTGGTTTAGTCCCTGGGAGCTCTAGGGGGTCTGGTTGGTTGATATTGTTATTCTTCCTATGGGGTTGAAATCCCCTTCAGCTCCTTCAGTCTTTTTTCTAACTCCTCCATTGGGAACCCTATCCTCAGTCCAATGGTTGGCTACGAGCATCCTTCTCTGTATTTATCAGGCTCTGGCAGAGCCTCTCAGGAGAAAATTATATCATACCCCTGTCAGTATACACTTCTTGGCATCCACAATAGTGTCTGGGTTTGGTGACTGTATATGGGATGGATACCCAGATGAGACAGTCTTTGGATGGCCTTTCCTTCAGTCTCTGCTCCACACTTTGTCTTCATATTTGTTCTTGTGAGTATTTTATTTCCCTTTCTAAGAAGGACCAAAGCACTTTGATCATCCTTTTTCTTGAGCTTCATGTGGTCTGTGAGTTGTATCTTGGGTATCTTGTGAACATTTGGGCTAATATCCACTTATCAGTGAGTACATACCATGCATGTTCTTTTGTGATTGGGTTACCTCACTTAGGATGATATTTTCTTTTTTTTTTTTTGAAAGTAGATTTTTTTTTTATTTACCTGGTGAGCTTTTTGCTACTTGTAGTTGGCAGACCTCCCCTACATTTCCTATACAGATAGATGTCACCCAAATTTCTCAGAATGATAGTCCCAGACTTGTTCCCCTCAGAACTGTTAAGGAAAATGTGACATGTATTTTATGGCCTGCAGACTTCTTTCTTGTTTGGCAAGGACCACATTTATATATACATCTTTGAGCTAGAGAATCTGAAAAAGGGTTTTTGTAATAGGTACTTCCTAGGCTTTATTGTGTCTTGGAATTGGACTGATTAGATGACAGTTTCCTGGAAACCTTCTCCCAAACTGTTCTTTGTTTTAAGCATGTTGGCAAGGATTCACCTGCTATTAGAATCCGTGAAGTCTGATCCTGGTTGAAAAAGACAATCTGTATGAGGATTTCACTCTCCTGTCTTAGCATGCTTCTCTTTCCTATGTTCAGGAACCCATCAAAATAATCCTGACCCCCACAAGTCTTAGAACACCTTAAACAAGAAACATGATGAAGAATAGAAAATATGGGTTAGAAAATAACCCCAAAACCCAGAGCACTAGACTTTCTATGAGACCTTCAAGCATTCATTCCCAGTACAGAAGGTAGCCCTAAGAGCAGGAGAGCCTTTTTATAGACAAAATCAAGGTCTACTTAACAAAAGGATATTCTTTTCCAGGTATTAATTTAGTTAACTATCACCCAATTCTCAGAACATTCCACCAACTATAGAAATAGGATGATATTTTCTAGTTCCATCTATTTGCCTAAGAATTTCATAAATTCATTGTTTTAAAAGGCTGAGTAGTACTCCATTGTATAAATATAGCACATTTTCTGTATCCATTCCTCTATTGAAGGACATTTGAGCTCTTTCCAGCTTCCAGGTATTATAAATAAGGCTTCTTTAGCCCCTTTGAACAACATTTGTGACCCATGGTTTTATGTTAGCTGTGGTTGAATCCTGTCCATGTTACCCCTGAAGCCATTGTAAAACCCTATGTAAGAAAACAGAAGAATTTTTGAAAAGGAAAAACAACTCTGTAGTAACATATTGAAAGGTAATTTGGAAGCCACCACAATCATGCATGAGGTTCCCACTAAATTGTTTACGCATGACTCTCTGGAGTCTACACTACCATGAAGGTGTGTGTCTTACCCTTTTTAGGGTGCCATATTCTTCTTTTAATGCCTATGCCTAAATATGTGTTGATATTTCTTTGTAATAAAGTGCATTTCTGCTTCTTGCTGACTTGTCCTGAAACTCTACTCTGAAGTTAAGCTCATGTTCATCCAGAGTCTCAGAAGGCTTTGAAGTAGGTCCTGAGATCACGGAGTGTACCTGTTTCTCTGTAGAGTCACTACTACATTCTGTTCATTATTTAATCCCATGTACTTATGTTTCTATAAATCTATCACTGGGAAGATAGTATGTCAGTTCAAATAACTGAGCTAGCACTGAAAACACATAGTCAGTCCTTACCCCATGGAGAAAATCTGGATCCACACTGACCATATTTTTGTTTTTATCAGATTTCAAGTTCATCTTCACCTTGTAGAGGCAGATTTATCATATGGGTTTCCAACTTACTCATAACCTTTCAGACAGTGGTTACTTTGTGACTTCCACCCTCTTTTTCAGTCTGTGCTTCTTTGATCCTTGGTTGTTTCATAAATGTAGCATAGATGTGTGGAAACTGTTAATTTTGAGGTACTTATATGAACTCACAAAGACAGAAGCAGCATTAACAGGACTACATGCTGCTGCATCAGGTCTTCTGCAAATCTATTATGGCTTCCAGTTTACTGTTCCTATGGGATATCTGAGTGTGAAAATGAATGAGTCTCTGTTTCTTATACCTTCTCTTGGGCTCTTTTCTCTCTGTTGGCTGTTATGTCAAACTTGGATATGATAGTTTTGATTCATTTTGATTTTTTTAGATCTTATCATAGTTTATTCTGTTTCATTTTTTAAATGGATGAATGACTGAATGAATGAATACCTAGCCACTAGGATAAGTGTTATCAACTGAACTATCACTTAAACCACCTCGGGGACTAAAAGTCAGTCTTCTCCAATGGGACACCAGGTATATTAACTCCAGGACAGGCCATGTGTTCAGGAATAGTTGACATACATCTAATGGACTTCACTTTGTGTGTTTGTGTGTGTGTGTGTGTGTGTGTGTGTGTGTGTGTGTTACAGTTAGTGTTTTAGTGGTGGTGTTGTTTTTTGGTTTGTTTTATTTTGACTGTAGATTTAGATTGAGATTTTGGTTTTAAGGAGGTTGTTATTGTATTGTAGTTTTGTTTTTTGTTTGATTGCTTATTTTATTTTTTATAAAGAACTTATTTGGGTGGATAGGGAGGAGAGGTTCTGAAAAGAATTGTGTGAGGTGAATAATATGATTAAAACCTATTTGAATTTAAAAATTGTTTTAAGTAATAAATTAATTAAAAGGGAAGTGTCATCCATCACTGATACATGTAAAAGAGTTCATCCATTCACTGAATGAAGGAAGGTATTCATTCATTTATTCATCCATGTTTAAAAATATGGAACAAAATAGACTATAATAAGGTAAACAAAAATTGACATACCAAATTCAACAAGTGAAACCAACAGAAGGAAAAGAGACCTAGAGAAGGTCTAAGGACAAGGTAAAGAAAGCCAATCATGTAGTTCACCCATTCTTTCCAAACATTGATACTTTAGATACACACAACTTGGGGTTTGGAGAGATGATTCAGCAATCAAGATCAGATCCAGATTCATGCTCAACATCCAAATGAAAGCACACTGCTGTCTGTAACTCCAGTTCCATGGTATCTAATGCATTCTAATCTGTCGATATCAGGCATGTATGTGGTACACACAGGCAAAATACTCACATTGTAAAATAAAATAAACAAAACAAAATACATACAGCAAAGCTGTTCTTTCTTTATTATGATCTATTAACCTCTGATCTATTTGGGTTTCATTTATTTGGGCTGCATTTCATATTCTGTTTTCTTCACTATATTCCTGTATTCATCACTGAAGAGAATCATCCATCAGCATGACCTGCCACTTCCTGACACCTGTGGCTTCATCTACTTACTTACCCATTTAGAAACCTAACCACACCACTACCTCAGTCAATATTCTGGTACCAGGTCGGTATTTCCTATTCTTACGTATTAGCTTACATACAGTGATTTCCCTCTTAAACATCAACAGAATCATTCATTTACTGATGCTATCCACTGTTCAACATTCACATAGGACACAGAAGTGATCTAATAAAATTATTTTCTTTTGTTGTCTGCCAAATTTAAGCATCTGGCTCTGTGAGACATTCTGCTTCCCTTCTGATGGGGAAGAGGTTCCCAGTCTTCATATCTGCATAGGTTCACATCCCTGCGTTCAGTGTACTCATGCTTCTGGACTTCATCTGCTTCCACTGCGCCATGTAGTACCCACTTTTCATAGCTTTACTGTCACCACCACACAGTCTCCCTCCTCAAACACCATCTTATTGACCGTTTTGGTGGTTTCGATGTATGAGCCTGGGGATTCCCAGTTCGTGCTCCAGCATCTTGCTTATGTGCTTGACTTCTCCTTCAATAAAATTTCAGATACTTCATCTCTTAATTGTTCAAAAATGCAGGGGTTTTTCCTAACACTTTCTATACTACTAGTTAAAAGTACAGGATTTCTTCCTTAGGTCAAAGAGACAGCCTGCTTTCTGTCTCTCCTACTGACTTCTGAAGGATTAGAATCTATTTTCAAAAGAGAATAATTTGCTTAAAGCCTATAATATTTTCCTATTAGTCTTGTGTTTAAAATGTTCCTGTTACTTTCTCAATAATACTTCTTACCATGGCCTTACTTGCTATGCTTAGACAATCTACTTAATTTTATCTCCGTTTTTTTTAACAGGATCATCTTCCTTACCTACATCAGTTTCCTTGATATTCTTCCTTGATATTTCAGGTCTTCTTTATTTATGTTCGTATTTTGTCTAAACTCCACCTCCACAGTTACCTGGCAACAGCCAGGTAGGCCTGCCCACTATAAAAGGGGCTGCTTGGCCCCTCCTCTCTCTCTGACTCCCTTACTCCCTTGCCTGCAGGTCCCCTCTGCCCCTTGCCCCTCCCCCCTTCCCTCCCCCCTCTCTCCATGTGGTCATGGCCAACCTGCACTTCTCTCCTCTCTCTCTCCTCTTTCCCCCCATCTTCTCTCGCTTCTCTCCCACCCTCCACCCTGAATAAATGCCCCCCCTCGTGGAACTGTTTGGTCTGGCGTTATCTGTCTAAGCTAGGTGCAAAAAAATCTAACAATTTTGTCTTCTTGTACTTCTAAAACATACTGGTTCTTTTAACCTGATGTTCCATCTCCACATAGAAATCTATCACCACCTCAGCTTAGGCAGCAGTATGTTTTAAAGCTACACTTTTATCATATAAACATATCATAACATATCCCTGTTATTTTCATCACTGAAGTAACAGTTACCGCAAGTAAAATTTTCTTTGTATTCACCTATTGGGACAGAATTGTCTCGAGAGGAGAATGTTGTTCTGTATGCCAATTCCTATTTGGCTCTTAGAAATGTATCAACACATAGAAAACAATTAGACACTTATAGACTGGTGGGCTATTAAACAATTTTGTAGATCATGTATATTACCATCACAGTATAGACAGAGCCTGAAAATATCAGGAGTTTGATTGGTTTGGAAAAAGGTATAAAGAGGTCACTAAATTTTATATTGTTTAAATACCAATTGCATAGTGCTATTCAAGATCAGAGACTTATAATTTAGGAACATTCTACACATAATTTTTTGTGCTGCTCATGTTCACAAAAATGACTACTTTTTTCATTAAAAATAATTGTTACAATTACATATATGAAAAATTCCGGGTCATATAATTGTACTTAAAGTATTTTATTTATAGGCTTAATCATCTTTCTTGCTGACGGTTGCTTTATTTTTATTACTTAAGCCTGCATTATCCCTCTAGGCTATAGATTCAGTCGAATTTGTTCCACCAATTTAGCATTAATAGCCAGCAGGCTTCTAAGAAACCCCTGAAAGGACCAACATTTCTGCCTTTGGGGATTCTACTGAGTTTAGTGATCTTCTTAAATCAGTGACAGCTTTAAAACAAGAAGGGATATTCTCAGCCACCAGGTAATAAAATCAAACATGACACAAACACAGAATATTCCCAACGCTCAACCTAGTTCAGAAAAGTAAAAAGTAAGTAAGTATAAAGGAGATGCTAATGCACAGTTAATTATCAAGCAGGATTATTCAGAATGAATGCTTGCAGGCTTGTATCCTAGAGGATGGTTGGGCAACATCAGTTAAATCCCCCCTCCATGATAATAGGATGAAGATACATCTTAAGCAATCTTGAAATCAGCAATTACATGACAAACACCACCGAACCCTCTTACAATGGGTTGTTCCTTTTAGCTTAAACACATCTTCTTAGTCTTGTTTTCTCAACATTTGTTTTAATACTTTAATTGAAACAAAATTACATCATTTCCCACACTTTAACTTACTCCAGTCCATCCCATGCCCCCCCACTCTCAAGTTATTTTTATGTTTGTGTAAGCATGTGCAAGCACATGCAGTCTTCTGAGTCCATTTCTGTTGTTTGTGCATGTAAAATCACAAAGTGGACCTCTCTACATTGGGCAAGTTATAAGGAGACTCATTCAAGAGAGATGCTAATTCTTCTCCATATATATATATATATATATATATATATATATATATGTGTGTGTGTGTGTGTGTGTGTGTGTGTGTGTGTGTGTGTGTATGTGTGTGTGTGATTTATTTACTTTTTTGAAATCATAATTTTTACTTATTCACACAGGGGTTATAAACACAAAAAGACAGGATGTGGGGAAGGGGATGTCACTGGAGCGTGGGTGTTCAGGGGGAATACAGATATCTTTCAGAACAGGGTATCGGCTGGGTGAGGGTTCGGGGGATAGGTCACTATGACTCTGCCAATGATTCACTTGTACTTATCTAAGTTGGTATTATCTGCCAAGGCAGATATTTATAAGGTCTATGACTACTCAGGCTGGTAAATTGTCACAATACTGCCTGTTTACAATAGCGAATTCTTCTTCTTGCATCCATAACTAATTGCTTTTTGCAGGATATTTGATCACACGGTGAACCCTGAGATTGTGTTGTTTATTGGAAAACCTGTTTCTAGTTGGGTAGCTCATCCTTACTATATACCCTCAGTCCCTCTGGGTAGAATACAGACACAGCCTTCATAAACACCTTTAGTCCCAAACAATGCAGGGGAAGTCAATATGCAGTAAGAAACATCCAGGTTTGAAAGTAGTGTCTAATTAAGTGGCAGAAAACATGATGAATCAGAGAAACATTTGACAGAATAGGAAATCCTCAACTTTCACAAAAAGAGAGAGAAAAGAGAGGCTTCTTAAGAGAGAGCAGTGCAGGGTGGGAGGGAGGGAAGGAGGGAGGGAGAAGAAGGGAAGGAGGGAACAAAGGAGGAAGAGAGGGAGTTTTACTAGGAAGGGGGGAGGACAGAGACAAGTTGCAAAGAATAAGTTAGACACAGGTGAAGACAGAAAGAGAAGGAGCTAGAAGGTTAAAAGTTACTGTCAAAGTTAGTGTGAAGCCAAACAGAGCAATTAAGAAGAAACTGAGAGAAGCCAGCATGGCCAGACATCCTTAAAAGTGCAAGATGCAGTAGACCCATGTTCTTGGTAACCAAGATTGAACTTAAAACCCATTCATTAGAAGGGAACTCATGTCTGTACTGTAAACATTGTAAACTTTTTTGGGCTGTTGAGGTCATGGACATTAGAAAGGAATTTATTACAGCTTACTGAGAAAAACCTTCCATTACAGTTATTTATGCATTTCAGGAGACCGGCAAGTATACCAAGCTATACATGTGGAGGCCAGAAAACACCTGGTGGAAATGGTTTTCTACTTTCACTGTGTAGGCCTTTGGGAACCAAAGTCAGCTAGTCAGGCTTGGAACCAAGTGTTTTACACACTGTGCATTTGGTGTGACCCTTAACACTTATATTATATGTCGCTGACCCTATAGAGGATATGCAAGGTCCTCTCAGAGAGAAAACACTCTTGTTCTTTTATTTAATAATATTTTTAGATTTCGTGTTTCTCTAATTGGAAATATTCTATATATTTATTACATATTTATAACATGGTATAAAATATAAGTACTTATATGCATGATTATATGCATAACATATACATTATTCACACACTTGTCATTTTGATGTTTGGAATGTTCAAAATCAATTTTCCTGGGAGTAATTTTTATAAATTTTGTTAACTATGTAATATACATGTAGTCTCTGAAAAGTATAGTAAATCTCAAAGAATCCCAGTTGCCATATAAATTGTATTGGTAAATCTTCATGTTGCAAGCTGTCATCGAGAACAAGAGAGAGGCTCCTTTGCTTTAAATATAAGCTTGCTTGTCTCAAGTACCCTGCAAAACTCCCTGTGGCAGACTACTTCCTGACCCTGAAACAAACAGAAAGGTGAACTGCAAGAGGGTTACTGAAAGCCTCTTGCCTCTTAGAGCATTAGAAGTTGAAACATCCATCTTAGTGAGAGGGTAGCATAGTTTATTCCAGGACATAGCAATGCATGCTGGGAGAATGAGAAGGCAGACATCCATCTTCAGACAGGACAGAAAGGACACTAACCAGAAATCTCTCAGGAACTCTCTCATGGCTGCTTCAGCAGGGCTCCACTGTTCCTTTCTAATTTGTCTATTTTCTAATTCTTTAACTGTTTTACACTTGTATATAATGAATTATTTTCATATGATAGCTGCAGGTTCTTTTTTGACATAGGGTCCCATGTAACCTAGCTGGGACTCTACCCTCTGAAATCCTCATCAACCTTCCGTGGGCATAGCAAGCACCCCATCATCCAATACCAAAGTGTTACTCCTGGAAACATACATATATGTAGCGTTATACACACTGAGCGGGGTTTATCTGTGTATTTAGGAGTATGTACTACATATGTTTATGAATAGATATCTGGGTGTGTGTGTGTATAAAAAATAATGAAAAAAAAAGAGTCATAAACCTGAGAAGGGGGGAAATGTGTGTGGTAGGGTTAGATGAGAAGAAAGTGGAAGGGGAAATGATGTAATTATATCATAATCTCAACAATAAAGTAAATAATGAAAAGAAAATATTAAAGCTAAGAAAAAAGAACTAATGGATTGCTAAAATTATGCTATGAATTTTCTTTTTCAGGAACAATCTTGCAAGTTTGACTTCTCTGATAGGGAAGGGTGAGTATTCCAATTTCTTCTCAAGTATGCCACATACTTTTTTTTTGCTAAATTTCTTTCATTATAACATTTTACATTTCTATTATTATTAATTTGAAGGTATTCTAATAATTTATATTTAATAATTCATATATATATACACTATTGTTATTGTTACCATTTTTAAAACTCACTTAACATATTATGATGTAACTATTCTTTCCCAGAATTTTATAATAGAACATGTGTTCAAACCCACAATTTTGATTGGATGGTACTTTTCAACATGAATATATTTTGATAGTTATTTGATCTACTTTTTGAGGAGCATTTCAGGAAATATTTTTGTACCTTAATTATTCTGTCATTCTTATAATTTTTACTACACTGATATTTAGAGAGAGATAGTATTTCCCATGGTTGTCAAAATGATATTTCAAAATTGTTCTGCTTTTGGATTTTCAATCATATTTTTAGTTGCTTATGATTTAATATTTCTATGTATGATACTTGTGGTAGAGGGTGTGTGTAAGTGCTGGTGCCCATTCACACCATGTGGAGGGGATGAGTAGGGTGTGTGTGAGTGCTGGTGTATGTTCACACTGTGTTTGGGGGTTGAGTATTGTGTGTGAGTGTGTTTGTGTTGGTGTACATTAGCACTGTGTGTGTGTGGGGGGGTGAGCAGTATATGTGTGTGCTGCTGGTGCACATTCACACTGTGTGTGGAGCAGGGAGAAGAAAATGTGGCAGTTGTTTCTTTCTTGGGGTCCCAGGATGAAACTCAGCTTCTCAAGGCTTAAGTGTTATTAGGAGTTCTAACCCACTGAACCAATCAGCAGCCTTAGTCATGAAACTATTAGTTTGAAATCCTGATATACTCTTTCCTTGTAGATTTACTGTACAGTTAGATTGAAAATGTGAGGGGAATGTTTTATAAAAAATTATAGAAGGCAAAGATAGGCTGCTTTTCAGAACCCTACGTTTTTGTTTAATCTTGATCTTAAATTTATAACATGAATCTGTACACCTGATTACTAATAACCTGGAGATTCATTGTGAGCCGGAATGAATACATAGGTGCCAAATTTATGCAATACATTTTCCTAAAAAAAGCCTCAAAGTTCTGTAATACTGGGTTTAAAAATATATTGTATATTAGACAAACCCCTAAACTGCCATTATTGTCTGATCACTGGGATGTGCTGATGATCCTTATGTGCAAGCTCAGTATCTCTGTGAAACATATTTCTTAACCAGTATCAGATACTCCCTTCTCTGACTGTTCTTCCTATGTAAGTTAGTGAGAGAAACCATTCTTAGTGTTGTAGTCATGGGAAATCTGAAGAAACCAGAAGGCTGATAACCAGAGAGGTATGCTATGTGATGCTCTGAGCAGATGTTATCAAAGAGCCAAGAATTTCAGAGAAAATAAAGATGGCACAATGTTCACCATTCTTACTCAAAGAAGCTTTTAGAATTGACTTAATATAAATTTTTTTCTCTTATCAAATCAGGTCAATCAAATGAACTATGACCCAGGCAGTATGTTAGCTGCATCAATTGATATGTGTCATAACTCCAGTTATATCTACTATGTAATCACCATACACTGGTCAGAAGCAAAACAAACAAGCATCACAGAAGCAATAATGGGAACTAATTCTTTATATTTGTATTTGTCAAAGAAAGCAAATGGCAGGACACTTCCACATTCTTATTGATTAGTACTGAAGAAGTTATTTTGTGTATAAATTAGTCAGTTACTCCAAATGGTAGCTGAATGGAAAACCATTTAAAATTTCTGTCTGTGTTTTGCTGAGACAATATAAATATTTCCAATTACATTTTGGCACGTACTACTTTACGTAGGTTGTCATCAGTAGCAGTTGATAGGAACTGAAGGGCTAGAGCAAAGTGGTTTTCTATTAGTAACTGAGCTCTTTGTGTCTGTCTCACAAATACTTCAAAAAGCAATTGGAACAGGCTTATATTTCCTGGTTCATTGACAATGAGAATGACTCTCACAAGATGACTTGACTCAATATAATACTTAAAAGAATTTGTAATGAATCTATGAAACTACTTTTTTGATGAATATATCCCAAAGCCTTGCAGGTCTCACAGGTACAGACTTATCTTCTTTGGGATATTTTACCTAAGTTCTCATCAAAGGCAATGTAGTAACCTGATACATTTTCACTCAAAATACTGCCTTCCATCCTTCCCAGTTTCTTACTCACTACTCCCACAAGGCAGATCCATTCAAAAATTATGTAACAGTCTGGTTCCAACAGGTATTTTTTTCCCCCTGAGTATATACTTCTTTTCTTGGAAAATAGGCATCATTTTGTGAATTGTGTATAATTTTCTAGGATTGGGTGGTTATCGCATGTCATTTACTAGTCATCTACAACACATTGGAAATCCAAACTCCATGGGACTCATATTGCAAAGATAGCACATATGTGGTAATGTACAGGTAAATACGCCCTCTAATGTTCCCTTCTAAGTTCTTTTTCAGAAGCAAACCTCCCATGTTTCAATTTCTCCTGTACAACCAGCATCTTCTTCAGAGTTGAGAATAATTGCCACTCTATAGGCATACAGCTTATTTTATAGATGCTCAGATGCAGATCCCAAAGCTAGATGCCCTCACTGAGTGCCTAGGTAACGGGGAGAGAGCAGATTCCTATCTTACACCGAAGTTTATTATGCTGATCTGTGGCTCAATTTTTGCATGATTTAACCTCCTGTACTTTCTGGTTTAATTCACCACAGTTGATGGGATGGATAATTCAATCACATTGTAAGTTATGTATAAATCAGCGTGTTCATTTTTATACCATTGTCACTCATCGCAGGCCTATGACCCACATTTATAGTTTAAATTTCTGATTTTTGGGGAAGTAGGGGAGGGTTTGTTGCTTATATACAGCATTAGATGTCATCAAAGCCTGGAGTAAACGTGGTGAAATGAAAATACATTGAGTAAATCTAGAAATGTAAATAAATGTGCAAAACAGAATAAAGGAGAAAACATCTACTCTCTTATTATTTTTAATTAATTAATCAATTAATTAATTAATGTTACTACGTAGCCCTAGATGGCCTGATACTTCCTATGTAGACCAGGCTAGACCTGGAATTCAGACTCACTTGAAGACACCTAAAGGTGTGGACCAACACACTGAATACATTTTTGTTTTAATGAATACTATAATACATTTTGTTTCAAAATAGACAACACTTTCCATTAAAAAATATATATACTTTTTGCTTCCTTTTTGAGTAAATATAACTAACATAGGATGTGAGAACAATGTCATCCATGTGTGAGAATACAAAAGTATAGGGAACACCTGGAACTTATTGACACAGATAAAGCTGCACAGCAGAGCAGGTCCTTCTGAAGAGAAAATATTCCAACATTTTGTGAGAACTCAAAGATCAGGTTCTGATTTGGTCGTATGTCAGGAAAGAGTGAACTATAAGACCACACAAGGCCATTATGCAGAGAGACCTTGAACACTCTGAACACATATATCCACAGTGATGACCACCAAGCGTGCACTCCTGATACACAGCAAGTCAAGTGTCATTTAAAAAGAAGTTGAGAAAACTTTCAGAAAAAGTGAGACTTCTACAATGAAACTCGCTATTAAAAAAAGAATTTCAAACCTATAAATTCAGAGATCTTCTGTATTTTGTGTCATATTCTTAAACAAAAACAGGTAAAGCATAAAGTTACTGAGTGAAGGAATGTCGCTTTTTCTACAAAATAATGTGGGCTTGGATAGCCATCACAATAACTGTGTGCAAATATGCATACTAATCATGCTAGCAACATTTTTGGAATGACTATAAGAGTCAGAAGAAGAGAGAGTTTGCTGTGAGGTTGCATAACCTACACACATTTAGTCTCACCAACATGGATACCAAAAACATGACCCGAACAAGGATGACACAAGTAAACACACTACATACAAAGGAGAAAACTCATTCGGCTTCGATGTTAGGAAAAGAACTACAGGTAACTAAAGAATGGGGACAGCAGGATAAATTATCTTCCCCAGGGAAGAGCTCACCAACTGGTCATCCAATACAGTAACAATATTTTAAAAACTGAAAGCAAAGGTGATGAAAAGCAATTTTAAAAAATGAAAATAAAGGTCATAAAACATAATATATGCTAAGATAGAACAACTAGAATGAAGAAAATGATCTTTGATAATGAAGGATAAGCAGTGGGGGTGTGTTAGGGATGGGGTGGGTGGAATTGTAATCATGCTTAGAAAACCCACAATCATCATCCAAATCTAGCTACTAATAATGGACATTTATTTTAGGGGAGCATAGCCACCATCATCAGAAGAAAATGCAATGACCAATGACCCTTATAAAGACTCTATCAAAAGAAAAGAAGAACACAGCTCTGAAATATGACTTTCTGTATTTAAATTTGAATAGCCACAGTTTTCTGCTTCAGTGTTGTATAACTTTAAGTTGCTGATTTTCTTGGGTCTCCAGGGGTGTTGCAAATGAATTCTTTGTGGTTTCACTTTATAGTTTTTGTTGGAGCCCAACCAAAGTAAAATCACTATATAGTACTTGGCATGACGGACAGCAATTGATAAACAGAAATAGATGGATATGAATTTGATGTTTTCTACTATATCAGATGCATGATTTGTCCTTAATATTCTAGAGTATGGTGGACTGGCCTTACACTTCCCATGTTGTTCTCATACGTACTCTAAGGAGGGCTATATTGAATTCAGGTTGTCTGAGCAGATTTATGGCAGCAGAGGACAGATCTTCAGACCATAACATTAACTGCTCTCTTGCTATGTGATGAAACATGTAATTTTATTACTGATGATGTTCACTGGGCTACAGGAATTGGAAATGGGTATTTTCAAAGTGAAGTTGCTACATAACATTAAGAAAATTGCTATGAAAGCACAGTTAATGATCTCACTTGGTAGCATTTAGCTAAAGCATTTAAACTAATAGCAACATCACACTGAATTTACTGTAATTCGGCTGCTTTCTCTCTGCTTTGCTGCCAACGTCTTCATTCTCCTAACAGCAATAACAGTTAGAGATTGCATTTATTTCAATTGCTTAACACAATTCACAGATTAATATACTGTGCCACTGTGACAGGATTAACATTCTAATTTAATTATTTGCAAAAAAAATTTTTAGAAGATGCTAATGTCATTTAAAGGGAAAATGAGTTAAGAGAAAACAAAATCAAACCCTGAAATTCATTGATATTAGCAAGACACTACCACTAGTTGAGCCTTCAATACACTAAAGCATGTTTATAGCATGTGCTTATTATAATACTTCTTAAATATTTTTGTGTTAGAAACCACTGGAGCAGTTTCAAATTCCTTCCCCAAAGCAAGCATTACTCTAATGCTAAAACCAGGTAAAGACATCACCACTGTGGCTGTCCCGGGAAGGCCTGCTGTTATTTTTGAAGGAAAAAGTGAAGAGGAGTCGATGGGGGGTGTGTGACTGGGAGGAATGCAGGGAGCAGAAATTACAGTTAAGAAAGAATGTGTGATAGAAAATGAACAATAAACAATCTATAGGTCAATATTGTTGATGGACATAGATGCAAATAATGTCAATAAAATTCTGACAAACATATATAGACATATTTCAAACAATCAACCATCCTAATCATGACCACTTTATTCTAAGGATGCAGGAACATACGAAAGTAGACAAAATTTAATAAACTGTGTAAATGGCTTTAATGGCTTTAAGGACATTTAGGGGAGCATGTCAATAGCTGTAGGCTTTAACAAACTGAAATTTATCTTCTTGATAACATCCCTATGGCGATAGAATGGGCGTGACCATATTCCAACACAAGCCATAATGACTATATTCTTAAACTATTTTCTCTTTACTTTCAATGATATTTGTTAATTGATGCAGTGAATATTAATTCTCAAGGTTGCTATATTGAAACCACATCTTTAGTATGATGAGGTTAGGAGGTTCAGCATTTGCTAGTGGTTAGTTCTAAAGATGATCTCTCATCCTGTCTGCCCATGTGAGCACACAATACAAAATCTATAATCCAAGAAACTTGCACTTGGCAACCCACCCAACTGTGTGAGATAAGTTTATGTTGTTTCTGAGTGACTCGGTTTACATTATTCTGTTACAGTAAAACAATTAAGGGAAATAGTGTCTCTATAAAACATGGACTCCTCAAGACAGGGATGATCTAGAGCTGGAAATATATGTTGGTAATATAACTCTCATCTATTATGGCAATGTGGGGAAAAATGTAAATGTAGTCAAATAGTTTATAGAAGAGATTTCTTGGTCTTACTCTTCTGAAAAGTGTCTATCACAGCCACCAGGGCTGTCACCTCCCGCAAGATTCACACTGAAAGACTGTAAATGAGATGTAGCCATGAGTACAGCAGACCATTGTCTAGCGTCCAGCAGTATGCAGTGGGGAGAGAAACATGGTAAGACTGGTCTTGTCTCCTCTGAATGGAAGACACTGGGAATTGTTTTTTTTTTCTGTTGTGGCCTGAGATCATGCTCAGCCATATCATTCAGGTTTAAACAGGTATTCCAAGATTCTGGAAGCTTCCCTTTCAAAGGTGGGCCTTGTTTGGATTCTATCTGCCATTAAGAATTGGCATGATGAGCTTTTCATATATTTGTAGGTGTTTCTAGGGATATATTTCAAGAGAATAGAGATCTTTTCAGTTCTACAAATTTTTAAAGGTAGAATTCTTCAATGTCTATCTGAAAGTCGGGCCTAAACATTGGTGGTGAAATTTCATTGAAAGAATAAGATGTAGCCTCTCTTTCTGTCAGATTCTCCACAGTGTCTGCTGAGGCAAAGACATGCTCCTTACTTTCCTGTTTTACTAGAATGAAGAAAAGGACAGTAGCTTAGCTGAATAATGAGATAAGTGAATGCCCAGTACCAAATTTTGAGAAGGTGCGGTGGTGTGTACTCTAGGACAAGTCAAGGAGAGACAGGTCATCCTTCAATCAATGTACACTATTCAGCCTTTCTGAGTAGTAGTCACCTCTTTGGGTGACCTGTTTGAAGGGTCACAGGGAAAACTGGACAGTATGAAACCTTATCTGTATTGTGTGTTCATTTATGTTGTCTTGTATTCTGCAGCATCGCTCCTGGTACCATAGTTAATCAGCCTTTCAAAAGGCATGCTCCTTAAGTCCCCTTATCAGCTCTTTTGCATCTGAGGCCGGTTTTAGGTTGAATGAGGATTCCTTTAACTCAAGCATACAGAAAAAGTCATGATTAAATAAGATAAATTGCTGCCCTCAATGACTCCTAAGTGACTAGTAGGTGAGGGATGATTCACAGTCAAGGCAGGGCCGAGTGGGACAGTGTGATGTTTTATCATTTCACTCAGAACAGAACACAATTGGAACCTTATAAACTTTTTATTCTTGTAATTTCTCATTTAACATTTCAGACTCAGTTGACCTCAGGTAATAGTAAGGAAAACTACAGATAGAGGAGAAGATATTTACTTGGGGTGATGCAGCTTTCAAGTCTCAGCACAGGAAAGAAAACACCCAACTTTGGCATCAATAACCCCCGGTGTGACTCCTCTTCCTCTGGCTTAACTCATAGCACAGTTGCAGCCAGGACCTAGTGAGGTGTCTGGGACAGTGGAAGAGTTGCTACGTTTTCCTCTACTTAAAGCAGTGGGTACCCAAACCAAGGAAATCAGAAAGGTACATTTTGAATAGTTTGGGACCGAGTCTTCAACATCAATAGATATAAATTTTGCTCTTTTACAAGAGCAAAGCTATACGACTTGGAAAAGCTATCATTAAGGAATGTTTATTCCAGAGACGACTAATGGCACCAGTGACTGCTGAGAAATGTCCTCCTTTGAGACATCAATAAGCAGGTTCGATTGTATTTGTACATAGTTACTATCATTGAATTCCAAAACCAGTGTCCATTTGAAAGTACAACAGAAAAGTATTTTAATAATTTTCCTTTGAAAGTCAAATTAAAGTAGTTCTAGTTAAGTTTACTCTTATTTAAAATATCTTGGCTTGAAATAAATGCAATTAATAAATTTTTTTGCATAGAAAATGAAGTTTTTGGAGAAAAGACCCTCGACCATCCCTATAGATAAAAATCAATAAGAATTTGATGCTAAGACCTCTCCTAGGATAGGAGGAAAAAAGCAAGAGAAATAGTCTTAGATAGCTTTGAAGGGTAAAGATACCTTCAACATGATTCTTGCATGAATGACAAAGAGCTGGGTGGAGGGAGGGTAGAGGAAGAATGACTAATAGGGTGTTGGCAGCAGTTCAAATTCAGGACAGCAGCCTACTTAGTAAGGATCTATGTCCAGAAAGTTTCAGGATGTCCTTCAAGAAGAGAATTTTCCAGATCAAACACATGCACATGGAGAGTGGGCAGGGAAACTAAAATCCAGTAGTCTTAAAAAGCTCAGGCCATTGGTCCTCCGTTCTGAGTCTTCCTCTTCCTTTTAATATGCCATTTATGGAGAGAACTCCAGGACCTCATAGGTGCTAGGCAAGGCTCTTCACATGCGCCACCTCCCAACCTTCCTTCTTGTACTTTATATAATAGATGCAAATGTTAAACTGTACCAGTGGCTGCAAAATTATTTTTTGATATGCTAGTTCAGAAACAACTATAAATCAATCTCTCTCTCTCTCTCTCTCTCTCTCTCTCTCTCTCTCTCTCTCTCT
>NW_021604567.1:13722401-13768117 GCF_004785775.1 Grammomys surdaster | reverse complement strand
TCTCTCTCTCTCTCTCTCTCTCTCTCTCTCTCTCTCTCTCTCTCTCTCTCTCTCCAGTGAACAAAACAATTTATACATACTTTCTGAAGTTTAAAGGCACACGAGTACTTGACAGTATCGAATTTCTTTTCATTGAGGAAAGTGATCTCAGAGATGACATTTCCTAGTATTTAACACTGGCTCTTTCAATGAGGGTGTGACAGAAGAACCGAGATTCAGTCTTAGAGCCAGTGTATCACATATTCTAGGAAGGATGCTCCAGTGAAGAGAGATGTGTTTCAAACAATGTGGAGTCTTTTCTTACAGATAGAATAAGTAGAAACAATACTTACCTGTTTCTCAGTTGAAAAAAAAATATTGCTTAGTCTTTGCTGAAGCTCGATGAAGGATATAGATTGTGTGTGGCTTTTATGAGTGTAGGGAATCACTCTCCTGCTGTGGAGAGGGCTCTGTTGATGACCAAGGTGGCAGGCTTATTGATTTTTATGAGTAAATGAGTTGCTGCAGCTTCTATGCATAACTAGTCTTAAGTGTTTCCCTGAGTGGAATCGACAGTTCATTTTATTTGGTTTGCAGTTCTCGCCCTTTGCTGTGCATGTCTTGTAAGCCACGTGAGAAGAAGTTGTTTCCCTCTATTTACACCAGGCATACAGTGTTTACTGTTCAGGGCATGGCTGGGCTCTAAAAAAAGGTTGGGAGAGTGAAATGTATTTCCAAGCTACAGTCTTATGTGCTTTCTGTTTTGTTTTGTTTTGTTTTTTTATTTTTTTTTCTACGAGAGTCCTATATGTCAAGTGCCCGCACTGCACTGTTTTGTCTTTCCGGTTGTTTCTGTAAATATTTCTGAAAACTTGCCTTTCTTACTGCTAGCATCATAAAGTTGAAAATAAAATAAAATAAAATAAAATAAAATAAAATAAAATAAAATAAAATAAAATAGTTAAAAGCCCAAGCTTATCTTTCTACTTTTCTTGAACACAAAGCAAATACTGAGAGACTTATCTTAAAGTACAATTAATGGCACTCAGGTACATTAGGATGATGTGCTGTCACTCTACGTGTAATGTTTTAAAACAAAACTATAACTTCTGAGTTATTAACATGAGTTCATTCATACTTAGGAATGTGATTAGGAATCAAAACCAATAATCTTTCTATCTCTGTGAAGAATTGAGTTGGAATTTTGTTAGGGATTACATTGAATCTGTAGATTGCTTTTGGTAAGATGACCATATTTACTATGTTAATCCTTCCAGTCCATGAGCATGGGAGATCTTTTCATCTTCTGAGGTCTTCAATTTCTTTCTTCAGAGAAAGAAGTTTTTGTTGTATAGATCTTTGTTTGTTTGGTTAGAGTCACATCAAGGTATTTTATATTATTTGTGACTTTTGTGAAGGGTGTCGTTTCTCTAATTTCTTTCTCATCTCATTTATCCTTTGAGTAGAGGAAGGCTATTGATTTGTTTGAGTTAATTTCATATCTAGCCACTTTGATGAAGTTGTTTATCAGCTGCAGGAATTCTCTGGTGGAATTTTCGGGTCAATCAAGTATACTATCATATCATCTGCAAACAGTGATACTTGACTTCTTCCTTTCCAATTTGGATCCCTTTGACCTCCTTTTGTTGTCTAATTACTCTGGCTAGGAATTCAAAGTACTGTATTGAGTAGATAGGGAGAGAGTGGGCAGCCCTGTCTGGTCCCTGATTTTACTTGGATTGTTTCAAGGGGGAGGGCATGGGACAGTGGGCTTATGGAGGGGAAACCAGGAAAGGGGATAACATTTGAAATGTAAATAAATAAAATAACCAAAAGAAAAT
Source organism: Grammomys surdaster (assembly GCF_004785775.1). Classification (NCBI taxonomy): domain Eukaryota; kingdom Metazoa; phylum Chordata; class Mammalia; order Rodentia; family Muridae; genus Grammomys; species Grammomys surdaster. The sequence continues at coordinate 13,766,297 of NW_021604567.1, read as the reverse complement.
TTAAATAAAACCAATTATCTTTGTTTCCTTTTGAAACATATACCTATTAATGTTCCTTCCCTCACTTTCTACATAAAGCCTACAAAATATCCTCCTTTTACTTTGTTCCTAAACCATTTACTTCCAACTCTGGCAATATCTCAGTCCTCTTGTCTCCTGTTTTTGTGCTCACTAGCTACAATCAGGATTTTACTGTTCTGAATGTAACATTTCATTGACACAGGTCTGACAAACTACAGAAATTCATTCTTTTAAAGTATCCATGGCATTTAGCAGACATGTTAATTTGAGTAGCCTTTATTACAAAAAATTTTGAGACATTTTATCGTTGTCTAAACACATCTGATACGAGCATTTCCATTGATTCTGTCCATTTTTGCCTGGGTCTTTGAAGTCCTTCATCTATGTATTTTTGTCTATGTAGATTTGTCTATCCTGGAAACTGATAAAAATGTATGCATGCAGGGACAGTGAGGTTGCTCAGTACTTAGAGCACTGGCTGCTCTTTCAGAGAGCCTGGGCTCAATTCCCAGACCAGCTGTCTATAATTCTGATTCCTGTGGATCTGACACACTCTTTTCGCCTTTGTGAGCATGAGGCATACAATTAGTAAACAGACATGCATGCAGACAAAACACTGATACATTGAAAATGAATAAATGCAATTTAAAAATGATATCAAACTACATTTTCAGTACATTTAGAAGTTTGTGTAGAGCATATAATGGTTTTTCACTATTGTTTCCCTATGGGGTAATATTCTGCTGTATTATTATTCTACTTATTCATTCATTAGTTTATAGACATTTGAGTTACTTTCATTTGTCTGCTGTTACCAATATTGCTGCCATAATGTTCCTATGCATACTTTGTAGAGTATATCCTTTCCTTTCATTGAGTATGTATCTAGGGATAGAAATATTAGGCATTATAAAAATATGTTGAACTTTTAGAGAAACAGCCTGGCTTTTCTTGAAGGTTACTCATAATTTTACACGGCCACTAGAGAGGTGTGGAAACTCAATTTATTCATGGTCTCTCACAGATCTCTAATTATCTGTTTTTCTGATCTCAAGTACTCTATTCTATATGAAGTTGTATATTCTAAGGCTGATACCATCCACATTTATTTAGCATCTAGATAAGAGGAAAAAGATATTGAACATCATCTCATCCCTCTCATTCCTACTGGAGAGTCCCTTGAAAAAGAAAGGATGATAAACTCTTTGCTTATTTTAAACCTGGATTTATTGTCTTTTTATTAGAATTGAAAGTGCTCTTAGGTAGACACACAGACAAATAAAACATTAAGTATCTTATGAAACATATGCCTAGCAAATATTTTCTTTCATGTGGTGAGTCCTCTTTTCGTATCTCTCAATCTATCCCTTGAAGCACAAACTTATAAAATTATGATGAAGTATAATTTATTGTTATCTGTGTCTTATGCTTTTGATGTCACATCTAATAAGGCTTTCTTAATTGAAAACTATTTATACTGTCTTAAAAAATTTTGTTATGCTACATTTTTTGATGCTACATTTATATTTCTGATACATATGATGAATAAGATATAAATCAACTCTCTTATGTGTGAATATCCAGTTGACCAAACATAATTTGTTGAGAATACAATTGAGTGTCCATTGTTTTTTCTTAATACCTCTGATGATTTGCTTTTTCTGGCTGTTTCTAGAGCCAATACTCACTACTAAATATGCAGCTTCCTCTCTCTCCTTGCTCCTTCCTAATTACAAATGCTAAAATTTAATTCTTTGATCTTCTTCTGACTTGTCTCCTACCTAATCTCATACTCTAGAATGTCCCTTCTTCTACTTATGTCAAGGCTAAACATAAGATTCAGTCATGAAATTCAGAGGGAGATTTGTTGAGTACAAAAGTAGTTGTAGGAAAAGATGAAGAGGAGAAATGATGCAAATATAATATTGATAGTTAAGATTCTCAGAGACATATTAATTAAATTAAAAAAATATGGATATGGCATGTCAGTCTAATGTACAGAAGAAAAAACAGTTCTTTAGAAACAATATAAAAGACAGAAAACAGGAAATTCAAATCATAGTATGTTGAACATCATTGTAGATTATGATTTTAGCCTTGGTTCAAAAACACATGCATTAAAAATCTACGCTTGACGCCTTTTAACGGGAAGAGCATCAAGCCTTGCGGCTGACATTTAAGCCTTTCTACATGCAGCCTCCTTTCTTGTTCTCCTCTTAAAAGCATAGACTCTGATGACAGGTTTAGTTTATAGCCTTTAAATGGATGCAGCCCATTTAACTCGGTTTGATGTTTTTAACTGTGTCCAAAGGTTATAGATATCTATAATTATCCATGATAAAAATCACCGTGTTCTAGTCTTTCTGCCTTTAATATGTCCTCTTGATGAATCCTAACAATCTCTTATATCCTATACTTCCATTAACCATCCACCAAAAATGAATAGTAAGCACCGAATACTACTTAGTAAGTAAACATTAAAAGCTGTAATGAGAGCTTGAGTTTTATGGACTGCACACATTGTTCTTATGATAAAAGTGGACACTATAATCATTAGCATGCTAATTTACAGTGTCTAGCCAGGAAAATAATCGTGATTTGTCCTTTTATTCTGGAACTAGATTGTAATCTGTACTGTTTCAAGGCAAATTGCTGACACTACTTGAATTTCAATGTCATTCAACTGTGAAACAGTATTAAGAAGTTATAAAACTAATGCCCCTTATAATGTATGGGTAGAGTCAGCTCCAGGGCAGAAGAAATCCACTAGATATAGAACCAAAATGATTTAACCAAGGCTCAGCCATCGAGCATAGATTTGACCTTGGAAGAGTCATTCTGGTCTCTAGTATTTCAGTTGTCTATAAAATAGGGAAAGAAATATGCATTGCTAGGGATTACTTTGAGAGCTTAATTTGACAATGGAGCTAAATAGCACTTAGCATGTAGTAATCTGCTATAATCACTAATTTAATGTGAATCACACTTTGAATTTTGCATTTGTCTCACAGTGGCATCTTTATTATTAAAGACACTTAGACTTGTCAAGCTATCTTAATATCCTTCTTAGTAAACTTCCAGTCTTCGGAATTTAACTTGGGACAGATTTTGTCAAAATAATTAGTCAAAAATGAAAAAAAGTAAAAAACAAAACCACAAATGTCTAGACATCAATTTATCTCTACGTAAACACTTAGTGTCTATAACTTGTGTTCAAGAATTCAAATATAACTCAATTAATTAGTGCATAAGTTGACAAGCTTTCTGTCTCTAATGGACCAAATAAAGACAAATATTTCAGCCTTTTTGTTCCTTATAGTCTATCATTCCTACTCAGTTGTAATTAGGCACAAAACAACCTCTGGATAATTCTTAATCCAATAAGCATAACTGTGTTACATAAAATACTCTTTTATGAAGATAGGAATTTCAAGTTCTCCCAATTATATTTATTTATTTTTATTTATTTACTTTTTAAAAAATCAAATCGTAATTTTTACTTATTCACACAGGAGTTATAAACACAAAAAGGCAGGACATGGGGAAGGGGATGACACTGGAGAGTGGGTGTTCAGGGGGAATACAGATATCTTTCAGAACAGGGTATCAGCTGGGTGAGGGTTCAGGGGATAGGTCACTATGACTCTGCCAATGATTCACTTGTACATATCTAAGTTGGTATTATCTGCCAAGGCAGATATTTACAAGGTCTATGACTATTCAGGCTGGCAAATTACTATTTCATCCTCAAACATTAAAAAAATCATAACTCACATTCCATAAAAACTCAGATGGCAGGGTCTTTTGAAAAAGGTGGTACACTATACACACTTTGTAATGTACTTAATTTCAGTATTATTTTTCATTACTCTTCATACCTTCACAATATAGACACCCTATAAGCACAGAATTCTTCCATAGTTATTCACTGATATATTCCAAGTTATTTAAACTACAAATAGTACACATTTTTTACAGGAGTTTTCCATATACTCATTGACATGGAAAAGCAAAGATTCCAAGAGTTTTAATATAAAGATTATTCCAAAGCAATGTGATAATTTAAGCCATGAAAAGAAAAGTCCTACCTTTATATTGGTATTTCCTCTAAATTGGGACATTTCCTTCCAGAGACAAGAAGGAGACTCAAAACACTCGATATAAATGAAAATTACATGGCTCAGAACGGAAACAAAACTTACCAGTTTCAAAAGTTCCTGAAACTTACAAGATTCAAAAGGACTCACCTCAACCTTATCCAGAAGCAACAACCACTAAGAAGAGTCTCCAAAAAGCCTGGAACTTCTAGGAATGCAGTTTAAATGTGCTGTCATCCATGTTGTAGTGGGCAATTTAATTTAATTGTTTAAAAAGCTGCCCTGGAGTTCAAAATATATGCACATACATATATTTTGATACATTGTACACATCTTTCCTTAGAAATCTACCAATAAATAATAAATACTTTAAAAATATGCAGAGCTGCTTTTCTGACATATATAATTTACATACGCAACATACATAGATTTACGTATGTTGCTATACTAATATCAAACTTTTGGGACATTAAGTAAACAGATGCTTATGAGAACAACTAAGTGGTAATGGTAACAATCACAAAATGAAACCAGCATTATTCAAATCTCAGAAGTTATAGGCTTTGTTATTTTTTACTTGCCATGGTTATGTTGGACAATTCAAGTGTTCTGTTGCATTTTTATTTGTTCTCAACAAACACAAAATACAAACCAACTATTATAAATTACAATCATCATTCACATTTGAAGAAAAATTATAATTTTATGTGAAATATACTAACCTAGATTTGTGCAGTTAACCTTTAAACTTCTACTTATAAGATTAATTTCAAATTTTAGAATGGACACTTTGCATTGCAGATTAATTGGTTGTATTAAATTTTTAAGAGGCACTGGTAAAATTTCTGGACTACAGGTGCCTTTTGCTCTACCTGATGGAAATATGTTTGTCAGATTTGTACCATATTTTAATAAAACAAGGGCTGTTTAATAAATCTGAGAACTTCTAGGATGACTGTACAATGGGGTTATTGATGTGAGATTAATTTGAATATATTTGCAAAACTGTAATTTAGAAGTTAAGAATGCATTGTTTCAGTTGAATGCTTGAGAAGAACAATTTAATCCACATTAACATTCAAGTTAATTAAACTGCCTTTCAGATTATTTGCAACCAATCCCTTGCAACGGTTTGGCTCTCCCTTTATGTCATACGAGTGTCACTCACTGTATTTTCCTGTTTAGGTTCTTGCATTGAGGAAGCTTAGAAACTTCAACACTTGTTTCTCCTTTGAACTGGAAAAAGGCTTTGAGATTAACGGGTTAAACAGGCCAGCTTGTGTTTTAAAGACATTTCAATGCAACATCTGTTACTTTTTTCCTACTTAGAGCGTGTTTCTCAAATAAGTGAACAGGATAAGGAGGTCTCAGTCATAGCAGACTTACACAGTTAGCAGCTCCTATAAGGTATGTCATTTACTAAAGTAATTAGCTTACAGTTTACACACAAATTAACTTGGATAATAGACGCTACAGTATCTGCTATGGAAAATTCTGGATGGGAGTTTATGCTTAAATTGCTACTGACATAGAGAATTTACTCTGTAGGTGAAGTCATCTGTGAAATATGTCACAGGGATTGCTTATTCATATGTTACTTGAACAAATCTACGCTGTAGTTTAATTAATATCTTATAAAACACTATATGTCTCCACAAAATATACTAGTGAATGAAAAATAATTAATTTGGATAATTTCTGTATTATAAAGTTGACAGAGACCATGCTTATTTTGGGGATTGGATGGCAATCTCTTGCCTCAAATTCTATATATCTTTTCATGGCATACATATATATGTATATATAATTATGTATGTAAGAAGGCACATATGGAGAAGCTGTAATGCCTTGCTAGATGCTAATATCTTGTTCACTGTATCTGGAAAATCTCTCCCATTATTATGAAGTCTCAGGCTGGACTCATTTATACCTCAGATATAGAATATATAGAATGCTAATGATTTAACTTAAAATGAAAAGGATAATTGAATGTGTTATACCCCAGTGACAGCCCTTGTATCTTCTATGTATTGTATTGTTTCAATGTAACAAGCTACAGCAAGACACAAATTATAATAAGAAAACCTGATTGAGCATGAAATAAGAACAAAGGAAGTGTAGTTTTTAATTCACCATTTGATGATGTGATGGATCTGATGATCCAGTGCAGATCACAAGTTAGCTTGGACAGATGTTTCCTTGGGAGTCCTTTCCCTCTAAGTCTGTTGACCATACACCGTACCTTTTTTCTCTATAAATCAATAGAATGGCAATTTTTTTCTTAGTACTTATTTCTATATCCAAACATTACTGAAATTCTCACACCTCATCATAGAAACTTTTGCAACAAAGAGACACCAGTACAGAGGATATAACACTAGAGAAAATACAGACAATAAGTAACTATTGCATTGTCCAACCCAATGTAATAAATCTTCAATGCAATTCCCACTCCTAAAGCTCAAGAGAAATGGCAAAACGGCAGATGAATATTGTCAGAGCCAAAGCACTAGAATGTCTGCTACAGTATAGTGTCCTCAAGGGAAAATTCACCCATGAATTCTAAATAATGTCATTACCTGAACAAGACCAGCATAATTTCAACACTAGTTGTCACCCCACTGCAGACAGGAGAAATTCCATGTGGCTCTACCACTAGATGTAGAGATATAAGATCAATGCTGAGGGAAGGGGCATCAGGTGCTTCCAAGGACAAAAGCTTACACTGGTAGTCAAATCATCACACCTAGACGCATATACATACAATCAAAGTTAAATGGACTTAGCCATTTACATACACATATGTGAATATTTAATTATATATATGTATATATGTATGTGTATATCCATAAGCATATGTTTATATAAACATAATTGCAAACACTTAAAAATAAGGTAGCTGACTGTATGCATGTATAAATACAAACATATAAATATATATATACAATATATAATAATTAATTATATAATTATATATAATTATATATATAATTATATAATTATATAATTATATAATTATATATTATATAATTATAATTATATTAATTATATATAATTAATTAATTAATAGCAACAATAATTAAAGAAGAACTTATAAATTTGAGAGAAGCAGACACAGGAGGACCTGGAGTAGGAGATGGGGAGCCGTAGTGATTAGATGAAGTACTCATTTGTGAATTTCTCAAAATAAAACCACTTATAAGAAAGAAATGTAAAACAAATCAAAGAGTCTGTAATAATGTGGAATGACCCTATGGTCATGGGATGACCAGTCAGCTGACAAGATATTTACACTCACTGTGTAATGATAAAAACTTTTACTTCCAGACATAATTGTCTTCTAACTAATAGTAGAAATTTTTCATAAATTATTGCGATACATACAAATTTACAAGAAGCTTGTAGAAAACCAAATAAACTGGATCAAAAACAATTCATCCAACACATAATAATCAAAATGCTAAATGTACACAACAAAGAAAGAATATTGAAAGCTTTGAGGGATAAAGTCTAAGTAATATATAAATTAATATATAAAGGCATACCTATTAGAAATACACCTGACTAAAATACAACTTTAAACTCCAGAATGTTTGGACAGATGTCTGATCACCTCTAAGAATCACAGATTCCAACTTAGACTACTATACCCAGCAAAAACATCAAATACCCCAGATGGAGAAAACGAAGTAGTACTCCATGACAAAACAATATCACTACTAATCCAGCCCTACAGAGAATACTAGAAAGAAAACTAAAACACCAGGATAACCACACCCAGAAAGCAGAAGAAATAGATAATTCCATACCATCAAAATCAAAAGTATATACATAAACACACACACACATACACACACACACACACATACACACACACATCAAAATACCACCAACAGCATCAAAATAACAGGAATTAACAATCATTGGTCATTAATATCATTCAACACATCAATGGTCTCAATTCATCCATAAAAAGCCACAGACTAACAGAGTGGATGGATAAACAGATCTATCATTCTGTTGTATACAAAAAACACATCTCAGCAACAAAGATAGTTATTTTCTCAGGTTAAATGGATGAAAAAAATTCTAAGTTGGACCCAGAAACAAGCTGTAGAAGCCATCCTAATATCTAGTAAAATTGATTTTCAACACAAAATAATCAAAAGAGAAGAAAGACACTTCGTACACATAAAGGAAAAAATCCACCAAGATGACATCTCAATTATGAAAATATGTGCTACAAATTCAAAGGCACCCATTTTCATAAAATAAACATTAATAAAGCTTCAATCACACATCAAAAAGCACACTATAATAGTGTGAGATGTCAATACCCCATGCTGACCTATGGACAGATCATTGAACATAAACTAAAAAGAGAAATAGTGAAACTAATTAACTTTTTGAGACAAAAGCATATAACAGGTATCTACAGAAGATTTCACTTAAATGTAAAAAATTATGACTTCTTCTAAGCGCCTCATGGAACCTTTTCCAATACTGGTCATATTTTCTGTGACAAAGCAAGATACAACAATATCAAAATAGTTCATTGTATCCAATCAGATCATCATAGATTAAAATTAGACTTCAACAGCAACAGAAACAATAGGAATCCTATAAACTCATAGAAATAGAACAACTCTCTTCTTGATGACCACTGGTTGAGAGAATAAAGAAAATAAAGGCTTTATATAATTCAGTCGAACTAAAGGCATGACATACCCAAACTTACAGGACTCAGCTAAAACAGTGCTAAGAGGACAGCTCATACCACAAAGTGCTTTCATAAAGAAAATGGGGAGATCTTATATTGGCAATTTAAAAGTACACCTGAACACTCTAGATAAAAATAAAAAATGAAGAAGAAGAGGAAGGAGGTGGTGCAGGAGGATGAGGAGGAGGAGAAGAAGAAAAAAGAAGACAAACACCCAAGACCAAGAGGAGTAGATCCTGAGATACAATCCAATTCATGGATGAAATCAATAAATTAGAAACAAAAAGAAAACACATTGTGGTACTTTGAGGAAAATCAGCAAGATAGACAAACCCTTAACCAAACTCACTAAAAGGCAGAGAGACCATACCCAAATTAACAAAATCATAAGTGTAAAGGGAGATATAATGAACACTGAGGAAATTCAAAGAATCATCAGATCTTACTTCAAAAGCCTGTACTCCACAAAATTGGAAAATCCAATCAAAATGGATGATACCACATACCAAAGTTAAAGATCAGGCAAATTATCTAAGTATTTCTATAACCTCTAAATAAATAGAAGCAGCCATTAAAAGTCCTGGGAACTAAATAAATAAATAGATAAGTAAGTAAATAAGTAAACAAACAAACAAATAAATAAATGCCCAGAATTGGATGGATCTAAGTTAGACCTGTGTAGGCCCCTGTGCAAGCTGCTTCAGTCATTGAGACCAAATGAGGTTTTGTCATGTTGATTCAACATCACAAAAGAACCTTGACTTCTTGGTGTTCCCCATCTCCTCTATCTCTTAGACTCTTTCTGCCTCCTCTCTTGCAGGTTTCCAGTAGGTTTGAGGGCCAGGAGTTGATGGAAACATTCCATTTAGGGATGATTTCTCCTAGGTCTCTCACTCTTTACATAATGCCAGGCTTCAAATCTCTATATTTTTCCCATCTTCTGCAGGAAGAAATTTCTATGATGATGGCTGAACAATCATTAGAAATTGTTTTATTATTATTTTATCCATACTTTGGTGGTACTTCTCTCTTTCATTGTAACAAGGGTGTGAAAATAAGGCACCATAAGAATGAAATAGTAACTATTTGGAATCTTAAAGCACTCACAGAAGAGTGGCTCTGGGGCTGGGTCTTAAAAATTAGCATGAGTTCATAAAGAACAGAAATGACCAAAAGATATTGGCTATCTGGGAAGGTAGAAGAAGAAATGAGCACTTCAATTGCCATAAATAACTTCAGTCAAGCTAATTTGTATTAGTAATTTCAAGTAGGTGACCTGGGTCAAAACCTGGTGTAGATAAATCAAGGGTTTTAAGGTTCCTTGAGAAGAAAATCCCAGAGCAAGTGGTGAGTAGGGACCATCCAATCCTAAGGCAGATCATGGTAGCATGTTTGAACACTGTCAGCTTGAAAGGATGTCAGGAGTTGTGACTGTGAATACAGGTTGGTGTGGCTAGAGAAAATAAACTGGAGACAAAAGATGGTTATCTTCTGTTGTTTGAGGTGTGAATCTGGGCTTTAGGACTGAAGTGAAGACTGAAGGACTTGGTGGAGAGATATGATATAACTTGACTTCTAAGACAATACTTTTTCAGCATTCTTCAATAAATCACTAAATCACAATAACTGCTTTTATTTACTAAACACATCTCTAAAGGCTTAACAAGATTGTACTTTTATCATATACTCTATAAGCTAATGAATCATGAAATCATCAGAATTTCCCTTTAGAAAATTCATCATGTTCTTCGTATAAAAGTTCAAATAACAATCAAATCACATGACATTAGCAATGAATACAAACTCAGTTAAAAAACAATCAGACAAAAATGAAACTATTCATCAAAGAATATAATATAAATTGACTGAAACACAAGTTGTAAAAATGCCTTGTGTATTTCATTGCGATTAATTAAAAATGAGAGCAGATCAATCTAAAAGCTATCTCTAGATTGATAGTTGTTGGTTTCTGTCCCCTTTTCTTCAAAAAAACTGTACCGTATACTTATGTGATTTGAATTGTTTTTACTGCCATATTTCACAAATTGGCTGATATTGAGTACTAAGATCACCAGTAAAGAACAAATAAATAAGTAGTAAGTATTTATGTTTAAAATTATATGGCTCTGCTTGTATGGAATATTATACAAATCAAAAAGTGCTATTTATTATAGAAATATGTTGCAAACATGCTCTCCTGAGAACTTTATATGGTTTAAAGATTTTATATGCTATACAATTCTGTTCAATTATTTTGTATTACAAATCCTCAGATAATCAAACTCAATGTGCTTTAGAATTTGATCACTCCGGGGATATTTTAACCTTGGAAATTAACTTTAGAGTAGGTGGTAAGCTCTGTATTTATTAGAACCATATTTTGATGACTTTGACAATGATCTCCTTAATATTAAAATATTAGTATATAATTTTTAACATTAGGATTTTATTTTTATTGGTCATCAGATTTTTTTGTATATAACTGCAATGTTGTAGAGCTGTTAAGTATAATAAGTAACTTATAAAATATGCTTATAAGGTTCACATGCACGGGAGATATATTACTTCAGAAATTTCTCAGACATGTGAATTGAAAATAATAGAAGTTTAGGGAAACTTTTAAAATATTAAAGTATTTTAAAATCAAAGAAGTAAAATTTTGGGTCTAAATTTGGAGGTATTTCTTTTACAAATTAAATTCTTCAGCTAGTTAGTTGTGAAATACAGAGCCTCATAGTGTGTTTCAATAACAGATTTTTGTAGTTTTAAAATGACGGTCTTAAATTTTCCTTAAATATGTCTCTAGCATACATTCCTAAGAAATGCCACGTCAAACAGAGTCAAAGCTTGAGAGACCTTTCTTGTTTAATCAAGCAGTTGTCTTTCATTTTAGAGAAGACAAGGAAGGTCTGTAGAGTCAACAAATGTTGTACAACTTTACCAGGAAGAGGACTGCAAATAATTATCTATGCAGCTGCTAATAGAAACAGAATACACAGCAGGAACACTGTAGCTGAGAGGATAGGAAGACTCCATGTGTACGGAATTTACCCAGTTAGGATTCTGAAGGATATCAAGGAGCAGCCTTTATAGTAAATTTTTCTTCTTGTTATAATCTTATTAACACCTTCATTTACCATAGAAGCAATCATGTTAATATTCAAAACAATAATTAAATTAAATAATGCAATGTTGTCGTGTGCTTTGAAATGGTCAATTCTTATTAACTTTCACTCTTCCTTTTATAGAACAAGATTTAGTCTTCATAAGTGCACATAAAATCACTGTATCGCCAAAGTTCTTTTATTTTTCAATATTTATTTCTACTATTTGCAGATGGGTTATCATATAGTAAAAGTAGATTAACCAACCAATGGTTGTTAATGTTAATGGTGGTTTGTGTCATAGTATTTAAAATTGTATTCATCTCTAGTCTCTTTAAATCCACAATTGGATATGTTGGTAATCTGCATCCCACAGTGCAAGGCCATTCTATGCAACGATTTTCGTGCTATTTAGTAGAAGGTGAGACATTAGTTATTATTGGACAGAATAGAAGAAAATCACCATCGTAAAGTCTAAGTCATCTAACACATGGATGGATGGAAACAGATTTAATTATCCTAAAAAAACATTTATTAAACTCTTTTTTTAAAAAAAAATTTAATATAAGACCATCCTCACTTCCAAACTAAAGCTCTATTATGAAAAGTGAGAATACTGAATAATACATACAGTTTAATGGAAAAGTCTAAAGCAATGCAAATCACAATAAGATAGCTTTAGAATATTCTAAATATATTCTATTTTCTATATGAATCTTGCTAGTATATTTATTTGTATTAGATGTTTCTTTTGAAATCTTAATTCTCTGAGTTTTTTTATAATTTAGGGTGGAAATGAACCATCCACTATGAGAAAACTGCGCTTTGATAATGTCAACAGAAATTTATAAACTCATTTTTACTCATTAAAAGCAAACAAATAAATGTTACATTACATCTGTAATTGGCCAACAGTATATCAGGCTTCAAGATGTCTTATATGACTTTATTCTTACTTAAGAATACTGCAGGTTTTTAGTTGCTTTAGGCAGTTTGACTAACCATTAAATCTTCACTTTACCGCTACTAACATTTCATGCATTCAATAGAATTTTAAGAAATTCCTTTAAGTAGGCAAACAGAGTAGTAGTAAAATGTTAAAGGAATAGTCTCATGTACTTCCCAGAGGGATTTGCAAGGCAAGTATGTCTATTCTATACTTAGCACAAATATGTACTCTGAGGAGAATTCCATCTCATTGTATTAGTTTAGTTTTGGTTGATCAACAGAAGACAAGCTTGTGTATGACCAAGAATCTTCCTCAATACAAATAACACATTCCAGAAGAGTATAAACTACTCAAGAGGGGCTATTAAGTGACTGAAATTCTAGCCGGGTTATTAGAACTTGCAGCCAACCTGTACAGGAAGCCCTTTGGCTTCTCCCTAAGGAGAGATGTAAATGTGGTGGGCACACACAGCAGTATCTTTCATGGAAAATATAAAACTATAAACATGCATAGATGGCAATGTTTTGAAATGTTTGAATTTGTATAGTTTACATAGTTAATCCAGGGGTGCATATGGCCTTAAGATTTCAATATGTTTTTCCGCCTTATTACTACATTGTATTGGGTAAAAGTATTTTGAACTACATATATAGTTCTGATTAGATTCTGAAAAGGCAGAATGCTTCAATGCAAAAACTGATTGCTTAGTAAAACTGCTTAGATAGATAGATGGGTAGATAGGTAGATGGATAGATAGAAAATAGATAGATAGACAATAAATAATAGATATATAAACAAATTGATAGTAGACAGGTAGTAGGTAGGTAGATAAATAGAGATATTATTCTCTATTTTAATTATTATCTAATTATTCTAATTATAATTCTAGATATTATTCTAATTATTTGTTCATTGTTATTGTAATAAAAACAATCACAAGTGTATGTACAATTCTTAGTGATTTTGTTTCATATGCCTTTTCTGTACTTAGTAGACTAATGTTTATTGATAATAATGGTATGAAAAAATAATATTCATCTAAGTTAGTTTACTTTTAATTTTGGTTTGAGTCTTATACAGATGAAAAATTATCTTCAGCACATTACCAAGCCAAACACAAATTGTCTGAGAAAAATATTTGACTTGTTCAACTACTTTCAATAATTGACTTTCTGATAGCTTTGCAATAATGAGTAAAAACAGTGAAAATCTGTTTCCTTTTAGCACAGAACTTTTATGTAATTGTTTCTACAGCCTTCATATCCTGCCAGCAGAAAATTAGCAAGATGTTATTTAAGCCACTTATATCTTGATAAAAGAGTATATGTGGACTAAGTTAAAGGCTGGATTCTTTATATCTGATAATTCAATTTCCTATTAATTGACATGCTTTTGTTTGTAAGTTAAATTAAGAGAATTAAAAGCAAAATGTTGGTCTCATCAGTAAAATACATTACAATGATTGTGGCAGCTTTCTGTGACAAAATATATGATGTAATCAACTTTTAAAAATTGGCCTATAGTTTCAGAGGTTTTAAGCTAGGGTTGCTGGTATAATTTGATTTTGGTCTGTGCAAGTTGCACATTGTGGCACAGAAGGGTGTTTTTCAAAATACCCATAATCAATAGAGCAAGGAAAAGTGACAGATACGTTTTAAATGATGTGACTTCTGCCATGTAGGGTCTATTGCTTAATAGTTCTACATTCTTCCAACAGAGCAAGAGATGAGAACTAAGCTTTTTAAACAAATATTATTATTATTATTATTATACAGTTAATCTCCAAATGATGCCCCCCAATCACCCCAAGCAGAGTTTAGTCTCTTCTCTTTTACCTCTGAGAGTGTGCGTACCTCTGGCAATCCCCATTCCCTAGGGGGAATCTAGTCTTTACAGGATTAGGCACATCCACTGTCACTGAGGCCAGACCAGGCAGTGTTCTGCTATATATGTGCCAGGGACCTCGAACCAATTCCTTTATGCTCATTGGTTGGTGGCTTAGTCTCTTGTAGCTCCCAGGGGTCTGGGTTAGTTGACACTGTTGGTCCTCCTACAGGGTTGCCATCCTCTTCAGTTCCTTCAGTCCTTCCTCTAACTCTTCCATTGGAGTCTGTGAGCTCAATCCAATACTTAGATGTGAGTATCTGCATTTGTCTCAGTCAGCTACAAGTAGAACCTCTCAGAGGGCAACCATGTTCTGTCTCCAAACACAACAATGCTAGTGTGGAGAAGGAGGAAGAATACTCCATAGCTGTTAGGATTGCAAACTTATACAACCACTCTGGAAATCAGTCTGGAAGTTCCGCAGAAAATTGGAAATAGTTACAACTAGCCATACTGCTTCTGGGCATGTACCCAAATAATGCTGCACAATATCACAAGAACATGTACTCCACTATGTTCATAGTAGCCCTATTCATAATAGCCAGAAACTTGAAGCAACACAGATGTTCTTCAACCAAAAACTGATACTGAAAATGTGGTTCATTTTTATAATGGAATACTATTCAACTATTAAAAAGGAGGACATCATGAATTTTGCAGGCAAATGGATGGAACTGGAAAATGTCATCTTGAGTGAGGTAAGCCAAACTCAAAAGTATATGCATGATATGTACTCACTGATAAGTGTTTATTAGCCAAAAAGTACAGAATACCCAAGATATAAACCACAGACCATAAGAAGTTAAACAAGAAGAACACCCAAGTGAGATTTCTTAAATCCTGCTTAGAAAAGGGAACAACATAGTCATGAGAAGCAGAGGGAGGGAGGGATAGGAGGAAGGAATGGAAAAGGAGGGCAGGATCATATATAGGGGGAGTCAGGGGAGAAGCCCAGAGAGCCAGGACAATGAATGTAAAGATGCCGCTACATGGGGTGGTGGTGGGGGGTGGAGGAATCTCTAAATAAGGGTGTGTATGTGTGTATATATATACATGTATATATATGTATGTATGTATATATATATGTATATATATACATACATGTATATATTCATATATGTTATATATAAAATATATATGAAATATATATATAAATATATATGAAAATATACATTTATGCATGCAATAACAACTAAAAATAAAGTTTATGAATTTGGAAGAGAATAGTAAATGATATATTGACAGTTTTGGAGGGAGAATGGGAAGGGAGAAACTAATTATAATCTCAAATATAATTTTAAATGCTTTGAAATTCACCTCAACATTTATAAAGATAAATAGAAAGAAAACATGCCAATATATTTGAACGCTATTCAGTATTTAAAAAGAAACTCTCATAATCCTAAAGAGAATGACATACATTCAGTCTGTCTACACAAAAATACATCTCTCTACAGTCAGGCTTTAATGGAGGGGGTTCAGGTATCCCTAAACCTGACTGCTGAATTAGTTGCTACTGAAAAATTCCAGAGGAGTGATAGTCATTTGCTGGGTACTCACTAGTGACCATATCAACCTTCAGAAGATAGTTCAGAAAACAATACTTTACAGGTGACTATGATGAAACAAAATGGGTCACAAATTGTAGGACAAGTGGAACTGTGTCACCAGATAAAACTGGGAAGGTTGGATGGATTCTTATATCTGAGACTGATAGGCATTTCATCTGTTCTTGACTTGTTTCCTGTCTTGGAGCACTTGACCATAGCACCCTACATGAGGATCATGACAGCTAGTTACATAGTACATAGCACAGAGTTCTCCATGCCAAGGTATGTAGATGGGCTGGCTGTGAGGGTTTAGCCAATAAGCTTACCTTCTTGCGCATTCTTTCCTGCAAAAGGTATTTAGCCTCTGATTCATCCTGAGTCAGTATGTATCAACTTGTCACCATCAACAAACAACTTGGAGAAACAAGGACTGTCTCTCTCATCAAAAACTGCTGTGGAGGGAAGCCTTCCACATATAGAGCTACACAGCCTGTATCTCCTGCAGAACCAACTCACCTGACCCCTGTGAGCTCTCAGAGAATGAACCACCAAAGAAAGATCACACCCAGGTTGGACCATGTGAACATATGTGGCAGAAGTCCCACTTAGTCTCCATGAGGGTTCCCTAACAGCTATAGTTGGGGCTGTCCCTAAAGCTGTATCCTGACTGTGAACTCTTTCCACATCTGGACTACCTGGTCTGGCCTTCCGGGAAGAGGATGCACCTAATCCTACAGAGACTTGATGTACCAGGATAGAAGGATATGCAAAGAGGGCTCCCTCTCTCAGAGGAGAAGATGAGGGCTGATGGGAAGAAAGACTCTGTGAGGGGGACACTGGGAGAGGGTGCATGTATTGGGGTATAAATTTATATCCCAAATATATTTTTACACACACACACAAATATATCATCTAAAACTCAAAAAAAAGAAGAATTAGTTCAATCTATTGGATATATGATTTAAGGTACATACATAAATCCTCTAAACACAAGAAAGCCCTCTTCCCTTTTTTAAAGCATTTACTTTGTGTGGTGTGAGTCTGTAAATATATGTGCTATGCTATGGTGAGTGTGTAGATTAGAACACAATTTATGTGGGAATGTGTTCTCTCCTTAAATGATGCATGTCTTGGGGATCAAACACAGGCTGTCAGGCTTAAAGAAAAAAAAAGCACACACAGTAAGCCTTTTTTTTTTGTTATGGCTATCAACATTGTTGCTATTGCTATTAATTGGTCATAAAAAAGGATCTCTCTAGACCATGGACATCACCATATCCCTTGTTGCATGGAATTCTTAGATTTTTGCAGCTGTATCTCAGCTGTATAATATGGATGCTGGGAATGTTTTATCTTTCATCTTGTTTAGAACCCAGCATCATGAGCTGTACATGGCAGTTCATACCTATAATCCCACAGTAGAGAATCAGGGGGGATAAGATCGTGACATTGACTGTAACCTAGTTTACATAGCATGTTGTTGATCAGCAGAGCTACAGGGGAGGACCCTGATGTCATGAACAAGAAAACAAAAAACAAACAAACAAACAAAAATTGAATTCCCAATCTCACTGATGGTCCCCAAATTGCTTCACCACCAAGTTTTCTCTCCTATTACTACTTTTAAATAAGCTCATATGCTGAAGTGCTTTCCTGAGAAAAATGATGCGCCCTGGCAGACACATAGGCCCTCTGTGGGACACAGTCTACAAATCTGAATGGCTTTTTTTCTAAAGTAAACCAATACTTGACCGCAAACTGAATTATGAAACTGTATAGTCATTGAGCCACAAATAAATTACTGCTGCTTACTGAGGTTGAATTGCTCTGTTAAATGCCCATGGGAAAGCAAACAAATATGCAATGCCAGTATTATACTGAAGTAACATAGTTTTCTCTTTGAAGAGAAAACACAAAGGCACACAAAAATAAATAATAATAAAAAGACAGATATACTTAGGCCGACTTCGGATAGGATTGAATAAATGAAAAGAGGCAGTGGTTTTCCAATTCGTGGCTCCTACATAGCCTAAAACCCCGAGGATAATTCATTGATAGCATTGTGGCTATTTGGCTATATTTTGTCTCTGCAGAAGAGTTTTAACTTTGTGTGTGTGTGTGCGTGTGCGTGTGTGTGGTAGAGCCGAGAAAGAGGCATTTGAAACTTAAGTTGAAGAATAGTCTATAATAACTAAAGTAAGCAAAACAATGTTCAATATTTCTTCAAAACTTATTTCTATAAAAGAGTTTACACTATCCAGTCTGTATGGGATCAGAATATCATCACACACGTTACACCAAGGTCATCTGAAAGTATATTCATCACAGTATTTAAATTATGTTAAGGGCCTATGATTAATTTTGCTAACACGCATCATTTTGATTTATCTTTATAATTCTGCTTCTAGTAAATTTTTACTTACATATCCATTGAAAAAATCAACAAAGAGATGTAAAGTAAATAAAGAAAAATATGGAACCAGATCCTAGAGCATAGTTAGTGTGAAATGGTAGATTCCAGTATTCAGGGAATTATCCTAGTGGATTTTGGCTTGATTAGGATTTGAATTTAGGAATCTTAGCCCAGAGATGTCAGGAATTGCAAACAAAGAGGGAAAGGATGTTAACAAGATACTGAGGGATACTTACGTATTGTGGAGGAGACAAGAAGAATCTTCAGAGGAAAATATGAGCTAGGAGAAGGGAGTTTCCAGTATAAATCAAGCGGAGTTTGCTCTAATGGTGTGAAAATATGTTTAAAAAGTGGGGAAGAGCCTCTAACAAATAGGCATAGGGGAAAATTTCTTAGACACCGATAGCTTATGCTCTAAGATCAACAATCAACATATGGTATGGGATGATTCGGGCATGATATACAGAGGGAAAGAAAACTGAAAAGAAGTGTGTAGCAATGGGGGATGGGGAATTGGAAGTAGCCACCAGCAAGTCCCAGATGCCAGGAAAGCAAGAGACTCTCAGGAACCAACAGATATGATATTAGCTGAAATACCCAACAAAGAGGAGAGAGAACCTGTAGAGACCATATCCAGAGGTTAGGCAAGGCCCCTGGTTGGAGGATGGGGCCACCCACTAATCTCCATTTTTTTTTATCCTAGAATTGCTCATGTATATAGGAAATACAGAGACAAAGTGTGAAGCAGAGACTGAAAGAAAGGCCATCCAGAGACTGCCCCACCTGGGGATTCATTCCATATACAGACACCAAACCCAGACACTATTGCTAATGCCAAGAAGTGCTTGCTGACAGGAGCCTGAAATAGCTGTCTCCTGAGAGGCTCTGCCAGAGACTGATAAATGCAGAGGCAGAAGCTCACAGCCAACCATTGGACTGAACACATGGACCCCAATGGAAGAGTTAGAGAAAGGACTGAAGGAGCTGAAGGGGTTTGCACCCCCATAGGAAGAACAACAATATCAACCAACCAAACCTCCCTAGAGCTCCCAGAGACTAAACCACCAACCAAGGAGTACACATGGAGGGACTTATGGCTCCAGCTGGATATGAGGCCGAGGATGGCCTTGTAGGGAATCAATGGGAGTAGAGGCCCTTAGTCTGCTAAAAGATCCATGCCCCAGTGTAGGGGAATGCCAAGAAGGTAAGGTGGGAGTGGGTAGGTGAGTGGGGGGGCACCCTCATAGAAGCAGTGGAAGGAGGGATGGGATAGGAGGTTTGCAGAGGGGAAATCAGGAAAGGGGATAGCATTTGAAATATAAATAAATAAAATATCCAGTTTAAAAAAAAAGTGAAAAAAAGCAATTTCCAAGTTTTTAAACTGTGAAACTATAATTGTGATAGATATTAACTATAAAGAGGATGATGTAGCTGTATGAAAAAAATTATACATTTTCTAAATTGATAATAAATACTATTCCCTGGGGACAGGAAACTCAAGGAACTAGAAGCAGGGTCAATATTAATAACAAACACAAAAATATCAATAAATAGGTAAAAACCCACATGGAAATATCATATTCAAGGTCCAGAAAAACCAGTGTAGGACAGAAAATCATGAAGTCTATTTTGTCAAATATTAGAATAGATAGAGTTGATTATTTCATAGTTCTGTTTATTTAAGATGTCTTTTACCATCTTTTTACTCTATGGTTAAGGTTGTGTGACTTCAGTGGTAAGGTGCGTTTCTTAGAGACAGATGGAATTTTGTCATGGAAAGGACTGCAGATGGAGAGCTCCTTAATGTCACTTGTTAAGGAGTTGCGAGTATGTGATTGTGAGTGATGATCCTAAATGGGACATATTTATCAACGACCTTTGTAAGGCTATGGGAGCATCATAGAGGAGGAAGAAAGAAGGATTTAAGAGCCAGAGGATAGGAATGGGTTTGTGAAATGGTGTATTCTGGACATACCATGTCTGTTACCCTTATGAACTCACAACAGCTGTGTTTACCAGCACAAGATCAAGTCATCCATAATTCCAGCATAGACGGAGAAGGAATTCTCAAGACGCCACCTCTAACTAAAGAGTGGGTGATAGGTGCTTGGGAGGAAATGCAGTTCTTCTACAGGAAAATCTAGTAAATAGTCCAGTGGTCCAGTCGATGGTTTCTTTTCACAGTTATGTAGAAACTGGCAGTACTAATTAGATTCAATAGATTATTAAAAAGAAGAGATTTTTAGATAGTGGTGTGTTGGGGACATCTGAGGGGAGTTGGAGAGGAGAAATGGGAAGGTAGATTTTATTATTTGTCATTATATATATATATATATATATATATATATATATCTCAGATATGTGTGTATATGTATGAATTCTAAAAGAATAAATGTTTAGAATTTAATACAAAATACACACATACGCACATATACATAAAATTAAACTTGTGATCAGCTTTAATATGTGCTCACTTGCCCTGCAAGCATAACATTGTATATTATCTGTCATTTATTTATCTATTAATCTATCTTTTATCTATGTATCACTAGATGACTCAGTTATCTAAATTCTCAAATGTCAGTTGGGGAATTGTATGGAAACCCTCTTCTACTGTAGTTATGGATGTCAAGGGAGTCAAATATTACTCAGTGAAGAAATTTACCATTTTTTTAAAAAATTCATACAGTATAAATATTCTTAAAGAGAGCCTAAAATATCCATACATGGCTTAGTGTTTTTCCCAAAATTTGAAGTTATTATCTTAAATAGAAAAGACCACGTTTCCTTGTAGAAATGAAAAAATATTCCACACGGAACAATTGGTTGAAATTTTTATACCTCCTTTCTACATGACCCTAAAAGCCAGCCCCTTGCCTTCAAAATCTACCACATCTTACCATCAGGACAAAACTTAGTTTTGAGAAATATAACATGGGTAGATATGATCTTCTAGAAATGTTTCAGAGTCTGCATAACTGTGCAATGGGCAGGATGATAGCCTCTTAAAAATACCAGAACAAAATCAGGTAATTGGGTAGGGAAAGACCTTACAAAATAATGAATACATGTCAAATCAGATATTATAATAAAATAAGAATGTACATTATTCATATAAAAATTCATTATCAGAGACTGCTATTGTAATTCTAGCAGCAAATGAATTGATTAATGATGTAAATGTTTTAACTACAAAGACAAGCTTTTAGAATATTCTGTTATACTTAGGGCAAAAAATATTCACAAAGTCTTCAAACAGTCACAGTTTGAGAACCCAAGTAACATAGTACACAATGGTGAGTTTTGGCCCAGTAAAAATGTAAATTCTCTCTCATTTTAAGCAAATTACAGTAAGAAATTTATTTTTGTAGCCCATTACTCACAATAGTATAATTTGTGTTCATAGTTAAACTGTATTTTAATAGACAATCATATCTCATTACTGGCAAAACTTTAGAATTAATGGAAAGTGATGCAATCCTTATACATGCAAAATTAGTACCCAGGGTTGTAAAAGTAGCAACTAAAAATATGGATTGTGGAATTAATGTCATTAATATAAAATGTATTTTTCTATATTTAATAAATATACCAAGAATTCTATTAATGAGGAAATTACTCCAAGTATGATCTGTGCTACCTCTCAAGTACGCAAAGAGAAGAATAATCTTGCTTATACAGAGTAAATAAAAAAAGGCAGAAATCTGTACTGAAGAAAATAAACGAACATAAACTTGCTAAATTCTTTCAAAATCTTATCATTAGGTTTTTAAGTGAAACTATCTTAACTTGAATCCAATTCATTCTTTCAAGTTTAAAAAATTAAATTAATATATTATTTGATAATGGGATTCTTTAAACAAAACCTCACATTTGCCAGACTTCTGTTAAAAACAAATATTAAAAATAAGTATTATAGATTCCCGAAGCACAAAATGAAACTTCCTCAATAGAAATCTACTTTTTGTTAAAATATAGCTTCACAAATATTTCCCAGGGAAAGAAAATGATTTATGCATCAAATTCAACAAGGGTCAGAAGAACACACTAGTCAATACAAAGAATTACAGAAGCAGAAGAAGCAGATCATAAATATAGGCTCTACAGGGATCAGTGGAGGGAAGTAAACTAAGCCAGGTGTGTGAGAATTCCTGACCACAACTCCATAAGGGCAAGTTTTCTTTGGCTTTAGCTGATTATGTCACACTAAAAACTGGGGCACACAGATGTGCCCATTGCCCTCTTGTGGTTAATTGTTTACTTTATAGAAATCTGTGTGTGTGTGTGTTTTTAAAATCTCTGAATAGATAAATAGTGCATAGACTAAACAAAAATGCCCTCCAGCTGTGTGTGCCAAGGACCTAATGGTTTAATACATTTATTCCTTGTAACTCATTAGCTCATGTAAGGCAGTCTCCTGATTCAAATCTGGGATGAATATTGTCTATAACATCTTCCTTAGATAATTTAAGGTCTTGTGTTAAATAACATTTCTTCTGCTAATAAGTGTTGTTTCACCCTTAGAAAGCCTTACTTCATATTTTAGTTTTTGACTTTTTACATCCATTAGTAATCGCTAAGGTTACTTAACTCTTTTTTTTCAGGGTTAACATGCCACTAAAATGAAGCCTCTCACTGAAGAGAGGACTGCAGTGGAGATTTCACTCTATTATATACAGCGCTAACAATGTCATTGATTCCTGTGATTAAAATTATTACCATAATTCCAGGGATACCTGACAAATATGTAGAAATTATTAGCAACAAATTTTCTAGATTATAATATTTTTATCTGTTTGTCAGACTACTTGTTACAGTTCCTAATTTCAATGTTTTATTAAAGGATATGTTTTATTATTGTGGTAGAATGAATATTTCATATTTTATTAAATCACTGTATGAACTATATGATATCAGTATTTTCTTATTTGTTCATACATTGATGGTCTTGAAAATTGATTAAAATGTCTATATAGTAAGGAATTTGTCTTTCATCTTGTGTGGCTATCAATTTCTACATTAGTTGGCCACATGGTTAGTTTGCAAAATGCCTCTATTTCTTGCACTATATTTAGATATTTTACATGTATATTTTATGACTGAAACCATGGAAAGCGAATTTGTTAAAGACATACCTGAAATAGAGTGAGTGTGATCTAAAAAGGAGCTCACATGTTGTTATATATGAGCCCTAGATTTCGTTAGAAATGATGGGATTTTGAAAAACCTGATTTTTTTCATGCGTGTATAACATGTGTTCTCCTACCTTCTTTAGTCTGCATACTAATTCAAATACATAAAATAGGTATACCTTAGTGAAAATAGAATGCACTTTCAAAAGGAGATAGATTTTTGATCGTATCCCTCAAAAGTCTGTGACCCTAGGTAAATTATTTCTTTTAAGTCTTAGTGTTATATTTGAAATAATACTAGTGTCTAGCAAAACAATGAACTTGGAACTGAATAATTATAGTTTTTATGTGAAGTTCCAATAGAACCATCACATCAAATACCTATTAAGTAAATGGTGTTTTATTTGCTAATATTTCCCACAGTTCAATGGTGATCTTCCTGCAAAATATGCTGGTACATATATTGTGGGTGAAACCAATTATTTAATGATTAGATTTAAAGTCTCCTCCACAAGCTGGCATCCAGAGTCAATTCTGACTCTGTATGAGTGGTCAAGGACCTGGGACTGGATAGGCCATGGGTTTTGAAAGTCAAATGCTATTGTTTTCATAAAGAAACATAGTACTAAATGACATGCTTCAATACTCATGAAATATTGTCTTGCTCATCCCTCATAAGAGAAGTTTCTTCATACGGTAGATGAGTACTAATATAGAAAAGTTAACTTGGAGATGTACAAACAGAAAAAGATTTTGGAATAATCAATCTTAAATGAAATATCTTCATCAATCTTCTTCCCTTAAGTCATAGGGAGTTATGCAGAAGAGGAGGCAGACGGATTGTAAGAGCCATCAGGAACTGAACAACACCAAGGAAAGGGTGCCCTCCAGACACAACAGAACTGATGCACATATGTACTCATGGAGGCTTAGGCAGCATGCAAGAGCTTTTCCAAGTTCACCTCAGATGGGGTCTCAGTGATGAGAAGGGAAAGGAGAATGGAGCCACAATCTCCGACCCTAATCCAGAACCTGTCTGCAATTGATACCTACTTAAAAAGAAAAACAATTTTTTTCAATGGATTCTCAATGGATACAATATTAACCATATTTCAGAGTAGTCCTCATCCAAGTACATGTTAAACATAAAATGGATTCAACACTGGTTTTGTAAATGTGTTGCCTTATATTACATATTAGTTCTGGCACATTTTATATTACTGATGTATTATTTTTTATATCATTCATATATACCAATTTAATGAGTTGTACTCTGTATGCATATTTATGTATGTGTGTATTTCTTGTGGATATGTTGGTTTGATATTATTTTCTGTTTGTAAATTTGTTTTCTTAAGAAACAGAAATTAAGGGCATAGGATTCAGTGGGTGGGAGCTAGGGAATATGTAAGAGGAGTGGAGGAGAGAGAATGTGTGATCAGAAAATATTGTATACATTTTTTCAATAATAGTATCTAATACATATTAAGACTGTTCTACCATATTTTTCATAAAAAAGAGTTAATTACGTCTTAAATGATGAATGAACATGGAAGGAAAAAGAAAACTTTTCCAAGACTAGATAAAAATTAAAAAAGCATATTTTTAAATATGAGAAGGAAATATACTTCAAGAAGTAAATATATGTAAGATGTATTTTAGTAATAATAATAATAGTGGTAGTAATAGTAGTATATTCAATAAACTTGAAAACAATTTACAGAAGCAGAACTCTAGTTATACAATACTGGTGGGGTTGCAGCAAATCTGTGAAGTAACACTAAATGCCTTGTATCAATGTTATATTAATGATTTGTTAGATTGGAACTTTCCACACACACGCACATGTATGCTGCCTAAGCCTCCATTCGTGCATATGTGCTCTAATCTTCAAACAATTTACTAAATGAGAAATTGTATTTACCTGTTTAGGTTAAAAGAAACAGTGTCTGAATGTATTTCTTAACATATTCAAACTTAAGTAAGTTGATGGCAGAAATGAAATTCAACTCTATAATACCCAATTCCAGAGCCATGTGCTAAACTGAGCATTCTTTTAGACCTTTATGTTTGTATTGTAGACAGCTACACATCCAGTGATATATATATATATGTGTGTGTGTGTGTGTGTGTGTGTGTGTGTGTCGTGTGTGTGTGTGTGTGTGTGTGGTGTGTGTGTGTGTGTGTGTGTAAAATTATATATATAACCATGGGGATCAGGAGTGGGAGGAAGGACCTACTTCTCTCTGCAATAGATGGAGACCAGTCCTAATAAATAAATCTACAGTATGACTTCCACACCCTAAGGCTCAGGTAACATTGCAGAAGAGGAGGGAGAAAAAGATCCTAAGAGCCAGAGGATCAAAGAGTTTGCTGTGAGATTGTGTGCTCTACTAATGTTAGAAATACAACCATAAAGTGTCTCCAACTGCCAAAACACGACCTGAAAGAGGAAAACAAAAGGCTTGCTTAAGTGGACTGGGAAAAGCCTCAGAGGCCTCATACCTACACAAAGAATTACAGGTAACTAAAGGTACTGAGAGTGGAAGAAATTCCCCAGGGATGATCACACCACATGATGGTGCAATCCCAATGGGTAAGTCCTGAAGACATACATACAAGTAACGTGTTTATAGACATACTTTACATACATACACACACACACAAACACATACACACACACACATACACACACATACACATACATACTTAGGGACATATGCGCATGTAACACTAATAAAAGATACCATGAATCGGAAAGAGAGCAAGGAGGGGTATACTGGAATGTGTGTGGATGATGTAATCACAAAATAAAGGGCATACAGTTTCAAAATAAATAATAGAAACAAAGAAAATTAAACATGAACTTATTGCCTGCGTCCAGGAAACAGCAAAACCTCTGGAGAAGGTATCCACTGACTGTTCAGCTAGATTAGAAAGCAGCCAATGACTGATGGGTGAGAATAGAAAACAGCCAGTGGCTGTTCAGTGAGAATAGAAAGGAGCCAATGACTGTTCAGTGAGAATAGAAAGCAGCCAACGGCTGTTTAGTGAGACTAGAAAGCAGCCAATGACTGTTTAATGAGAATAGAAAGCATCCAATGACTGTTAAATAGGATTACATGACTCACAGTTTCCCAAGCACACACAGTTATTTCATTGCCTCTAACTTCTTTAAAGATATTTTCAACTAGAAAATTACAGGTTATGCAGCACACTATCTTCACTATAATATATTAAAACCCATCAGGTTTAGTTCTAACTCTAATAAAGTCAGTAGGAAAAGTTAAGCAACCCACACTTCTTCACTGGTGTACATAGTAGAATCTCCAAAGAGCTTGTACAAGGTCAATGCCTAATACATAAAGAGAGACTCCAATAATTAAGAAACTGTCTATAAAATGGGATACTTTTATAATTGAAGAAGTTAAGGCCAGAGCAACTAATTAGAAATAAAATTTAAAATTAGCATTTGGTAACGATAAATATGGACTTAATTAAGTCTCTGTGATGAGTGTATGGTGGGGAAACAAAACAAGTGTTTATATCTGTAAATGGCTGCTTGTTGTCACAATATCTAACAGTTGCCTTATCACACATGAACTCTTTTCACACGGTGGAAATGTTCTTTCCTACTTAGTGATTAACACGTGCTCACTAGGGGTTTCTTAAGAGCTGAGTATAGTGCTAGACACAATTAGTATATAAAAAATAATACAGCTGGAAAACTGCCATTTCCATGATTTAAGGTGCATAGACTAACAGGATGTTTTGCATAGGACAGGTAGAACCTACATTTTAAAATCTCGGCATATGCCCCATAGCTTGATCAACTCGAAGAGATATTAGATCACATGAATCATGTCCAGAATTACTATCACTGACATAGGAAACCAGCAAAAGAGGTATTTTCGAAACTTTTTTTGTTTCTCTGTGCCTAGACAACATGTAAATATTTATAGCAGGTAAGTTTACTTCAGAGGAGAAAATTGCCTGGAGTTCACATTTAACAAAATTTCACCATGCATTTTAGTATGTCTCTAGGATGCTACTCTCCCTTTATTTTGGGCATTTCTAGACTTTCATGGATCCTTTTTTTTTTTTTTTCATGTGGTGAACTAAGAATTTAAAAGGACCTTACTGGTTTACAAAGCTCTAAATAAGCTCAATTTAATTTGATGAAGTAGGCGAAGTTAGCTACCTCAGTGAATATTATTTGGTTCATTACATCACCTTAGCTGGAAATAGGATTGTTTTATGGGTTACAGCCTCTTAGCTGTAAGAACGTAGAATACTATGTCTGCTAATGTTTGAGTGAGTCACTTGGGTATAATTTTTATGGATCCCTAAATGAAGTAGTTTATGCTTTATTTCACTTCATCTGAAATGGTATCAATGTGTATACACCTATATATGGCATATCTATGCTATACTAACATAAGTGTCAGTCTATTGGCTACATAGCAGCCAATTTTTAAATTTATTGCTATTGTCATAACTGTTGAAGTAGAGTAGTGTTCCTTTATGGGATATTTTATTTATTTACATTTCAAATGTTATCCCCTTTCCCAGTTTCCCCTCCAAAACCCCCTATCCCATCCTCACTCCCCCTGCTTCTATGAGGGTGCCCCTCCCATCCACCCACTCCTGGCTCTCCACCCTGGCATTCCCCTACACTGGGGCATTGAGCCTTCACATGACCAAGTACATTATTCTCGACAAGGCTATCCTCTGTTACATATGCGGCTGGAGCCATGGATTCCTCCATTTGTACTCTTTGGTTGGTGGTTTAGTCCCTGGGAGCCCTGGAGGGGGGGCCTGGTTGGTTGATATTGTTGTTCTTTCTATGAAATTGCAAATGCCTTCAGCTCCTTCATTTCTTTCTCTAACTCCTCCATTGGGAACCCCATGCTCAGTTCTATGGTTAGCTGTGAGCAGCCACATTTCTATTTGTTAGGCCCTGGTAGAGCCTCTCGGAAGACAGCTATATCAGGCTCCTGTCAGCAAGCAATTCTAGGCAGTGTCTGTATATGGGATGGATCCCCAGGTGGGGTAGTCTCTGGATGGTTGTTCCTCCAGTCTCTGCTCCACACTTTCTCTCCATATTTCCTCCCTTGAGTATTTTGTTCCTCCTTCTAAGAAGGACTGAAGCACCCACACTTTGGTCTTCCTTCTTCTTGAGCTTCATGTAATCTGTGAATCGTGTCTTGGGTATTCTGAGCTTTTGGGCTAATATCCACTTATAAGTACTCACTGATAAGTGCATACCATGTGTGTTCTTTTGTGACTGGGTTACCTCACTCAGTTTGATATTTTCTAGGCCCATCCTACAGAATATTTGTTGATAATTAAATAACAAGGGTTAGGAACCATCAGGGTGCTGAGGCACTCTAAAATAAAACACAAAATACTGTGTTCTCATAATGAGAAATAGGAATGAAACATCATATTGTAACAGAACTTTAAACTGTTTTCTATAGATAATTTTTTTTTGCTTTATTGTTCCAGCAACCAAGGCAATTGCAATCACCAATCTACGATTTGCCTGTTTACAGTGCCAGTTCTATAGATGAAGTTCATATGTAGTTTATCTTGGGTATATTTCCATGGTAGGAAGGAATGAAGGAATTTTGACAACTTGGACTATGTGTTTAGCACAGTAATGGGCAAGCATGATGAGTGTCTTCCAGTCCTGGAGATCAGTCATGAATGACTCCAATGCTTCTGTAGTCACCAACAATTGATCGGAGGTAAAAGAAAATGGCCACCAGGTAGGACTTTCTCACATGCAGCACAACATGCAGAGGAAGGCATGACTATCCTTGGGATCATCTAAATCTTCTATAAATAAATCCAGAATTCACAGGCTGGAATCATTTCTTTTAGCATCATTCTTTGGGAGATGTTTTTGCTATTGTTGTTCTTCAGAAAGAGAGCAATTTATATTTTATTAGAGGGAAATTGATTACACACATGATATAAGTGTAATAGAACTAGTTCAATTAATTTGATTTTCCAAAACAAATACATTTGACATAGCAGAAAAACTAACAAACAAAATATAAGAACAAATAAGTTTCTGGCTATTAATACCTCATCCTGGTTCTACAGTGCATTTCATGTTCAAGGAGCAGAAAGAAGAGACTGATTATGGACTGGTACAAGTTGCATATTTGCAAAAGTCTCTATTACTTATACAAATTACTCTTCTATTTCCTGTGAGATTTGGCTAAGCTAACAATTGTTCCAGTTACTCACCAATTAGAAACAACTAGAAAAACCTGTTAAATAATTATATACATGTGTATATATTCAAGCACATAGTATCATTCTTAACATGGCAAACTTTGTATATATTTAATTAAAAGTATTTACCTCTTCCTTGTACCAAATCAGTTAATTTTTTAACTTTCAAACTGGAGAAATTACTGAACAAATTGTCTTGATTAGCTAACCTGCAGTGTAGTGAAGCTGCTGAACACTTCAGGTGTTTAAATTCCAAATGCTTTCTAAGTATCTAATTCTGTTCTGAGTGAACAAGTTTCCAGCCTGATAGTTGTATACTTAGAGTTAAGGTAATATTCCTGCAGCATTTGATTCATAATCTCAAAAATTCTTTTTCTCAACAAGTTCTTAAACTGAGACTGAAATAAACTTGTTGTGACTAGTTAGGTGCTTAATTGTTAACTGTTAGTCTTTGCAAGGTACTCAAGAAATGGCTTTATTAAATGATCACATAAGAGAAGATTTATAATGACTAGTACTGTATTACTGAACTAAAAATCTGGCATTAGTTGGCTTCTGAGAACCCTGTATTGGTTTTTGTTTCTCTTCAAAGAATTTATACATTTCATCAAAACAAAAGTGGGTAAATTTAGTTTTATTCTGTGATTTTTACAGGTGCCAAATTAAGTAATGCTTACATTTTTCTTTGCTTTTTATGTTGCTCAGTCAAGAGACAAATAGCAATATGGGTAAGAAAATCATTTTTGAGATTTTCTCCCTGTGATGTGGAAGCGGAGTAGGTAAGTCTATCACTTGCTTTTAAACCAAGGAGGCATTTTATGAGCTAGTTCAGTTCTTGGAGTAGCTCTGCTTCCTCAATTTAATTTTCTAATATATCATTGAAACTCTAAGTAACATGTTGGTTTAAACATCCTTTAGATTAACACAAAGAAAGAACTACTGAAAGCAGAGCATTTTAATGTTGCATCTGTAAAATGAAATGGGAACGCAAGAGTGTATGACAATGACTGCCATACACATTAAGAGATGGTCCTTCTAATGATGAACTGAATGTTAATGTCATATCACTTACAATAATGAGAGCATTCTTCTCCACATGATGTAATTTCTATAAAGCACATTCTACTAACTGCTCGGAGCTACATATGAACACAGCTTTCTTGGACAAGCATTTTCCAACTTCTTTTTTTTTTTGTCTTAAGTTAAACCTTAACTTCTATCTATATAATAGAATCCATTCTGTAAACTTCTACAAAGGAAATACTGAGATATGAATTTGCCATACTGGGTATGTACCTAGTGGGTACAGGGCTTATCTAGCATGTGTGAGGCCCTAAGTCAGAGAAATAAAACAAAATTTATCCTCCTCCACCTTCTCTCATCCCCCCTCTCCTGCTCCTCCATTTCCTTCTCCTTGTCCTCCTCTGTCTGTACTTTCATCCTGGACATGCTAGGCTAAGCTAATAATCTACCACTGACATATATTCTCATCCCCAATTCCTTCTGACTGAATTCTATTTTTTAATGAATAAATTCTTTAAATCTGTACAAGACGATATTCTTCCACTGTAATCACTGATATTGTAATTACAGTGTAAAATTTAATAATCATTGCTATTATTCTCCAAATTAATAAGATAACTGATATTCTCATTCACATTATAAAGTAGATGTGAAACAAGGCCCCTCCTAGTGTTTGTTTATTCATTTGACACCACTGCAAAATAGGTTATCTGAAATCAATATCAATGCAAGAACCAGACAACCAGAGAGTGCAATTTAGTTTGCCAAATTAGACAGAGCTAGTGTTTGGCAGTCCTAGATCTTAGGCAGTGGTGTGACACTTTGTTATAATGAGTAGGAATGGACTTTAGAAGGGTTAGTGTAAACACTCAGATCAGGAGGAAGCTGGCATTTCCAATGTTTCCTTATTAACTTTACATTTGTTTCAAGTGGATAATAGCATGCTCCCATCAAAGTAGCCTCTTGTTTTTAATAATCATAGACTTCTAAAAAGTAGTGTTTAACGACAGCTGGTATATAACACTGTTTCAGGAAGAGTCATTCTTGTCACCTAGAAAGGGGACAAAACCTCAAGGGTGAATACATTGTGAGTGTCTGCTTGCTAAAGAGACTTAAATGGAGCAGCTAGAATGTAGGTGGAGAAGGGAAGAGTAGGTAGGTGTGGAATGCTGAATTCTGGGAAGGACAAGGCTGTTGCACTCATGAACTATAAACAGCAGAGACTGGAACATTATTGAACATACCATCATGGAGGGAAGGAGGGGCTTGTAGACCCACGTTCTTGTAAACAAACCCTTATCCATGGCTCTGTGTTCAACACTAACAAAACTCACTGGGTCATAAAAAAACAGTTGGGAAGAAGCATGTTGGTATGAGTGTGAGGAAGCAAGAGGAGGAAACAGAGGGACAAATATTATTAAAATAGTTGTACATGTACAAAGGTGTCATAATGAAATTCACTATTGTATATAGTTAATATATATTAATAAAAACTGAAAACTGAGTTCCTGAAACTATCTCCATGAATCCCACTAGGCGGATCAAGTAGATTTTGCTTCCACCACCAAATATTTCCGTAAGAGATAAGAGGAAAAAAAGAATTGTGAGGCATTCAGAATGAAGTAATGTTGATACAGAGATCTTCTGGGCATGGGGACACCGGACAGCCTCTGAGTTCTCTAGAGCAGAAACTAGTGAAGAATAAGGATCCAGTACTGCATTGGTCCCAGACAGAGTTCTTGACATCACTTTTCTTCCAACTTTCAAGAGGTAAAAGAACTAGGCTAGAATGGCAAGCTCCAGAGTGGGAAGAAAAGCTTCCTGCATGAAACAGTATCTCATGGGAAGGGTAAGTGAGTGACTTTTTGGTAAATGGATACTATTGATGTGGATGAGGTCTGTGTCAACTTTTTGTTATATCAAGATATATATGATATATATATATATATATATATATATATATATATATATATATTGAGGGGGAGGGGGGAGAGAGAGGTGAGATGAGGGCCTAATATAACAGAATACTGAGGCCCTAGAGGAAGTGACAGTGACAGAAGAAAATGCAAAGCCATGCATGGTAAACCCTTTCTGTGTGGTGCATGTGAAGGATAGAGGCAATAGTCTAGGTGCATGGAGGCTTTCACCATGCTAATTCTTCTAACAGCTTTTCTCCCATCCTCTGTCCCATTATTTCTCTGACAAAGAAAATGGACTAGAGAGAAGAAGAATGAGAGAAAGAGCAGAGCTCCTCCATCCTTTTGGAGGTAAATTTGGCCTTGGTGAATGTTGGAACATGGGTAGAACCTGAACCCTGATTGAAAAGAGACACTGATTATCTTGACCAAAGTCAACTTGACTGAGAGGAAACCGACAATATGTGCTCCATTTAGTATTTATGTATGCAAATTTATTTCAATTTAGTTAATATAAAATGAATTTGTCATGCTGCATCACATATTAAAATTCTGATTCTTTATGTAATCTTTGGCAATTATTATCTCTGGGTTGCAGTTATGTTTTTTTCAAAAGTGAACCAATAGTACCCCACCCTGATTCCAAAGATACCCATTTTTTGAATATTATGTGGGTAATACTTGTGGAAGTTCAATGTGTTGTCTGCACTTAATCAAACAAAAAACCTTTACAAACTAAAACTAAGGTAAAAAAATAACTATCATTTATTCCCCATGTGTTACACGCCAGAAACTACATCATGCATTTTGTAAAGCAAAATGATCCAGAAATCAAAATACTCCATATTTATTAAAGGGCACATGTATAGCTCAATATTAATACTAACAATGCTAGATCTAATGTTGTCATTGTTTATATAACATAAATGCTATGAAGAAAGTCTCTTTATAGCAGGAATTTATTTTGCTTTTAGATAGTCTCACTATAGTCCTAGATTGCCTGGAACTCGAATTAGACTAGAATAGTTGCAAACTCGTAGAAATCCACAAGATTCCATCCTGGACCTGGAATTAAAGGTGTGCAGCACTATACCTGAATCATACTAAGTTTTATTAATGATATAAGTAATTTTTGCAAAAGAAATGTCTAATGTTATGAATAAAATGCATCTTGCCTCCAAAGTTCATGATGTTTGCTGTTTGTATTCTGAAATAGTGCCAATCAAGTAGGCCAAACTGGCATTGAACTAATGGCCTTACTGTTACTCTGTAGTCATGAGTTCCTTCAACCCAAAACTCTTTGAAGCAGAGAAGAAATTCATGTGCTGCATTTGATTTCTACTAGTAAAGATGAGATAAATGGAAACATCAGATGGCCAAATATGACGTCTATATCAAGTTAAGAATGACTGACTGAGAACAATTGTGTGAGAAGAAATGAAAGGAAGGAATGAGAACATAGAGTGGGTAAGTGTACATAAAATCCCACTCTTCCCAATCACTGAGAATATGGCTCATATTACTCAGAATATTAAAAATTAATGTATACCTCATACTACAGTAAAGATCATATATATACATATATGTATACATATGTATTACATACATATGTTCAGACAGCTTGGTTGGTCTGTATCTTTTAGGCAGCTTGCTGAGGTGAGGATATACATACATACAAAGATATAGTAATACATACATTCATACATATATATGGTTTGCCTAGAGAGACAGAGCAGCCATGTTGTCTGAAAGAGACAGAGACCAGCTGAGCTACCTGGAAGAACTGCCTATAAGTTCAGAACTCTGATTATTCAGATTTCATTAGCTCCTACACATACCAGGTTTGGTGATACAGCTGTCTTTCCTTGAGTCATTTTTGCTCATGTAAGTAACCCTTCAATATATTTTTAAACGTATTCCCAAATAATATACATGCTATATACCAAGCTGGACTTTGGTAGTATCTTTGCTTTAGTGTGTCATCAGTTGCCTATCACGGGTGGTTAGATGTTTGTTCATATTCTCCCAGAAATAGTTTCATAAAACACCAGCCAACCCATAGTCATCTGTTAATCAATACAGTTGCTTGGCTCTAGGTATTTTTTTTGTTAGCTCCTAATAGCAGTATATGTAACCTATCAATACTTCTAATTGTGTACACATAAATTGAATAAACTAGAATAAACCAAAGTGCACTATGTGAAAGCTCCTTATTCATCTGAGTTTGGGCACACGGTCTCATCTAGAGTGGAAACTTTACATTTCCAACTAGTCTTCGCTAATGGATTTGAGCAACTGTACCATGAAATATTTGGAGAAAAATATGGCTATGTTGAACATGTACAGCTTCAGGGTTATTCATTAAGCAACACAGTATGACTAACTTTTATAAAACTTCTATGCCAGCAGGTTGGCATCATACATAGTGTCTCTATGTATAATACACAAACACCATATTGCTTTATATGAAAAATTTGGGTATTCATGGATTTCAGTCTCTATAGGAAGATGCTGGAATAAATTCTCTTCACATGCTAAGGGTGATGATATTTATTTTCTTGGTCTGCATTAGGCAATTGGCCAAACTGGTTCTATTGTATCTTATTGAGACTGTTTATTACTGCCTTTTCCCTGCACTCATGATGCTGCTATACCCTTTGATATCTGTGTATAGTGTCCAGTTACTTTTCAAAGCTGCTGTCTTGGAGAGAACATTATCAAGCTTGTCCAATAATACAATCCTCAAATCCTCACAATTTAACCAGCTCTCAAGATAACAGTTTGAATTTAAGATTTAAGACATGGATAAATCCATAGTCCTTCTTGAACTGGACAATGATTTCCAAACAAGAAAATGTCCAGAGTAGGAAATGAAGAGATTGAGCCTACTTACAAGTCACAGATGATGTATGACATAGCATCTTTGTGTTCCATGAATCACCCTGTAATGGCCATGGTAAGGGAGTGACACTACGCTGCTGTCTTTCCTAATGGCTCTTCCATTTTCAAATGAGAAATGGCCAAATAGACAGTATGCACATTTTGTGTCCTTCACTTGTCTCTACATCAGTTGTGCCTTCACCATATTACTAAGGAAATTTGCTGGTGTGGCAAACACTAGTTTTCTGAGCTCTCCCAGTTACATCTTCTTAAATGCTGTGGCATCACAAAGCCTATTTTTGCTGCCAGAAGCCAGATGTCTAGCATTCTATCTTACATTGACTTTTGTTTTCATATTATTTGACTTTTAGAAATTTTAGAAAGGGCCTTGTGATACAGCTTGCTTTGGCCTCAAAGTTTCTATCCTCTTGCTTTGAGTTCTTGAATGCCAGGATTACAAGAATGTGCAAGCCTTCATTTTAACAGACTGATCAACTTCTCTGAGTGATTTTTCAGCTCTGCCTTGCAATGTCCTGTGAGAACTTCTTGATCAAAATTAAGCTTCCTCATAGGACTCTACCTTGGATCTATCTCCCAGGGTGGTTGATCCTATTTCTAACACATGTACCACATCACCTTTTCAATAATATCTCAGTCCTCACATAATCACACTTTAGTCTTCATATATAAATTTTCTTAGACATCTTTAATCCCATTGTTACTTTTTTTTCTGGTTAATATTCTATTTTAAATTGCAAATTCTCAAAGCCAAGAAATATTTCTTTAATTTTCTCTCTTATTTCTCACAAAACATTTCTATAAAGATTTAACCGTGATGTAACCAATTCACACAGACGGAGGGATGAGGACAGAAAAAGGAAGTATCACCAAGTGGCTGAAAACTCTAGTTTTTGTTGACGATCTCTAGTGTGTCAACCTGCCTTCTCCATGTTTCTGAGACATCTCATGGTGCATGATTTTCACAGGACAGCTGCTGAAATGAAACCACCAGCATCACTGGGTCACTTAAGAGTGAAATGAACTCTTCACTTTCTCCAGAAACACTGAATCAAAAAAAATGTTTTTTGAGGATGGTTACATTACATTATTGTAATGTAGATTTAAAACCAGTATTATGGTTCACATATGGTTAAGAGAATACCATTTTCTGTTTTTGGTTTTTTGTTTGTTTGTTTTTTTCATGACAGGGTTTCTCTGTGTGGCCCTGGCTGTCCTGGAACTCACTCTGTAGACCAGGCTGGCCTCGGACTCGAGAATACCATTTTTAACACATCTATTGGAAACTCATTTAAAGATCACAACTTCAGACTTATCCTGATTCTTCTAAATAAGAAATTGATTTTTCATAGTACCTTTCTAGATACCTCATCCTGAATAGGTAGCCTTAATAGTATTGGAATGTATACTAGCAGAGAAAAGTAACCATTAGTTTTACCCTGCAATGTAAGCTGTTAGAACAACTAGACTGAAAAGGTATGCCCACCATTGCAATAGTAGCATAACAGTTATGGGTATAATCATCAAGCACTTTCCATTGAGACTTAAACCTGGTTCCACAAGACAAAAGTCATGCCAGGTACTGTTAGCTGAGCCAAATACCTGTGGCTGGCTGTGTTACAGGCCCTAGGGGAAATCTAATTTTATTATTTGGCTAAATAGATATAGTGTTAAACGGCCTGATGTATTTATATGTTTGTATCCATAGTTAGTACATCTCTCATCCACCATTAGAGGACTTTCTTTTTGTAGATGGAGATTAATACAGAGATCCCCAGCAGGAGATCGTGAAGAGGACGAGAGTTTATAGATGTTCAATAGTAAGGAGAATATCTATACCACACTATCTTTTCCAAAGGCTCCTTTATCATGAAGGAATAGAGTAGAAAAAATATTAGAGCATAGTTAGTTGTCCTTCATAGCAAAATAATCTTTGTTGAAAATGATAGTGTGAGTTCATAGCACATGCACTCACAGATGCTTCCACTAGACCCACACAAGATTAAATCAGCCCAAGTCCCAGCATAGATGCCAGAGAGATTCATGCAATCTTATCCCTACCTAGGGTACTATGTGCAATTAATGTCTGCTGGGGGAGAGATATTAGTATATGGTTTTAGCTTCTGAGAGACTCCTTATGCTCTATTAGATGGTCCCACACCCATGTATAAGATGAGGGGACTCAGTGGGGTGGAGGGGTTTATGGGTGTTTTTCAAAGACCAAAAGAAACAGGGAGAAAAAAGTATCAGCTAGCTGTGGAACTGGAAGAGATGTAATGAAGTGGATTTGATCAAAACAAGTCATCCAGATGTTTGAAATCATCAAACAGTCAAAAAGATATAAAAGAAGTTGTGTGAATGATATGTTTGCACATTAAGATTTGACAAACTAGTCTCCATCATCTTATTTGGCCCAAAGTATCAGAATAATTGCAAGAAAATCAGCAATTGATATATTTTCCTTATCTTGGAAAAGGTTTTCACAGAATTATCAGAAACAATTGTGCAAATAATTGTTGGACTAGTTAATTGACTTCCTGTTGAAAGTTTGGGTTCACTCGTTAAAGCAACAGTTATACTGCAACTCAACAAATACTACGACTGAGAGCTTCTCAGTCCTGCCCTCAGATATAATACAAGCATATGAAGAACAGGGTATCTCTTCTATTACCTTCACTCAATCTGAGTCAGGCTGCCTTCAGTTTGAAAGAATATTGTGTTCATAAAGAAACTAATATTATCTTTCAATTTTTCCCATTGATTTTAGCAGTGTGATTTTAAGTTAAGTTTGAATTTATATTATTTTTTCATCATTAAATGGAAAATTTGTTTGTTCAATTTAGTAGTCATGGAGAGGGTTAATAAAATAAACAAAACAGAGTGAAGTTCTTTTATTTATTTGCAAAACCATATCTCAAGGTCAAAGCAAATGCTATAGTATTAATAGAATTATTGAGTAATTCCCACAAATATATGATTGACAACTTAGTAATGACACCTAACAACATCACACCAATCATATTATTATGAATTATTTATCACTTCTATAAAGCTACCCATTGTCCTCCTTTCAATGATAATCAGATGAAGGGAGAGTGGTGTGCCCTTGGTTAGCTGTACTGGGTTATGTCCCTTTTAGAAAGTATAAAATGAAACTGGATGGAGGAGATTTCTTCTTCTTATAGTAAAAGTCTCATTAGAATGGACATTGTGATATATACAATTTTACTTCCATAACCTTTATGCTATGCTTTAAAAGAATATTTTTCATATGGTGTGTTCAATAGCAGAATATGATCAGGGATATGAATGCCTGTGAGGTAGACAGAAGGAGATTTATAATCACAGAACATGAATAAAGCATCCACCAGAAAACAGAATACAAAGATTAAGTTTCCTGAGAAAGCTTGGACTCACATACCTAAAAGTTACCCCTAGGCTTTTCATGAGGAAACTTGAAATCTTTGTGTGAAGACAAGGGTGTTGGTGACCACTGGCAGAACCCATTGCTTTCAGTGGTCAGTAGCCAATGTATAGCAATTCTTTCTATTGAAATTGCCTGATATACATGTTAAATGAAGTTACTATTCTTATTCATTTGGAATTCTGTGAGACTATTATAAAAAAACCAGAGTACATACATATAAGAAGCATGGCTCTTGTTTTCTTCTGAGTCTAATTTTAATGTCATTTTTTTCAGATCCCCTTATTGCTTCCATTCTGTGAAACAGGTCTTTTTAGCTGTATTGAAAGATCACGCTCACAAAATCTCCTGCTTTTATTATGTGCAACAAAAGGATGCTCTTTAATATCTGCTCTAGATTTAAAGCTGCTTCCTTCCCGTTTGTATTTTGAGACAAACAGTATAATTAGTTGCCTTCCACGCTAGTTCAAGGTAGCAGAGCTAACATCATGCTTCATCTACATGATTCCGAAGCGGTAAGGACAATGTGTTGTAGCCATGGAATTGTTTCTATAATGTAGAACAGGCACAAAGATGTAGGAAGAGAAAATGTTCAGTATTTTATGTAGTTCCAATAGCTCTTCTAGTGTTTTAAATAAAACTATTTTATTTTATGTGTATGAGTATTTTTTCTGCATGTATGTCCGTGTACCATGAGCACGCAAGGTTCAGCAGAAGGAAAAGGGCATCAAAGCCCCTGAAACTAGAGTTACAGATGATTATGAGCCACTGTGTGGATGTTGGAAATGGCCGGTGAACTCTGGCAGAGCAGCTAGTGCTCTTGCTGCTGAGCAGTCTCTATAGCAGAGTCTTAGTTCTCCCTTAACCTAGGAGGATGATTAAGTCTGACAAGTAAAAAAAAAAAGAGAGAGAGAGAATGACTGAAACCACCAATACTCAAATAATATCTCATTTTCATATATTCTTAGTCATTCAGTACAGTTGTCTATTACACAGAAGGAACACACCCACTGTGGTGATAAAAACAGAACAAAGTCATATACAATGTAATGTGGATTCTCACATGAAAGGCTTTCAATTAAAGTTAAAGCATGCCAAAACTTACAAAAATGAATTTCCATTTTGTATTGTATTGTGGAAACTTGCAACAGTAGTTTCATTTTCTGAAACTCTCTATAATTAAGGTTAATAATAATATAAGAAAAAGGGGCTGGAGAGATGGCTCACTGGTTAAGAGCACTGACTGCTCTTCCAGAGGTCCTGAGTTCAATTCCCAGCAACCACATGGTGGCTCACAACCATCTGTAATGAGAACTGATGCCCTCTTATGGGGTGTCTGAAGACAGCTACAGTGTCCTTACATATAATAAATAAAAATAAACCTTTAAAAAAAATTGCCGGGTGGTGGTGGCGCACGCCTTTAATCCCAACACTTGGGAGGCAGAGGCAAGCGGATTTCTGAGTTCGAGAGTTCGAGGCTAGCCTGGTCTACAGAGTGAGCTTCAGGACAGCCAGGGCTACACAGAGAAACCCTGTCTCGAAAAACCAAACCAAAAAAAAAAAAAAAAAAAAAAGAATATAAGAAAAAAAATTCAAGTCTATCAACCTGAGTTTGATCCCTGGTACTTACATGGTAGAACAAAGGAATGAAATCTTGAAAGTAGTCTGGTGATATTTTGTGGTACACTTCCCGCGTCCCCCCCCCGCCCCGCACAAAATAAATAATAAATAAATTATATATAAGTTAAAATGTAAATAGAATGAACAAATATAAATTAAAAATTTACCTTGAAGATTATATATTTAATTTGCTATTATGGACAAAATTATCTTGAATGAGCAACACAAAAAAAACCGTATTCATCACCTCATGGTTTTCCTGGGATTCCACAGGTAGCTAGACCTGCTTAGAATCTCAAAGGCTCAAATGAAGCTAGGATTGTGCTATTGCCTGGGAAGCCCAGGGATGTGTCTCTCTCTGTCAGATTATGGTAGAATTGGTTCCTACTGTAGGAATGAGGTAACCTTTAACCTTTGGTGACTGTCATGTTAGAATACGTAATGCTCATTCTCAATTGTCATTGTTTAAATGTCTTATGAGCCCAATAGGCTCCTGTTTCACTCTTCTTCCTAGCTGTCAGCATTATAGGGAGAGTGTAAAACCTTTAAGAGGTGGAATATTAACGTGGTCTTTTGAGGGTGATGGCCCCTCCCTGGTTCTATGTGCCCTTCATCCTTGGTCCTGAGATTCCATTCTGATCCCTGGAAGTACCCAGTTGCTATCTCCAGTTTTACAAGTAAACATTTATTTTTACTTGTAAAACAAATAAAAAAGAAGTTTTACAAGTAAAAGTTTTTTTTTTTTGTTTTTTTGTTTTTCGAGACAGGGTTTCTCTGTATAGCCCGGGCTGTCCTGGAACTCACTCTGTAGACCAGGCTGGCCTCGAACTCAGAAATCCGCCTGCCTCTGCCTCCCGAGTGCTGGGATTAAAGGCGTGCGCCACCACCGCCCGGCACAAGTAAAAGTTTTACAAGTAGTTCCACCAGATAACCCAGGGTAATTTGGACAATGATTTAAATTCTTCTTATAAACCTTCCTTCATGACATATTTAAGACCAGCACAAGGAAGGAAGAACACTGAAACTAAAATTCCACA
Organism: Grammomys surdaster; assembly: GCF_004785775.1. Lineage (NCBI taxonomy): Eukaryota > Metazoa > Chordata > Mammalia > Rodentia > Muridae > Grammomys > Grammomys surdaster. The sequence goes on along the minus strand of NW_021604567.1, from coordinate 13,724,263 downwards.
TACCCATCTATGGCTCACAATTGTTCATACAAAATAACAAGAGAACAGTGTAGTTTGGATGACAAAAACAACAGATTTGTCATTTTTCAAAATAAAAAGTACTTTTGCTATAAAACAAGGAAATATGAATTCTCAATTAGTACATTTTCTTTCTTTCTTTTTATGTTTAGTGTTCTGAGACAAGTACCTCAAGCTACCCTGATTCTCAATGTGTAGACTTGGATTGACTTCCAACTTTCAGGAATGCACCTGGATAAGTCTCTTGAGTGCCATGTTTATAAACATGTGCCAACCTCTCTGAATTGCAACCCACATCTTGTGGACAACTAAGCTTTCTCAGAAAAATTATTGATACAGTCAATATAACCTGTAGGACTTGCCTTCTAAAGACTTCAGAGGTACAAAAAGTGTACAGAATTTCTCAACATTTGGAAATGGGTGTTAACTCTCATAATTTTAGAATGTAAATAGAGGAAATTGCTTATTTTTCCTATATTTTTACTATTTTCAAATTACTAAATCAGGCACTACAGAGTACAGAGGTTAGGACCACTGGCTGCTCTTCCAGTGAACCCCAGTTTGGATCTCTGTACCCAAGTCACAACTCCTCATAAACTTCACTCAAGGGAACCTATGTCCTTCTCTGGCCTCTACAGGCCCTAGCTTAAGGGGCTTACTTGCACACATATTTTATATACAAATTATATAATACATGTAATAATCCAAAAATTATATATATTATATATGTCTTTAAAAATCAAAGACAGCTATAGTCTCCACTGTTAAACAACAAAAGGCCTTATTGAAGAGCTAAGCCCACATTAAGGCATTATTAGTTGCTTACCTAATATTTCTCTTATCTTGTCTGATAACGATTTTAAAGTAATACTTTACTCTCAATTTTACAGTTCAGAAACTACACATATACTGACAATTTATGAAAATTTAAATGAATAGGTTCTGCCAAAGCTCAGAGGATAAACAACGCAATCACTCTGCTCAGACTTGTGCACTCACAAATCAGAAAGTACCACAGTGCACTGGAAGGAATATGGTTACATAGCTTCCTCTAAACAAATGATCATGAAAAAATAGCTCTGTGTGTGTGTGTGTTTGTGTGTGTGTGTGTGTGTGTATGTGTATCATTTAATATTTAACTTTAGATCTTTAAACCAAATGTATTTTCTTACATTTGAATATTTAAGCCTGATGCTAGTTTTTATATAGATATTTAAAAACAAAAGTACATTTTGTGAAGAATGCTATTGCTTAAATTTTTAGCTGTGCAGATACTATAACTAATACCTACTCAAAACTAGGTAGCACAGACTACAAACATTTATTAGACTAGATCAGTCTTATATTTGTGTGTGAATAACATTTGTATTTTTAGTATACGATATGTTCATATCAGCATCACCTCAGACTGTGATATATACACTAGACCTCACAACTGCCCCTGTATTATTAAGCAATAGCACATTTTTGTAATCCTACAGGATCCATACTTTCTGTGCAGCAAATTATTGAGCAAAATACAGATGTGCAGCACATAATTATATTCAACTTTTAAATAGGAACATATAAGATGGCTCATTCAATAAAATGTCTGCCGTGTTATTCCAAGGTCCTAAATGCAGATCATCAAAACCAATATGTGATGTTTTGAATGAAGATGGCCTTGATAGGCTCATATATTTGAAATTCTGGTCCTTAGTGGAACAGTTTTGGAAAGATTGGGCAGTACAACCTTTTTAGAGGAGGTATATCCCTAAGAGTGGGCTATGAGATTTCAAAAGCTCACACCAGGCACAGTCTCTCTCTCTCTCTCTCTCTCTCTCTCTCTCTCTCTCTCTCTCTCT
>NW_021604567.1:13639120-13722391 GCF_004785775.1 Grammomys surdaster | reverse complement strand
CTCTCTCTCTCTCTCTCTCTCTCTCTCTCTCTCTCTCTCTCTCTCTCGCCTCCAACTTGTGGATAAAAACAGGTTCTCAGCTACTGATCCAGAGCTGTGATTACTTTCCTACAGCATGCTAACATTCTGAAATTGTAAGCAAACCCCTATGTAAACGTTTAATTTTAGAAGTTGTCTTGTTCATGGCGCCTCTTCACAGCAATGGAAAATTAACTAAGACACCATATAATAAATCTGGGTGTGCTACCATGCTATACCTACAGTATTGGAAATCTGGAGACAGGAAAATTCCTTGAGCTTGTCTGCCTGTCAGGCTAGTAGAATCAGCGAGCCCCAGGTTATCATGGAGATCCTTTCTCCGGGGGTGGGGGAAGGTTGAAAGCTTTATGGAGGATATCCAGTAAGAATTTTTGGTGTCTGTGTACCTGAGAGCATAGGAGCATGCAATTTAAATTCACGTGTGCACACATGAGGGAATATGTACATAGATGTATCTAGAAAACAGTCTTAAATATGAATTACTGTTTTACTGGCATTGTGGAGTACTAATCTGAGATGGTTCATACCAAAGTGTTCTTTAAAATGCACTTGCTATAAATGTCAGGAGGAATATGTGTAGATGAGCACTGTACCAAACGGTCATATTAAACATTTGTTGATTTTCATTAATAGAATTAGAGAATTAACAGTTGAAAATACATCTCAAATCCTTTGGGACCGTTAGCAGAGAGCACTTATTATAGTATCTTCTGAATTGTACTATAAAAATCAATTCTAATTACAATATATTTCATGACATGGGCAAAAGACAAGGAGATGAATTGTTAATGGAAAGTGATTATGTTATAAACTGCACAGTTTATGATAGGAAGGTCTGAAGTTTGGTGTTATTACTACTGCTAATTCATTTTTATTGAGGTTCATTGAGCAAATAGCTCAAGACTCGTAAAACAGTTTCCCCGAAATCATTTGTAGTCTTCTTCTCAGCTTCAGTCATTCAGTCAGTCTTTGTTTATTGATAGCATTCTCCGTTACATATGATACTCTCAGTACCAAAGGAATACAGCAAAGGTACACTCCTTAGAATGTAAGTGTAAAGGTACACTCCTTAGCCTAGGAGATGTGAGAAAACATAGCTATTAGCACAGTTATGTCTAAGTTTACCTGTATTTTCTAATTCGCTAACAACCTTTGTGGAGGCAGAAATTTATCTTCTTTATCTCTGTTTCACCACAGGCTCATGCTAGTATCTTCAACGTAATACTATGCAGTAAATTTACCTTAATGTGAATGAAACCTCTACATTTTACCAACAAACCCTGGCAAGGCAGGCAGTGCCAACGCATACTACCGTAGCTTTGTACTTCTCTGCAGAACATAAAGTGTCTTTCTTCTGCAAACAAAAATTGTTAACAGAAAGCCAATGATTACTCTTCTCTGTAGAAAACAAAAGGACATCATTGATACAAAGGTATGCCTGGCATCAGTTAACTTAGTCAAATTCTCTCATTTTGAAGGAACAAAAATGTAATGCTAGGACTTACAGTAAATTGTCATCTACATACTTGGATTGCAATCATAAACTTACTAATTCATAACAAAATTATAAATAATCTGGTAGCAAATCTATTCAGATACATTATCATAAGTTAGCTATGGAGGACCATGAGACTCAAAATGAGGTTGTTACTTTATACAGGGTGTTCCCAAAACCCATCTCCACCCAACCTAAAAGAGGGTACTTCCGCCCCTAGACCAGGCAGAGAGGGGCCACCCAGAACCCCCTCTGACAGGCGATCTGAATTCTTGCTTAGGCTGTGAGGCTAAGCACTGCAAGGGAATATCAGTAAAAGTTAAAAATATCTCTCTGGGTTCCCTGAGGGACAAGCCTGACTGCTTAGGGGTTAATGTCAAAAGTATCCCCTCTCCAGGAAAAAGACATCGGGACGGGTATGGCCCTCATGCCTCACTGGACAACAACAGGGGGACCGGAGCCATTACAAGGTCCCCTTCAATTACTGGAGGTCAGGCCTCTATCCCTGCCTTCACAAGATTAGATTTGCCACAGCCCTTCTATACTTAGAGAAGGGAGGAGATGTCAGGGGCAGCCCTGCTTACACACTGAAGGCCTAAAATCAGCCATAGGCCTAAAATCAGCAATAAGCCTGTCATACATGTATACTAACACCAAGTCTTGGGTCTCTGTGGATAAACACTGAAACAGGTGGCTATAAGCTATTGTAAACAGGCAGTTTTTGTGACAATTTACCAGTCTGAGTAGTCATAGGCCTTGTAAATAGGTAGCCTTGGCAGATATTACCAACTTAGATAAGGACAAGTGAATCATAGGCAGAGTCACAGTGACCTATCCCCTGAACCCTCACCGAGCCAATACCCTGTTCTGAAAAATATCTGTATTCCCCCTGAACACCTATGCTCCAGTGTCATCCGCTTCCCCAGGTCCTTTTTTTTAACCCCTGTGTGAATGAGTATAAATTACAATTTGAAAAAAAATAAATTATATATAAAAAAAAGAAAAAAGAAAGCTAAAGAATGAATGAACTTGCATGAACTTGGCAGCTGTGGTTATCTGCATTAGACCTACACAAGATTAAACCGGTTAAAATCTCTATAATAGTTGTGAGGATTAACTGAGCTCTCACCCTAGCTGAGGGGCTATTGGCTGTGAATAGCTCCTGAAGAATTGACAGAAGTTAGTAAAACCACTCATGGGTTATCTATGCTCCAGTGGGAGGTATCCTGTTCATGTGTATATAAGAAGCACCAACTCTACAGAGAATGGTATAATTGCAAATAAATGAATAAATAAATAAATAAGTAAATAAATAAATAGTATTAATAGTATTTTCCTGGCTTGTTTTGTGTGTCAACTTGATAAAAGCTGGAATTATCACAGAGAAAGGAGCCTCCCTTGACAAAAAAAGATGGATCTCCATGAGATCCAACTGTAAAGCATTTTTTCAATGAGTGATCAAGGGGAGAGGGCCCAGCCTATTGTGGATGGGATCATCCCTATGCTGATATAAAAGAAAGCAAGCTGAGCAAGCCAGGGGAAGCAAGTCAGTAAGCAATACCCCTCCATGGCCTCTGCATCAGCTCCTGCCTCCAAATTCCTGCTCTGTGTACGTTACTGTCCTGACTTCCTTTGGTGATGAACAGCAATGTGGAAGTGTAAGCTGAGTAAACCCTTCCTCCCCAACTTGCTTCTTGGTCATGATGTTCTGTGCAGGAATACAAACCCTGACTAAGACAGGCATGAAGCTGGGTGGGTGATGTGTTTTGGGGAGGAGGGGAAGAAAGAGGAGGGTCAGGGAGAACATGATTAAGACATATTGTGTACATGAATTACACGGACAAAGAATACATTTAAAAATTTCCATTAAATAAATTATTAAAATCTTTGGAATTGTTTTCTAAGACTGAAGATAGTAATAATAGCTTCTTACCTCAGAAGCTGTAATGAGGTCTATATTAAAGTGTCACTCACACAGCATGACTCACTCCATTATGAGTATAAGGCCTCAGAGCTCGTGCTGCACATGTTACATTGACTCCAGTAGATGAGAGAATCTAGAACTTCTCTAGAAAGCTATGCTGCCCACACTCTTCCTTGCATATCAAATAGGAAGAAGTAAAGTATCTGTAAGTTGCTCGAGTGTCTATGGAAAATCATCAAATTTACTCAGATAGGAAAATATGTAAATCTTGGATTTAGGGATTAAGAAAATGAAGTAAAATAATTTCTAGAAGAGAAAAGGGCACTATCAACAAAAATCTAGATATTATGGACAAAAGTCTCTCCTGCCAACCTCATACTTCAATCACTGACAATATGATAAATAAAAAAATAAACATAAACTTGCTTAAAACAGAAATAAAATAATAAAATGTTTGTTTTTAAAAAATTAATGAATATAGACGCATAACACCAGTCTATTGAGATTATTCATACAGGCATTCAGCTAGCATGGATCTTTCTATGTAGAGGAGCCAATGGGCCTGTAAGACATCACTCGCAGCAAGCAAGACTAACTTTGTTGTAACAGACAAACCTGATATCCTACACTTACTTTGTACTTGAGGATTTAAATTTTGTTTACAATTGTATTTCTTCTCAGTCTCCTTTGTCTTTAGTTATTTCTTTATGTGCTTTACTGTCACGGAGGTCACCATGTAGTAACAGATGGAGTGTTAATGTAACTGCCTTGTCTGAAATGTGTGTAAATAGTGATTCAATACTGAAAGGTTAAGACTTTGCTTTGAAGGAACTAAGTCCGGACAACAAGGATGCAGAAACTATACCAAGTAAACTGTAAATTAAGTGGTTTTCCAATATGTCAATTCCAGAACCCTCTATCTTATTTTTCCAAGTGACACAAGTGTGCTCTTATCTGTGACATGTGCACTAGTCTTGGAGCGCTATTGCCACTGTCTGAATAATAATGTCATCTGAGATTCAATCAAAAAATAACATGTGTGGTGATGCCTACATGACATTTTCTTCTTAGGTGCAGTGCTAATGTAGTAGGCATTCGGGAAAACAGTAATCCTCTGTCTCTGTTGCTGACAACTGTTTAATGGAACGGCAGTAGCTGTAAATTCTGGTGGCCTTCACATTGAATTGAAATGTCAGGTGCAGTCCTCAAATCTGAGCCGATCTGTTAGACAGTATATAAAATAATTAAAACTCCTACAAAAGTTTTAAGTTATATCAAGTGTAGGCAGGAAGGATTTCAAAAGATAAAACTCTTAAAATCAAGAAATGGATATTCATTCGCTGCTGTGAGCCATTCTTGCTCATGTCCATAGAAGTATACATGAAACGCACATTTATGCAAGATACAGAGTCGCTAAGCAAATGAAAAGCAAGAAAATGTTAAAGTAGAAACTTCTGTAAATAATGAATATAAAGAACAGAAACGAAGACAAAATTTAGATGAACTAGGATTGAAATACAGTGAAACCTGCCACTGTCAACATTATTGTTAACAGTATCACAAAGGGGTTGGGGAAGGATGGCATGGGGAGATGGCTCAGCTAGTACCAGCATGTGCCGTGCACACATGACAGCCTACTTTCATTCCAGAGACCTATGTACATATAGACTAAGAGACTCCACACAATTAACCTCTGATCTACACTCAAGAGCCTTAACATGTGTGCTCCTTTTCCACAAAAATAAGCAAGAAAATAATTAAGGAGAAACTATTAAGCATCATTGCCTCTTACATATTTATTTACCTAAGTAATAAAGTATTTTATGTCATTTTTTTATTGGTGGGGACACTCAGCGACAGGTGAAAATTATAATAAAATCTTTCTGTGTGCAAAACTGTAGGGAAATGTTCTCATTTTCATATAGTGGACTGGGGACAAACAAAGGGAGATATTATATTTACATGGAAAATGACTAACATATTTAATGCTAGTGCTGAAATCTTCATTGTCAATATGGTAAAGTGGATAATATCTCAAAATCAACATTGACATTTAAGAGTACAAATACACCATAATGACAAAATCTGGACTTCATATTTTTTACAATTTTCTAAAGTTAAGAAACTATTTACTTGAAACATACTTCACACATTCTTGTTTTTTAAATCTGTATTTATCTTCAGTATTCCTTTAGAAAACACTGTGTTCTTCACTATATATTAAGTATTCAGCCCCCCAACTGCTGAGGAAAGATGAAAGAGAACATATTCCAGCAAAACCTGTAGGGTGCCTTGGCAGAATATTACCCATACATTCCTCTGAATTTTTGTTATCACATTTTTCTGGAATATTAGTGCAGATTTGGCTAACCCCTTTGGGGTACCACTGAAGAACAGACCCCATGCATTCATTTGAATATCAGTTCTGTTTCTGAGGTATGGTATGAGAAGTTTATCTCTAAATACTTCACATATCCTTTTGTTCCTGTCTTCCATTTCTCTTGTAATCATGAGCAGGTTTCCCTCACTTTGAACATGTGATACATAACTATAAACAGTTTGTTTTTAATCTCTCTATCATCTTCCTTTATGTCCATGTGTTCTCCTTTCTCCAAAATACAATGAGCATGCTTCCATTAATGCGTCTTAGTTTTTGATTGGGTCCTAGGCAGTAATCCTTGTTAGGCTGATGGCTTTTAAAATATTGCTGATTTTGTTCTGCTATGCAACTGTTTCTTGAAATCTGATGGACCCTAGCAAAGTTTGCTTTTATGCTTCATTAAGTCAAAAGCATACTAGCTTTGACCTAGGTTTAATTAGGTTCTTGAAAAGACAAACACTGCCTCAAAGTTCTAGTCAATAATCCATGTCTCCCAAGATTATACTCCTCAAGATAGGAACAGGAGCTCTCCCTAGGCCTTGTTTAACTCTCTGGTACTTTTACTGTTTCTTCCTACTTTGGCTAGTCAACTTCTCATTAAGTTGTGAATCAGTACTGAGTCTAAGTGTAAATCACCTTCAGTTTCTTTCTTGATTTAGCTTCTTTATATGGTTTTCTGCTCCTCAGTTTTCCCCAATTTGTGCAGTGAACTCTGGGATCTATTTCTGCAAATCAGCAGGAGTGCCATGCTCTTATGAGGTTTCTCCTTCGCTGCAAACTGCAGGCAAGAATTCAGTTGATTGTAGAAATCACCTTGACTAGTTCTGTTTTCATGGCCTTTACTTTCCTCTTGATGTGTAAAAGTTACTACTTCACTTAAATATGAAATACAGGCACATAGTTACCTGAGTTCGTAGTCCTGTAAGACAAGAGGTTGGATCTGGCTGCTGTTACTCCACCTTGAAGAGGAGAAGCTGTCCTGTGATGTTGATAGTCTGCAATGCAGCTCTACTCACCAGGTAACCAGGGAAATGCTCTTAATTAGCAAGGGAGTTCTTGTAAGCACAGAGTCATGTATTTCCTGCTGAGGAAAATATTTCTTGTAAGTTCTCAGCAGCTTGGGATATGAATTCCTGTCCAGGAGGAAAATCGCAGTCTATCAAAACCCATTTATCTGCAAAGGTACTCCAAATAGTGGAATTACCCAAGGTGCAGGAAGCTTTTCCAGGGGTGGAATTCACAATGGGATACATAACCTTCGAATGCCTGAAAGAAGGTGACTGATGGTGCTGTTCTGCCTTTCTGTCAACAGATATAAACTCTGACTTGCTAACCTCTCATGCCTTCTTCCCATTCTAGAGACCAAGAAGAGAGTGTTTTCATTGGAGACAGATCTTAAGAAGATACGAGGATTCTTTGATCCTTGATTATAAGCTCCACTTCCAGTCTTCTCCCAAGTTACCTTACCACTCAGTAAAATAAAAATTTCCATAGCTCTGTCTTCTGAAGAATTGATTTACTTTGAAAAGTGGGAATTCATATAGTCTATTAAAATACTGCAAAAATGTAGGCAAATTCAAAATTATATATGTACTTTGATTGTTTATGGTGTTCTGTAATGCTCCCCTTCTACTGCAAAGAGGTGAGGATGACACTTATCTATCGGTGTGTGGACAAATGTGCAGATTTTACTTAGGGATCATGCTAGGTAAGTAAAGTGCTGGTTCGTAGGGTCTCCTCCAAGATCCATGACAGGTAAAACTTCTCCAGGCAAGAGAGATGTTGAACTAGCAGGAAAGTGACTTTATTAACTTACCTCAAAGCAGAGTTGTCAAAACAAAAATACACAGAAAGAAAAAAGTTTATGTGTATTAACAGTATCCAAAATGACCCAGTTATTTTTAGTATTTAAGCTATGAGCAGAATCTCGCGTGCATTACACTATAGATCTAAAGTGTTTTCAAGACACAGGAGCTAAAGATTTAATTGGCACATGTGGACTTGTGGAGAAAGCATGAGGCCTTTTTTCTTTATCATTAAACTTATCAGGCGTATGCTTTGTAGCTGTGGTAAACACAACAATGAAAAACAACTTGAGAGGAAATTGTTCACTTCCTTTTAGGTCATAATCCATACAGTTTTAGGTCATAATCCGTCACTGAGGAAAGTACTTGGCAAAAGTTCAACAAGGAGCAGAGACAGGAGTGATGAAAGAAAGTTACTTACCAGTTGGTTTCTCTGACTCTGCTCATCCAGCTTTCTTATACAACTGTGACCTCTTGCCTAGAGAAGGCAAGTGAGTTGGGTCCTCCTATACCAATTAGCATTCTAGAAAACTCTTCACAGGCCAATGTGACTAAGCCAATCCCCAAAGGGATATGTCTTCAGATAATTCTGTATTGTCCCAAGCTGAGTACTGACTCTAGAAAAATGTGTTGACCCATTACTGAGTTTACAATAACTAATTAATTATTATCAATAAATTATTGAATAACAGTAGCATTATAGGAAAGTGTGCTATCAACAAGGGGAACCAGCAAGTTGCTGAAGGGAGACATTCAAGACTATATTCTGTCCCCACCTTTTTCTCCCTTTCGTCTCCTAACACTGAGAAATAAGAAGCATTGCCCACACTGAAAGATGCTATGGGTTATGTCTCAACACAGTTCCAGAAGAGAGGGAGCCAAGGATGAGTCAAAATACGTAGTTCTTCAATTAGTTTGGTTGTCTTCAAGATTTTGTCAACAGCAAAATAAAGCTGGCCAATAGAAAAGTGATTTTATAGAATGCTGGGTTTTCACATGAGCCCTGAACTTGTCTTCAGCTTCCTCTTTTTTTTAATGTTTGTTTGTTTGTTTGTTTACATCCCAAACACTGACCCAACCCCAGTCCTGGTCTCCTCTCACAGAGACACTCCTCTTATCTCCCTCCCCTTCTCCTTTGAGAGGATCAACCCCCACCTTGGGAATCCTCCTACCCTAGTGCATCAAGTCTTTGTCAGAGTAGGTGAATTCTCTCCCACTGAAGCAATACAAGGCAGCCCTGTTAAGAAATTAGTACCATCTCTCATCCAAAGACAGCCTTCCAATGACTTAAAAGCCTCTCAAGATTCATGTGGCTTGTTGTGTTTGATCCTCCATATCCACACTAAGCCTGGTAGAGGACCTCCTGTCAGACATGGTGATCTTGCTAGGCAGATGGTTGTCATTCCCCCTTAGCTTACTCACTCTTAAAAGTACGCTATTTCAAGAGGAAGACTGGCTCTCTGTTAAAGATCCATAATGCTTATGAAAATATGATTTTTGAATTTTACTGTTCAGTTTCCCCCCTCTAGGATAGGTATCTGTGTCAGAAACAATTTGACTGATTAGCCTTTGGGATGTCAGCAATAAAATTTCCAAAATGAAATTTAAACTTATATATTAAGTCTGAAAATTAACTGCAGGTTTTAACTACCTCCAGATGTTTCTATCTGTAACCTGTACACCCATGTGACTTGCACTGGAAAGACAGCATCATTTTTAAATTTAACATTATCTTGTGTAAAAAAATGAAATTTGTTTCTTCTTTGGAATAAATGGCAGATTCAATCATAAAGGATATATCACCATATACCAGTCCCCTGCTTCAGGTGAGAGAACTTGAGCCTCATAGTTCCATCACTCCCTGTTGTCACATTAGTGTGAAGACTGGGTTTGAATTGTCATCTGTGAACTCACAAGCACACATTACTCATTTACAGGATTGGCTTGTCCCATTGACATTTGTGTCTGACAGTATTGTTATACAAAGAATATATAATTACTATCTCCTCTGTGATGTGGATACCATATAAGATCAGAACATGTACACATATACACACACACACACAACACACACACACACACACACAAACACAAACACACGCGTTCCCTTCTCATTTTCTACCTTTACAGTTTCTGATACATGTATGGCATATATAATTTGTTTTCCTTTATTTTTGTCCTTTTTTGCTTGAACCTAGACAAATAGTTTTAACAGCAACATTCTGAACCCACTTAAAGCTTCGAGGCTGTGCCTACTTTAAGCAAAAGCATTTGCATGGACCAGTGATGCCCAGTTCTTCTAATCTCCCATCATCCAACTTATCACCTCACAGGCCTCAAACTCTCCTTCTCTCTCTGCAGTCAGTTGTATCCATGAACTCTGGAAACCATGCTTTTTAGATCATGTTATACACTAAGAATGTAAAATCTCAACACAGTTTTCAAAGGTGAGTAGATAAATAAGTGCTTTGAGTTTTAAAATACAGAACTATACTGGATGTTTCTGTGTAAGTCTCTAGAAAGGGAATAAAGACTGACGAAAGGACCTCTAGAGACCACCCTACCCTAGGGATCCATCCCATCTGCAGACACGGAACCCAGATGCTATTGCTGATGCCAAGGAGCTCTTGCTGACAGGAGTTTCGTTTAGCTGTCCCCTGAGGCTCAGCCAGCATCTGACCAGTACAGATGCAGATACTTATACTCGCAGGCAGCCAACCATCGGACTGAGCCCACAAACACCAATGAAAGAGCTAGGGGAAGGACTGAAGGAGAAGGGGATTGCAACCCCGGAGGAAGAACAATATCAACTAACTGGAGCACCCAGAGCTTGCAGGGACTAAACTTTGGAGTATACATATGTAGTAGAGGCTGGCCTTACCTGATATCAATGGGAAAAGAGGTCCTTGGTCATTTGGTGGCTTGATGCCCCATCATAGGAGGATCCTAGTGGGGTAAATGGGTAGGTGGGTGGGGGAGCACACTCATAAAAGCAGGGGGAAGGGGAAAAGGGAGGGTGTGATGGGGGATTTGTGGAGGAGTAACTAGAAGGGAAATATAATTTGAAATGTAAATGAATAATATGATTAATAATGATAATAATAATGATAATAATAATAATAATAAATAATGAGAATGGAAGAGAAAACCAACAGCAAGGGATTAGGCTCTGAGATGAGAACAGTGCTGCAGTGGCTGGTTGTCTGTTTACACTCATAGCAGCTCTGTGCGGACTCTACTGGAGCAACCTTCTCAGCAGCGTTTATTACTCAGTGCTCTGACTGGGGTGGGCTAGAATCTCAAGATACTTTTAGTTTCTGTTTCTCTAGTAAGGACTGGGAGGAGGATAGAATCTGAATTGTAAAAAAAAAATTAAAAATTAAATAAATTAAAAAATAACTAAGGATTTTTTTCAAATATTTATTAGTAAATAGTGTTTTAATGTTTTTTTTCCCAATTCATTAGCTCGATTCATTGACTGGAAGATCTATTCGTGGTGGTTAATTTTTGCAGTTTTTTATGCATTCTGGATATTAATCCTTACCTGAAGTCTGCTTAGCAGATTTTCTCCCATTCCATTGGCTGTTCCTTTATTGATTGTTTCCTTTGATGTGCAGGGAATTTAATTTTACATTATTCCAGTAGAATTAATTCATTCACAAAGGAAGGTGACACCATGACCTTCCCTGTCAAATGTATGCAACTAGAAACATTACGTGAAATGAGCGAGACATTAAAAGAGACGAGTGTGGGATGTTTTATTTCAAACAGAACCTAACTTTTATATGTGTGTGCCTATGACAGAGGTGTGTAGGTCATGAAAGAGAGAGAAGTGCACAGAAGAAGAGAGTTTCAAGTCAGGGCTTGGGAGGGGTGTCTAGAGGGGAACAGAATGAGACATGGGTGAATGATATTTGAGAAAGCATTGGGATTGGGAGAGGATTTGGAAAGATGTAGTGCCAACAAGTCCTGATAGGAGCAACGTTAGAACGAAACGCACTGGAATGAAAATCAGCATTTGTACAGTAATATTTAAAACAAAATAATAGACAGATCTGATGTGCTTGCCAAACAGATGTGATGATGGAAAAGGGTCAAGGGTGTCCATGTGCTCAGGCCATGATTATAATGAAGATCCAAGTTGAATTCAGAAAAACAGCAAATGGATACATTTCACATAGTGCAAAGTTGACCCGGCCAGTGAAGTTTACATCCTAGGTGAAGTAATTGGTCCAGTAGACTACAGGGCGTGAGAGAATATGGTGAGGAGGAGGACAGTGCTTGGGATAAAGATTTCATATATGGACCCTTGAGGACAAGTCCTATCATTATAATTATGTCATTATGTCTGTCATGTCTCACTTGATTCTAGGAATGTGTTATTTAGAAGAGTAATACAACCGATGATGCTTCCTAATCAATGTTTGCATATAGAGGATTGCTCTTGAATATAGACCAAACGTTTCTAGACTTAGAAGTACATAAATATCCAAGATTTGACGGTTTAGAATGTAAAGTCATAATATTTTCATAGGGTGCTGCAAAAACATGCATGCATATTATAATCTATTATAATGAAGGTCTGGATCTACAGCACTTACATCAGACAGAATGTCCTGGTAATGCTACAGGTCATCAGTGTGTCAAATCTTCCTCTGGCTCTCCTACTTAAAGCATCCATTATCAATATGTTTCTGAACATCAGTAAATGCTGACTGATCACTTTTATTGCTGTGAAATGCTCAGTTAGGTGGTTTTCACTTTTATGTTTAATCGTGGTCACTTCCACACTTATTTTAAACATTTTGCAAGAATCTTTGACACTAACACTTCACTGGATTTCTGCGATAATCTTATCTCAGACTGTAATTATTCATTTTCCTTAGGATAAAGAAAGAATTAAGGCTCGTTGAGGATTTCAGCATGTTAATACAATAAGATACAGCATTCTTTGTTGTATAGTGAATTGTGATGATGGAATTACAAACACGTTATCGTGTCAACGTCTCTTCATCTCTACTCTCTGTGTGTGTCATGTGTGTGGGGTGCACATGAGTGTGTATTTTTGACTGCTAAATCATGTGTGTGAGTGTATAAAGGTCAGAAACCAGTCTCCAGTGTGGATTCTCAGCTTTCACTTTGTCTGAGGCAAAGACTACTTGATACTTTCCTCTGAACTATATGTGGCAGGGTGGCTCATCAGAACGCTTCCAAATATTCCACCTTTGTGTCTCATTTCACATGAGAGCACTGTTATTATAACCATGTGCTACTATGCTACTTTATACAGGCTCTGGAGATTCGAATTTGGGTCCCCTCTTATGTAGCAAGCACTTTACCTGCTTTGTTTATTTCAGGATTTCAAACAGATTTTTTTCAGGCATTCTACTGACAATGTTTGATTTAAATGCGGTCAGAATTTGAAGTTTTATAAAATAATGATTTTATTAAAAAAAATTCCTACAATTGTGTTACTTAAAAAATAGTAGACATCATAAATCAAGACACCATAATTGATTTTTAAAAAAAGGAATTTAAAATTTTAGCAAAAAGTCTAATTATTCTATTTTGTCAAAAGCAGGAGAATTTGAGTTTGTGAAATGGGTTTTACCTTTAATGAAAACAAGGAAGTAAGATACCATGAAGCCACTTCACTTCCATTTCAGCAGAGGGAAATAAAAAGAAATTGAAGATGAAACTGTTGTTACAGCCACAGCATCAAAGAGAAAGCACTCTGCTTTCTCTGATAACACAGGGTGGCTGAACTTCACTTTGTCTTCCATACTGTCTCTCACTAACAATTTCCAGTTCTCCTGGGCTTCTTGGTGGAGTCTCAGGCATATCAATCTGCCTGATTGTCAAGGACCACTTTGCAATAAGTGCCCAAGTGGTGGTGTAACATCCGGTACTTTCCGATACGTAAGAAAGGAGGTTGGCAATATCTCTTTCCCATCATTGTGAAATGATATAAACCTGATGCCTTGATAAAACAAGAAGAAACCAAATATCTGTGGTAAACTTTGTATGTTCATATGGGTGTTTGTATTGTATAAATAAACAAAGATATGAAAATTTTAAATAGAGATCTATGGTTGGAGGGATAAAATATAACTTGCTAAGTGCTATATGAAGGAGAAGTGCGTTGGAATTTTTATGCATATCTATGGTAAGCCATACACTAGGTATAAATAGACTTCCTAAAGACAATATTACAATATATGACTAACCATATATTCAATATATGAGCATTCAATATATGAATAACAAGGGGAGGCCAAGAGGTGGCTCCAGGTTTAAAATTGCACACTATCTTATAATGGACCTGAGTTCAGGTCTCATCTCCCATTACAGACAGTTCTAAACATCCTGTAATTTCAGACTGAGAGCAATGTGATACCTCTGGGTGTAGCCTCCCAGGGTACACTCAGTCTCCAGCAATTCATACCACACAATTCAGATTTTTCTATCTCAACAGTGGTTTCTACTGACATTTTCTCTATTGAAACTCTGCTCCTTGAGACCTAACTCATTTTCTTCACTGGTCTACCTCTGTAGTCACTGTGTTCTCCTCTTCACTAAAGCTGGGTTTGTAAAAATGAGTAAATCCATCTTAGGAAGGTGGTACTATATTCTGTAATTTCTTGAACAAGGAATTTTATATATTTTCTACTTGGTAATTTTTTCAAATTGAATTAAAAATATACAAAGTTCAAGACTATAATAAAAATTATAATATGTATTAATAATAAGAATCATTAACATTTACCTACTCTGCATTTCAGGTTAATTTTCACAATCTTCCTTTTAAGTAATTGCTTCTATATCTCTCATTTATGGTTAGAATAGTTAAATTTTAAGGTAGTTGCATAAGCAAAATTTCTCAGGATATACCAGTATTAGATGGCTCGATGACCTTAAAACCTTTGCAATTAATGCTAATTATTTTCTGTTAATCATTTTTACTTCTCATTAATAAAATCCACTTAAGGGATTCAGAAGAAAGAACAGCAAAATACTGCAGAAGTTTCATGCTGATCCCTGGTTTGTTTATACTATACTAGTCTCAGGAAAATCTACATATTTTAAGAGTCTGAAACAGCATTCTGTTGTATTCTGTTTCACTAAGAAAGCAATTTTAAAAAAAGCATTCAGTCAAAATTTCAAGAAAAATGACACAGAAAAAGGTGACAGACTTAGAAGTTAATGCCATAGAAGGAATCAGTAGAGAATGTTGTGGGCAGCATATAGGGTACAAGTTGTGTTAGGAAAGAAGTCCTGGAAAAATGCCATTTGGAAGAACAACATGTCTCAGGCACTTATTGTTAAGAATTTCTTCAGCCCAAGTTTTACATTGGACATCCTCATAGTAGAGTTAGAGACTGACTCAACACGTGTGTTCTCACAGGACATGTGTTCAATATATATACAAATAAATGAAATGTACCTTTTAAAATTTTCATACTATGAAAAATGTAATTTACAAGTACCTCTCTAATTACATCGTTTTTTTTTTCTTTTTTTTTTCTTTTTTTTATTGGATGTTTTATTTACATTTCCTATGTTGTCCCCTTACCCGATCCCCCACCCACCCAGGAACCCCCAATCCCCTCACCCCTCCTCCTTCTTCTCTGTGGATGTAACCTCTATCTACCCCGCCCACTCCCACCTCCCCACCCTCAAAATTCCCACCCCCTGGGGCATCCAGCCTTCATGTGGTCAAGGTTCTCTTCTTCCACCTATGCCCAGCAGGGCCCTCCACTCTTACATATTCAACTGAAACCCTGGATCCCTCCCTAAATGCTCCCAGGCTGGTGGTTTAGACCCTGGGAGCTGTGGTTGGTTGGTATTGTTGCTCTCCTCATGGTGCTGCAAATCCTTTCAGCTCTCCTTCAGTCTTCACTCTAACTCCTCTATTGAGAACCCCATGATCAGTTCAATGGCTAGTTGTGAGCATCTGCCTCTGAGTATGTCAGACTCTTGAAGACCTCTGAGGAGATATCCATATCAGGCTCTTATCAGCATGCACTTCCTGATTTCCACATCAGCCTCTACCTTTGGTGATTGCACATGGGATAGATACTCAGGTGGAGTGGTCTTGAAACGGCCCCTCCTTCAGTTTCTGTCCCTCACTTTGTCTCCATATTTGCTCCCTTGAGTATTTTGTTGCTCCTTCTAAGAAGAACCGAATCACCCCCACTTGGTCTTCCTTCTTTGTGGGATTCATGTGGCCTGTGAGTTGCATCTTGGGCATTTCAAGGTTCTGGGCTAATATCCAATAATCAGTGAGTGAATACCAGAATACCATGTGTGTTCTTTTGTGATTGACTTACCTCACTCAGGATGATAATTTCTAGTTCCATCCATTTACCTAGGAACCTCTCGAATTCATTGTTTTTAATAGCTGAGTAATACTCCATTGTGTAAATATACCACATTTTTTTTTAATCCATTCCTCAGTTGAAGGACATCTGGGTTCTTTCCAGCTCCTGGCTATTATGAACAACGCTGCTATGAACATAGTTGAGCATATGTCCTTGTTATATGTTCGAGCATCTTCTGGGTATATGCCTAGGAGTGGTATAGCTGGATCCTCAGGTAATGCTGTGTCCAATTTTCTGAGGAACCGCCACACTGATTTCCAAAGTGGTTGCACCATCTTGCAGTTCCGCCAACAATGGAGGAGTTGTTTTTTTTGTGGTACAGAAAACTATAATTGCTTCTCACTTTGTTTGGGCATCAGAATTTGATTCATTGTTCCGATTTGTCTTCTTTTGTTATTGAGTATAAATTATAAGGATAAAGAATTATCTATTTCATGAGTCTCAGTAAATATTCAAGATTCCCATTTCTAATGAATGTTATAAGGCTCTAGCAAAGATCTCCACATGACAGTTTAGATTAGACAATTTTTTTGGTGAGTAAATATTTGCCCATACTCATATAAAATGAAAAATTAAACAACTGCACATTTTCTTCAGTATTCAGAGAAAAAAACTGATAGGTATTTAAGTCATCTTTGTTCTTTTTTCTTAATATTTACACCTGGATAAGTATTTACACCTGGACTAATGGAGTATAAATACATCCTATCAGGGCTATGCAAAACCTTCTCAGTTGTCAACATGGCTAGTACTTTAAGTATTCTCATATTTCAAATATCTTAGTTGCTGATATTTTGCATAACAGTTAACTTTATGGCAAATAAAGAAATTAGGGGAACTATTCTTCAATTTAGTCTTCACTTTACTGAGACTATAAATTTCATGATTTATCAACATCTCATTATATGGCAAAGAGTCAAAAGATGAAAAAGGGCTCATATGCAGTTAAAACTTGCAGACATGGTTTATTCGGAGAAGATGTAAACTGGAGGTACTTTGTAACAATGATGCTTCAAAATATATTTCTGTTCTGTTTTCTGCTTCACTGAACTTAGGCTACACTTGTATGAACAGAAAGATTGAGAGGAAAAATGACATCATTGGTGGGATTATTTACTAAGATTTCACTGATGACTAAGCATAGATAATACATTCGTAATTAAAGATTTGACATCTGACATCTTCTTATTAGAGAACTAAAATCATGTATTTAGACATTTTTTTGTTAAACTGCCTAAGATGAAGTTTAAATGATGGTAATAATAAATTATGATTCAAGTCATCTTTCAGTACAAAACATTAAAAACAAGTGCTCAGCTTTTGTTTAGAATCAGTGTTGTTGGAACAATGACAGATGCTGTGAAAGACAGAAGAGGAAAGTGAAGCCACTGGTGGCACCAAGTTAGAACTACCTTAGAATGAATTGAAGTTTGCTCACAGATGATTGGGAGTTTTACCCCAATCAGGTTCCACACCGAAATCAAGTCCTCTGTGCTCATCATGGGGTGTCCTAGTTCAGAGACACATTTTCTAGTTCTAGCATTCTTTGAGATAGTTGTCAAGGAGGATTAAAATTTTCTGAAAAGCTCCTGATTTTATATCTACATAGGTGCTAAGAATAATTTCAATGTCTCTATTTGTTATGAAACCACCACATTCCTTTTAAAAAATGTTCGTACATTGGATTAAACTCTTAGTTAGTCAACAAGGTAAGGTGACAAGAAGGTGAGGTCAATACATTTTAAGAAAGGGTTTCATTTGTAAGTCAAACATATAGATGGGATGGGTGCTATGTATGCTTGTGATTCTAATGGCAACAGAGAGCTTGGTAAGATTTCAAAAGTCACAGTTTGGAAAAATATAACATGTATCTATATCATCTATCTCTATCTCTACATCTATCATCTCTATCATCTATCTATCTATCTATCTATCTATCTATCTATCTATCTATCTATCGAGACAGAGATAGAGATAGAGATAGAGATAGAGATAGAGATAGAGATAGAGATAGAGATAGAGATAGAGATAGAGATAGAGATAGAGATAGAGATAGAGATAGAGATAGAGATAAAGTTACACACAGGTGAGGGATTATATAGATTTGGTTCATTGATGTGTGCAGTGATTTAAATAGGTGCACCTACCACTTTCATTCTTTTGACTCTATCCAGTGTAACTAGTGTCCTTGAGTTTCTGCCACCTCATAGCATGTACCCTTCAAACCATGAAGCAAAGAACCCACTTCTTCCATTGGTTGGATATCTTATCACTGCAATTAGAAAAGTAACTAATGAATCAAAGAAAAAGACTCTGGTATAAAAAGACAGGGGTTGATTATACAAAGCACAACTGGTCCATGGATAAAGGTTATAGGGGTTTAGCATCTGAGGATTCTCCAACTTTCCTCAGGAATCTTTCCCTACATGTATTTTCTCATTTCAAAATAGTGAGTGATATTTTTTCCTGAGCTGCTAGGGATTTAATTATCTGTCTAATATTTCTATTAGTTCTCTATTTTATGATCAAATAAGTGTGTTCCAGGCATGGATGCGTGAAACAGAAGAAAAGCTCCAGATCTACAATGTAAGAGTTTCAGAAATTACTGGCTTATCTGGAATAGGAAATGAAGCACATCAAAGTCTGTTTCAAGTCAAGAACCATCATGTATTCCGTAATTTATTTATTTGAAGTGAGATACTTTCATTGGATAACTCCATTCTTGATATTCTCACTTTATTATGGTTTATTAAGTCTGTAGATTCTTACTATGTCAAATTGTAAGCATATGACAGACTATTGAATAGAGAAACCCACTTAGACAGATAACATATTTCTCTTTTTTGCAATATTTGAATTTAGATTCAAGAATAGCATCAACATCTAGTGATAAGATGTTGAGATGACCAATATAATCCTTCATACAGCTATAATTTAATTCTTCTTAAGAGTTACAGAAATACCAGAGAAAGAATAATCATAACTTATTGGCTTTACAAACTTTCAAGCTCTCACTCAAAAATGTAGAGGCATGGAACTGATATGATCTATGGAGTACAACCCAAAGAAGGTAATTTTTTAAGGGAACCAATCAGGAGATGCCTAGAGGCTGAGAATGTAAACTCACAGAAGGAAAAAAAAAACAATGAAAAAAAATGTGTCAGGGAACAAATAAAACCATGTCACTGAAGAATAGTTGTAATAGATCTGTATTTAAAAAATACTATAATAGCCAACATAAAATTATAACTATATGGAAAACACATCACAGACTAGAAGAGACAGAAATCTGACTTCAGAGGAACCTAAATATTCCTTTCTATGAATCTACAGATCATTAAGAAGAGTTGACTTTGTGTAAACTGACATCCCAAGGTAAATCTACTTACTTCTGTTTAACCCATCATTTAAGGAGAAATATACCTCTGTGACCTTGTCTCCTATGCTTCTGGGATTGAATACTTGGAGCCTTTCAAACAACCTTTAAGTTATAACCTTGTTCTAACAATGGGTTCACTCTTATTCTTTTGCTGCCAGGCTTGGTCTTGATTATCTTTTCTCTAATAATCATATTAATATCGTCACTGTTTCACTGTATTCTAGAATTGAGAAAAGTGTCCAATTATCCTAGAACCCATACTTGGATCCAGTTTTTTGTGTCTCTTTCCCCTGCTTCTGAAAAACTCCCAGTGGGATGTACGTCTGCATTTTGCTGTCTTACAGCTGTTTCTATTATCAAGCTCAATTTTCCTACTCAAGATAATTATACAATAGGGTAATGCTTATCCATAGAGCATATATTATAAGTGACCTATGGTAATCAGAATACTTTCTGTATTGGTGAGGTAATATCTATTAGTGATTAAAAATGGTTAGAAAATTATTTGAGTTATGTGCTCTTGGCACACAGGGAAGTATCCCTGAGTGTCATAGGAAAGCTTGAATTTGTTCTACAGAAAGCTGAAGAGTCACACACCATTTCTCCAATCAGATATGGCAGGAATGTGTCAATCAGTTACCTAAACAGAATAAACCAACAAGTTAGAGCTCAGTACCACTCAAACTTTGCCAGCTCACAATTACTAGGGGTTAAACAGGATATTGACTTTACTCTTCTAAGAGCACCACTTTTCCTTGAATTTATGCACACAGCATAAATTCATAGTTTTGTGGCTCTGTGCTGATTTTCAGGGAATTCTTACTTTTGGAAATATATAAGCAAACTTACAATTTTCTGAATTTGGCAAGTATAATACCTTTTCATACAAAAAACAGTAACATAAGCACATGGTATATCAGCATGAGATAGAACAAAGTTAAAAATATGTTAGGGTGGAAAGGTTCAAAGACATACATTTTGTTGGTTGTTTTATTTTTTTTTTGATAGTAGAACAAGTTTAATTAAACAATTTCATTGAATGTTAAAGTTGGCTGTCTGGTTCTCTCCTATCAGCTAAAACCAAAACATAATGGTTTGAAGAATGAAGAAACAAAACACCTAGTGAAATAAAATAAAGTCAAAATTGTATACTAGGATTTTGTTAACATACTATTTTCTCCCACTATGAAATATAGTAAACATTCATATTCTACAAATTCTTGGGACATACTGATAGTGAAAATGACATGTCTCAAGTGTGGTTATAGTAAATATGGTAAGCAAGGCTACCTGCTTGACAAGAGAAAACCTTCATGCCTTGAGAGGCTATCCCTGCCTGACAATAAAGCCTGGTGCAGACAGTTACCTGACCTGGGTTCCTGACACCTTCTCTTAGTCAAGTAAGAAGGGAAAAAAAAAAACCTCAAGGACAGATCTAAGGGTGAGTGAAAGTGAATGAGAAGAAAATTATGCTATTTTCATCCAAAGCTTCAGCAAATTAGCAGAATAATCAAGTACTGGCTTCATCTTTTCTTGAATGACTTAGCTTATGGCAAGATATTACTGATCTATTGCCTTAGTTTATAAAATCATTATAAAACAAGCATTTGGATTCACTAAATGACTTTATTAAATTATTATGCATAACATTTAGAAACAACTGTGAAAACATGGAGACTGTACTTAGCAATATTTTTTAAAAAATGTTTGTGAAGTGTTAATTCTATTCCTTCTAGACCAAAAAATCAAAGCAAAACACAACAAAACCAAGGCCTAAAATGACAAAAGAAGCCAATAAAAAACAAACAAAAACAAACAAACAACATATCTAGCTCATAGAGGTACAAGGCAATTCACTATAGAAGATATGTGTGAGAGAAGGAGAGAGGGAGAGTAGAGAAAGGAGAGGGAGTAGGGGGAGAGAGAGGTAGAGAGGGGAAGAAGACAGCAGGAGGTAGGAAAGAGAGAAGGGGAAGAAGTGGAATACTATGTAGAATTTTTTTTTCCTGATGCCTTTATTTTTAAGTATTTTACCAATTTCTCCTCTAATACTTTAAGGTTTTGTACCTAATGTGTTTGATACATTTTTAATTGATTTTTGTTGAAAGGCCACTTGTGTTTACATCTTCTATATGTCATTATACACCTTTCAGAACCTCATTTGTTAGAGACACTATGTTTTAGGTACTGTTGTCAAAAGTCAGATGAACTCTGTAGGTTTATTTCTGGAAAGTTTATAGAGCACTGTTGATACTTTCTTCAGGTCTTACACAGGAAAATGTATTTTTGGGATTTCATGTCTACATTGTCCCTGGACTCTAGAACAAACTATCTAGTAGTGCGTGGCATTTGGGGCTCTTAAAATGTTTCTACTACTTACTTGATATTTCCTAGCCATTGGATATAGGGGTTACATTTGATAGGAAATCCATGATCACGTCCTTTCTGACTTTTTACCAGTTAAAGATGTTAGCTTTTTGTCTAGGCTCCACCCCACAGTTACCTGGCAACAACCAGGTATGCCTGATTCATTATTAAAGTAATAATAATGAATCTTCTTGCTCTCCCTTTCCTCTCCTCTCACTCCTACTCTCTCCATTCCCCTCCCCTCTTTCTCCCTCTTTCTCCACATGGTCATGGCCGGTCTCTCTCTCTCTCTCTCTCTCTCTCTCTCTCTCTCTCTCTCTCTCTCTCTCTCTCCTGTTCTCTGTCTCAACTACCCTCTTAACTCCCCTCTCCATGCCCTGATTAAACTCTATTCTATACTATACTATCTTGTGGCTGTTCCCTCAGGGGGAAGGGATGCTTCAGCCTGGGCCCACATAGGTACCCTTTACCAAACACCTGACTACATATCTACCAAGCATATTCCTCCTTTCCTTATCTTTTTATAAAACACAACAAAAGGTCCCTGTAATAATTTCTATTCGTTATCACATCAAGCTTCTTTGATGATATGTGAGAGGTACAGACTTCAGAAGGTATCAGGATAGATAATTAGAAAACAACTAGAAGTTATGTTAGTTTAGGAAAATGACAGTAGTAGGTTCTCTTCTAGCACCTTCTCCATCCACAGGTGGTTGGCTACATGTGCAGGTGTGAATTCCCTCCTTAAGCTGTTCTTAAGTCCAGTTAGATGACTATTGGTTCTTCCCATAAGAAAAGCGTTTCTATCGCAGCACTGTGGATATCTGACCTTCCCAGTCACTGTTGAGGTTCATAAGCTTTACAACTGGTATAGACCAATCGCTTGCTTATGAAAATTTTTATTTGTTTGCTTGTTTGTTGTTTGTTTTTTACTTTTTATCATGAGTTCATCATCTCCTCCCTTGCTGAAATTGTGTATCATAACTAAGGATCCCTTACCCAGGACACTTCCGAGTGTCTTAAGGATAGGCTCTACCTTCTAGGGATAAGGATATTGTGACTTATTCCTTTGCTGTTTCTATTATATGTTTTCCTTTTCCTTGTGTTGTTTCTTTAAGTTTCCAAGCTCTATTTTGATTTAAAGGTGATTATAATGGACAAGCTTATCTAATTTTTGATTTTTTGTGAGTCTTACATTATTTTTCTAAACAGCACAATGTTGGCAAAATTTCTACAATATATGTCTTTTGATAAATTGCAATATATTCATGTCATCTGGCGATGATCATCATAATAGCCAAGCTGTAGAATGTGCTTAGTTTCCCCTTACCAGGGAAATGGATAGAGTCAGTCTGTTTCTCTATATGGACACAATAGAGCATTAATGAGATATTAAAAAATACAAAATCATATTCTTTGTGATAAAACAGTTGGAAACCAAGGACATATTGAGTGAAATCAACATTCTCTGAAAGACAAATAATACATCTTTTGTTTTATATGCGGAGTCTAATTTTTAAAAAAGAAAAGAAAAAGAAATCAAGGAGGAAGAGAGGAAGATGACCAATGCCATAACACAAGGAACACATACTTTTTATTTATAAAGCTGGGGTTTTGTTTGTTTGATTGTTTTGGTTTTTTGTTTGTTTGTTTGTTTGTTTTTAAGAGAAGGAAATGAAAAGTGAAAGGAAGATGACCTATTGGGGTGGAGGAACAGTAGTGGCAGAGAGAAACATGATCAGAATTGCGTACAACAATGTCAGATGTGGCCCACACTGCTATGATACCTTTTGGAGCCTGCCACGGACATGCCTGGAGATGATAGTGCAGCATAACATGCAGAAGATATTACCACAAGAAGGAGAAAGGAGTGTGAGGTAGAGGACTGTGAAATGTCTCCCATGTCCACATCTCTCTCTTTCCTACGTTACTGCATCCTTCCGTTCTCTCATCACTAGGTAAATACTGATCTGCTGCATCCTGACTGGGCTGTAAACTACACCTCTCTCAGCAGGCATCCCAAATTCAGAAGACATAACAACATAAACAAACTACTGCAAACAACAGAATCGAGGTAGTAATTAAAGGTTGTCCTATATGGAAAATTCCAGGATTGGAGTGATTCACTACAGAATTCCACCAAACTCTTAAAGAATTTTAATGCCAGAACGTCACAAAATGGTAATAAGCGATACCAATCTTGTTCTACAAAGCAAGTATGAGCATGAAACACAAACAGGATTCTCAGCAAAATAATTGCTAACTGAAGTAAAAAACAAAAGTAAGATCAAGCAACATACCAATTCAGTTGCATTCAATAAGTTTATCATTGTACGCTAATCAATAAACAAAATACTCAATGTAAAACAGACTCTATGAAAGTAATCACTTGATTATGTCTATGAGTGTGAACATACAGTTGACAAATGCAACACACTTTTATAAAAGAACTAGAAATACATGGAATATGTGTGTGTGTGTGTGTGTGTGTGTATCAAACCTTATCTCAGACCTACAATCAACTTTATAATAAATAGGAAAAACAGTACTTTAATTAAGAAGAGGAGCAAGAAAGGGTATCTTCTATCTCCACTTTTATTCGTCATAGAGCCCATAGTCTTTGATACAGCAATAGGAAAACAGAGATATAAGGGAATTAAGGTTGAAAAGGAATAATTCAAAGTATGCTCATTTTTAAGCAGCATGAATCTGTACTATATAAGCTTCACAGACTCAACCAGAAACCACCATATGACCCATCTATACCATTGCGGGGGATATGTCTAGAGGACTATAATTTACTACAAAAATACTTGAACATGCATTTTTATTGTTGCTCCATTCCTAATAGCAAGGAAATAAAAATCAGCCTAAATATCTTTCAGTGGATAAATGGATAATTAAATTGTAGTCTATATGAAATTTTATGATATATAATAGAAGAAAATTCTATTACATACACCACATGAATATATATATGTACATATATATGATATATATAATATGATATATAATATATATGATATAATAGAAGAAAATTCTATTACATATACCACATATATATATATAATAAAAATCTAAATCTAATAAAATTCTGTTTATGGTGCACAATAGAATTTTATTTTTATTAATCAAAACTAAACTTACGGAATTTCATAAACATAAATAGATTGAAAAAATACATTATCTGAAGAAATCCATGCTCAAAAAGCCCAATTCTATATTTCTTCTCATTTGCAAATCATAGCATTTGCTTTTCATGCATGTATGAAAGAATATACAGGCATAATTGATGTTGGTGTAAGCGTAAATCTGAGTCATGACACTAGAGAGAGGACCATAAGAGGCAAGCAAAGCTTTTTAAGGAAATGACATTGGGAAGATAATAAAATACATGAGACATGAGCTGTTAAAAAGACCACTGGGAGAGGCATGTATCTAGCAGGTGTGAGCATGGCCGAAGTACTGGAAAGAGGAATGGTGGAGGACCAACAGGCAAGACTGTGCATTTCAGCCACAGTTGGAGATATTCTAGTAGCTTAATTTGTTTAATTCTTTGAGTAATTACGTTGGTATCCTTTTATCTTCCTATTTACTAATACCAAGTATGTTTAACAATTCCAGTAGAAGTAAGCCTGTAGAAAAACTTGAAGCAATATAAATTATTTTCTGAAAGCAGCAAAAATGATCTTTATTTAAAAGTAGTATAAATAACTTTTATCCAGAATAAATGTTAACACAGATGTTACTGTTTACTGCCTTGAAAGACATTAATCAGTTTTTTTTTTTTATCTATCACAGTACTCATTCTTCATCCCTTTTGGCTGACCCTTATAAATCCTCTCCTTGAGTCTCTTTTGAACTTGTCTTAATGCCGTATTGTCTGTTCAGTGTTTAGGGTTAAGTGTGATCTCTGGAATAGAGTCAAAAGTTATGTTTGTAGGAGCTTCTCACTTTTAAATACTTTTTGCACAAAGTTATTTAAACAAAAGTCAAAATCCTAAGAGTAGATTGTCATGTGAGTCTTTCAGTTTTATATTTATTAATATGTCTTAGCTGAATATCTGTATGTAACTCGATACAGATGCCATTTTATCGCTTTGTAATTAATTTTTCCATTACCAAATCCTTAAGACTTTTATGGAAATGTTCCGAAAGAAGGAAGTGTGAATTTCAGTGAACTTCCTTTTGACTGATTTTTGCCACTCTGACCAGGTGTTTACAATGACATTCGCCCATGCGTGTGAAGCCTCAACAGATGATGGCCCTCCATTGCATCTTTGCATGTATAGCTTAAGACAAAAGCATCCCTGTCCCTCAACTATTTATCTCCACATAGGGAGTAGAGGAAAGTGTCCAGGAGAGACAGGCTTATCCATCCCTTCAGGTGGTCACAGAACTGTTCCTCCATGTCCCACCCTAAGAACCACTCACGTTGTACTCTCACCCCACACAGTGAGTAAAGACTACAATACAGCATTCCCTTGTAACCAAGAGTACACACATATGTGGAAAATTGGCATTATGATTTTGTAACTTAAAAGTAGGCACTTATCTAAATTACTTACAACTTGCTTGTTACTGAAAATCTAGTGGTTAATAAAATGAAGATTTACAAAGAATTATATAGATTGTGTATGTTTCAAAATTTACTTTTTCAGGTTTAGTAACAAATACATACATATATATATATGTGTGTGTGTGTGTGTGTGTGTCTGTATAGCCTGTGTATATGTATACATATACATAGGCCTTATGTAAATAAAAAATAGGACAAGACAGGAGTGATTGGATACAATTTTATCCCAGCACTATAGAAGTCAACATACGTGAATCTTTGTGAATTCAAGGCCATACTATAAAATTACTCTATAGGTCTATATAGTAATTTTTAGGCCAGGTGAGGTTATAGACTTAGCAGGTGTTTTTTTTTTTAAAAAAGATATTATTTAAAAATGAGGAGTGAATATGATTAGCTACCTTGCAAGAGAATTAAGACAAATAGATAATAAATGTATTAATTTAAAAATATTTAGTAATTGAGGAAACAAATTTCTAATATATGATGAAATCCATTTCAACCCTATTAAAATGGCGATGTGAATAATAAGAAAAAATACACAACAGTGGTGACAAGAAATTGTGGGTGAACCTGTATCTACTGTTCATAGGAACGAGCGTATACTATTAAAACCATTATGGAAAATAGAGAATGTTACTACCATATGGCCCGAGATACCCTACTGCTGCTCTAGACACAAAGCAAGTGGTGCCTGAAGAACTTTTTCTAAATATGATGGTACCCACAATAGCTATCAACAGCTGAGCATTTAAAGGAAAAGTTAAATATAACATGGAGCCATCAGTCTAAATAAAATCTCAGTTAGCAGAGATCAGGTGTACGTCATGCAAATGAAATAAGCCTGACACAAATGATATGGCATAAGTGTTATCATTACATGCTCATGTCGAGATTTCTGGATTCACGTTAGGAATCACAAATGTCTCCAGGAAGTTGACTATGAGGGGATGATTGTATCCTCTGTCACACATCAGACCTTGGCCTGTCTTACGATGCAGAATAGATCTAGAACTTCACTGAGTTTTGTGTTCCTGGATGTTCACAAGGCTTTTCCTGTGAGTTGATGTGCAAAGCAGTAAATTAAGCTGTAATTGACCAGCATTGCAGAATCCATTTGTTTCTACAGAGTATCTTCAAATCACTTTTGTCATGACACATTTTGAGAATGGGACTTTACACAGTTGTCCCTCCAAAATACATTTCCACTAGAAGAGAGCACATTAGGAAGTATATCAAAATGAATAAATCCATAAGTACTCGGTGAGAGGGTCTCGTGCTTGTGGATTTTCATTTGGCTTATAGATGTAGGGATGTACCCCAGCTAGTGAGACTTATTTGAACATGAAAAGATGTTCTTGGGTGTAGAATTCCAGATTTTTCTAGTTATTCTAGTGATTTCTGGAGAACTTATTTTCAAATAGTTCAAAGCTGTTTTGCTTTTAAGCCTTCAAAACAACTTATGTTTCCTTTATGGTATAGTTCTCAGTAGATATATATTTTTATTATTATTTATTTTATGACTTGCATACAGATATAAAACCTAACATTATCTCACAGGTGATGAACTTCCCTCCTTCCTATATAGCACCTAATTTGGTTAGGTGGTTCCTCGGCTCTTTTGAAGTTACACAGGACACACTCTGCCCTGTCCATGGCTGAGGTGTTTGACAGACACTCTAGACTCTGCTCCCTCAGTTGGGCTAAAAGAGGGTAGATATTATCTTTCTATTCATAAGGCTATTATACATTAAGTGCATGCTCGCACATGATAACTGCAGCTACAAACTAAATCAGAAAAAGAAATATTAGCCGTACTTGCCAGTGTATAAGTTGTCTGATAGAAAATATTTTACAAATAGAAGAGTGGGTAAAGAATATAACAATCTTTGCTCAACCTCATTAAAAAATGTCTTAAAGACAGGAAATGACACTTTGACTCCCTATATCAAATTACAATGCAAAGTGTAATCGTGACTATTAATGCTATGATTAACTCTCTGTAGAGTTAGTTAAGTAAGCAAAGATGTAAACTGTTCCCCAAGGAATTTTCTTTCCATCGGTGTTCTGATTTGATTAACTCTGCCTTAACTACTCTGCAAATGGCCTTGTTCAATGCGCACATTTCAGAACTTTTATGATTAAGCCAGTGTGTTAGATCATAACTATAATCTCATCACTGGAGAAGATGAGCTGGTAAGCCATAATTTCAGGCCCAGCCTGAGCTGCGAGCTGAGAGTGTATTAGACAACAACAAAGATGTCTTTATCTTACATATACAGCAGAGGACTTCCTGGTCTGGCCTCAGTGAGAGAAGATGCACCTAACCCTCAAGAGACTTGAGGCCCCAGGGAGTGGGAGGTCTGCTGGGAGTGGGGGATGGGGACATCCTCTTGGAGACTGGGTGTGAGGAGGATGTCTGTGATGAGGAACAGGCAGATGGCAGACAGGAAGGTGGATAAAGACTGAACTGTAAATAAGGATTAAAGAAAAAATAATAATTAAAAAAAGATTTTTAAAAAGATGTTAAAAGATTAAATAGACTGAAAAAAATAAAAGCATTTCAGTTAGAAATGAAGCAGGATGAGGAGGCAACACCTATGCTAATGGCACAAGTACTTCAGAAGAGATTTAAAGTTTGAATGTTTCTGGTCATCACCATCTGTAAGGGGGAGGGCATAGAGACTGTCTCCAATGGTGTCCTATCTGCCTCTGTGTCTCTGCCTCCTCTCTCCTCTCCCTCTGTCCCTCTGTCCCTCCCTCCCTCCTTCCTTTCCTCCTTCCCTCCCTCCCTCTCTCTTTCTCTGTGTGTGTGTCTGTCTGTCATTCTGTTTAAGGACTTAACATGACCCTATCACAGGTAAAGACAGCACCTAGCTAACTACCCCAAGCACCTTCCTACTTTTTATTTTGATACTGGGTCTCTAAAAATTTCGCAGTCTGGACTTGAACTCATTCTGTAGCCCTCAGGCTCCTGCCCCTGCATCCTCACCATGTCAAATATTTGCGGTTACACTCTGTGCCGCCAGGCCAGACCCTCGTTTGGACTTTTAGAATGAAGATGATTTCTAAGTCTGTGATGTTACTTTGGACAACAGAAAAAAAGATCAGTAAGTTGCTACCATCGAGCAAAATAACTGATACCAGACTTCAAACTTAACAAGATACAAGGAATTTATTAACAAGGGTCAAAGATCAAAAAATAATGTTCCCTTCTGTAATTTTTTTGGATCATTACTGAGTTTTACAAAACACATTTACAGAAATTCTTCCAAAAAGCCCTTTTTATAAATCATGTTGTGCTTCAGAATGTTTAGAACCACTCCATGTAAGTTCAGGCATTCAAGGGCCTTAATTAACTCTGTGTCCCACAGTCTCTAGTTGTTAATCAGATCTGGCATTGGCCGTATGTTTTGATGAGAAAGTTGCTGCTTTGATTAGAAAGAAAGATTTTCGGCAAAAGTCTATTTTCTCTTATCAAGGGTCATTAAGAACTGGTCTGTCCAGTGAGAGACGAGCTGGAACTCATTAGCACCCTTAATAAAACACTTATGAGGAACACCATGTACTGAAAGAGTAACTATATTTATATGCCCTTTTAAACAAACACAGCAAAGCCAAAAATTACAAGCAAAATGGCACAAATAGATTTATTGAAAGGTAAAGGTTGAGCAGCTCGAGTAGCCACCTGCACGTCATTATCCCATACATCACTAAAATATGCTTTTCTTCAACAGAGTAAGCAAGGTCTTTATAGAATTCATTTCATCTAGGGACATATTTTATTTAACACAATGATTGTTGTTTTGGGCATGAACATTTTTACCTTTGAAATATTTAAGGTGAAAATCTAAATTTCTTACATGCTTAAGTCCACACAAAAGTCATGAATGCCTGCTATGCTAGTCTGACTGCTTTCCTTTCACAGCTGGGAAGAAACCTTTAGCGCCCCTGAAAGGAAAGCGGTACTGTTTTCTCTCCATAAACAGTATCAGATATTCATTCTTCTGATTTAGAATACAGGAGATTTTTGAGAAGTTTAAAAAATAGATATATTAATTACCTTGACATAAAAGAGTTTGAAAGTATGTGCTAATGGATGTTTAAAAGGAGAAACATATATAGAAGATGAATGAGATAAATGGATTTATTGGTGAATACTTTTTACGATAATAAGCATATGATTCTATTCAGGCACAACTTTAACTTTTTGAGAGAATTCCATCAAGCCTTTCCTATGTCCATCCTAGTTTCATATACCTGAAATCCTGTTAAAAATCTTTTGACCTATTGTAGAACACAGTACCGATTAGAGAAATGAGATCTAACTAGTTGTGTTGACTGGAATTCTATGAAAAATATATAAAT
Source organism: Grammomys surdaster (assembly GCF_004785775.1). Lineage (NCBI taxonomy): Eukaryota > Metazoa > Chordata > Mammalia > Rodentia > Muridae > Grammomys > Grammomys surdaster. The sequence continues at coordinate 13,691,674 of NW_021604567.1, read as the reverse complement.
AATAATCTATGTGATTAAAATCCTTTCCTTTCTTATATGTCTAGTGTCCTGCAATGACATTTCACATAGTCTTTGTGGACTCCACCATTCATCCTTCTACCCAGTCTGTTCCAGACACCATAACAACGCTCCACTTGTCATCCTGTGAGCGCCAGAGTCTGCTGTGATTTCCCTGTCACACGATCTATCACTGTTACCTTTTATCTAAGAAATTCTGTTCTTTGGACAACTGCCAAAGCACACAGTGGGCGCTTGAACAAGGCTCTACACAACTGAACATTAAGAATATTTGGCTAAGAGAATAAACACAAAGTTGACAATCATATTTACTAAACTGAAAATATAGGGGTTTAATTGTAGGCACCATGGTTGTTGAAAAGGAATTTTCTGTAAATTACTTTTAACATAGAGGATAAACCATACCACTGACAGTCTATGTATTATATTCAGCATTTATAAATCAAAGAACTTTATGATTGATTAAAAATAAAATAACTGTTGTTGTATTTAGATAAAAATGCAATAAGAATCATCAAAAAGTAGAAATAATACTCAACACACAAATATGAAACTTTTTTATTACCTTGAATATTCCTATCAAAACTTGAATTATACAATGTGACTCCAGGGAACAGTGAGTCCTAAAATCCTACACATATGATCATTATACAGAATTAGAAGATTTAATTATTTATAATTATGTTAATTTCATATATATGCATACATGTATGTATGTATGTATGTATGTATGTATGTATGTATAAGAAAATTTAAAGGAAAAGAGGCCAGGGACATGAATTTGAGAGGGCAAGGTAAAAGAGAAAAAAGAAATTTCTGAGATAATAATACAATTCAATATTTCTCCCTTTTCATTACTCCCCCCTTAAATCCTTTCATCTACCTCCTTCAATTCTCTTTCAAATTCATGGCCTCCTTTTTTCAATGTTTTTATAAATTTGCATACGTGTGTGTGTGTGTGTGTGTGTGTGTGTGTGTGTGTGTGTGTGTGTTCCAAAATATAACCCCAGTCCATATAATGTTATTTGTTTATAAGTTTTCAGGGCTGATTTTTTCCTTCAAAGTTCCTGAAAAGAATAAGATTTAGAAAACTAAGGAGAAAGAATTTAGAAAACTTATTAAATGGAGCTGCATATAATTTCATACAATAGAATTTGATATTCTCCCCCTTCCACCACCAGATCCAGATCCACCCTCCTCCTGACAATTTCCTGTTCTGTCTCGGTCTCTGTCTCTCTCTGTCACTCTCTGTCTCTCTCTGTCTCACCCCCTTCTGTGTTTCAATAAACAAACAAGTGCAGGAAAGTAAAACAGATAAACAAGACCACAAAATACCAATAAGATAAGGCAAAACCAAAATCAGACATTCACACACACACAAGGCAAAAGAAAACCAGAGGTGGAATGCAACCTTTACAGAACTATGGTTGGTAACACCCTGTGACACAGTTAATTTTTCTTTTCCCAACAGGTTTCAATTGCGACTCTCTTCTTGGTTTTGGGTGGAACTTTGTATCCCCTTTCCCTTCTTAGTGCTGGGATTTCATGTGGGTTGAACTTAGACAAGTATTCCATGTACTGACATGGTCTCTGTGAGTTCATATGGTACAGGTCCATTTGTATCTGAATAATGCTATTTCTTTGGAGTCACCCACCACTTCTGCATCAGAAGTGACCAATGCCTTTGCAATCCTTGCATCCAGATAAGTTTTCTTCCAGTGTCATTGCTGCCACATTAGCCCAACCATCACTGAATATAAGTATGCATATGCATATATGTATAATCCTTTATAATGCAGACCCTCCTGAAGGATTGGTGGTTTTATTCATACTCAACATATTTTAATACATAAGTTGATACTGTTTGCCAATCCTTACAGTATCACTAACATAATTTCAAACCTAATGATGTATTATTATCTTTAGAATAAAAAAGAAGAAATTAAAAATTAATTTAAACAAGACAGAAAAAAACAGATTATTAATAATTTTCTGCTGTCAATAGCCTCATAATATTACCATAAATACATTCTTATTTTTCTTACCTTGTGCCCCTGACCATGATTAATCTGTCTTCAAATATAACTTCCTTCATTTTAAGCAATTTTTGAATATGAAAGCAATTTCTCCTTGCTGGTTTTCATTGGCCTAATTTTATATTTTTTCTAATGTCCTTTATAGTTATTTTTCTCACTTCTGTGATGGATTAGAGGAGGACTTCATGCTCTGTAACATTTAGTCCATTTTTTCCCACAACTCAACTGAATTATCCTTCTTTTCCACTGTTGGTTTTCTAGCCATAACACATACACACACACACACACAAACACACAAAAACATACACACAAACACATACACACAAATACACACACACACATACACACACAAACACATCTAGCTACCAAACCAGAGAAGTAACAGTGAGGACATAAAAGAAATGCTGAAAAATGGCTTTTGATATATGAGACATTTGTCTATTTTTCATATTTGTACTGGTTTACTATTTGGCATTCATATTTATAATTTTCACACTTTAAGTAATTGATTATTCACGCTGAATATTTATTAGTATATTAATAAGCTTATTTTTCTCTAAATAAGAAAAAGTTTATCTTTCTCTAAAATGTCCCTCGGAATTAGACAAAAAACCTTTAACTTGTTGGTGTTATTGCATTTTTATTTTATTAGCAAAATAGAAATGTATTACATGAATAAAATAAATATTCTTTTGCTATCCACGTTACTTGAAAACTTTTAGCATTATATACATCTTTTAGCACAGTTTCAGCTACATTTGTTGCACTTTCTCCCTCAAGGGTGTGCATGAATACAATGTCATTTTGCTTGAAAATTTTGTCTACTTTTAGTTCCAGATTGGTGAACATACTTTGAAGACAGTTTCATTCTTTTACATGCAGACTGCCAGTTAGACTATCACCAATTATTGAAGATGCTTTCTTTTTTTCCACTGTATGGTTTTGGCTTCTGTGTCAAAGAACAAGTGTCCATAGATATGTAGGTTTTATTTGGGTCTTCGATTCTATTTCATTGATCAGCCTGTCTGACTCTGTACCAATACCATGCTGTCTTTATCACTATTGCTCTGTAGTACAGCTTGAGATCAGAGATGGTGATCCCTCAGAATTCTTTTATTGTTCAGAGTTGTTTTGACTATCCTGAGTTTTTTGTTATTCCATATGCAGTTGAGAATTGCTCTTCCTATGTGAAGAATTGTGTTGGGATTTTGATTGGGATTGCATTGAATCTGTAGACTGCTTTTGGTAAAATGATCATTTTTACTATATTAGTCTTACCAATCTATGGGCATGGGAGATCTTTCCATCTTCTGAGGTCTTCTTCAACTTCTTTCTTCAGGGATTTGAAGTTCTTGTCATACAGATCTTTCACTTGCTTGGTTAAGAGTCACACCAAGATATTTTATAATATTTGTGGCTATTTGAAAGTATAAGAGTTTTAGATAATGAGCATAAGCTGTGACAGAAAGGAGGTTGATGGGATGACGGAGTGAGAAAAGGGAAAAAGAAGAGGCACAAAGAGAAGAAGAAACCAATGATACTTCCAAGCATTTCAAGGGAAAAAAAAGACTTGAGAGTTAAAACACAGGAAGAACTGTAATGGGAAGGAATTCTCTTCTTGATATGACCCCCGGAACTTCACAAACTTGCTAAATATCATTATTTAAGAGAGTGTACACATTTTTCAATGCTGTTGAGGTTAAGAAATTATATATCAGGTGGATGACAACATAGCATATGCTTGGTGCTAAGTGTGCCAAGAAGTGTTTCCAGTTATGATTATAGCAGGAAACAGAAAGATCCCACTCCTTTTCTGTCTTTTCTATGATAATCTTTCTCTTGCTTTGCAAAATAACTGCAGACTGAGAGAGTGGTAGACAAAGGAAACAAACGTAAAGGACATTTTCTGTCTGGCCTCAGACTAGAACTTTTATATATTAAGTTGATACAGTCAGCAAAAAAATAAAAAAGAAAAAGGAAGCTTAGATATATGGGAAAAGTAGATTTTAGACATACTATCTGTATTTTTTTTTAATAATTCTCCCTTTTTCTGCTACCTTGCTTTGGTATGAATTATTTGTGAATTTCTTGAGTTCATTAAGGTCCTTTTCCTTGGGTGAAATTGGGAGACGGTGTATCTTTTTGGTATTGATGTAAGATAGATAGAGAGGAACATCTATCAACCTTCTCAGCATGGTTCCCAGGAAATGACATTGCTGCACTGTCCTTCAGGGACTGGAATATTATCATGATGTTGCACTTTTCTGACCCCTGAGGGCCATGAAGAAAATTCTTGTGTAATACTACAATTTTACGTTTTGTCTTCCTCAGAATGATTTTCTTATTCTGGTTTCTCTGAATAAAATCATTGAGAATTTTTGCCTCAGAAGCAACAACAACAAAAAAGACAAAAAATATTATTTAGAAAATTCACTTTAAAAAATTCTTTTTATGCATATATGCGTGTGTATCTGTGGGAACAAGTGGAGGTTAGAGGTCAATAGTGGGTGTCAGTCCCCGTCATTCACCTTGATGTAAACTGGCTCTTTGTCGTTTGCTGCTTTGTGCCACACTGTGCTAGCTGGCCTAGGAATTTAGGGGATTTCTCTGTCTTCACCCTTTTCTTGAAAATTAGTACCATTATGATTACCCCCTCACACAACCAAACTCAGTTTTAAATGAGCTATAGAGATTTGAATTCAAGGCTTCATGCTTGAGAAGCAAGTACTTACCCCTAGGAACCATGAGTGCAGCCAGAAAACATAGTGCTTATCGAGAAATTTCTTCAAATATAGGCACTTTGAAATAAATATCTAATACAAAAATTTGTCATTCCTTCATGTGAGAATAACTCATATTACTCAGTTCTTATATCACAGATGGCATTAAACATATAAGATAGGTAAAGTACAGTAGTTTGTAGCTGATATAATTTCTAAAACCAAATTCAAATGATTAAAGTTATCACACAGAATGTAACTTATTAACAGAACATTATTAAATGCAAACAAAAAGTCTATTGAATTCCTCTGTATACTACTTTGCTATGAAATGCACTAAGTTCATGATATTTCAAAGTTATGTCAACAAGTTAAAAATTCCAAAGGGAATTTAAGAGAAAGAGGAAAATAGCTGTAACTTATTAATGTACTAATGAATATTCAGTGTGAATAATCAGCTACTTAAAGTGTGAAAAAAATAATACGTACAAAAGCCAAAAAGTAAACCAGTACAAATAAGAAAAATGGCTGAATAACCGTCTCATCTCAGCAGCCATTTGTCATCATGTCTTTTACAACATCACATCTACACTTCTGGTCTGGAAGCTAAAGATGCTCCAGTGTGTGTAAAGTACTTGCTGTGCAAGAAATTAGATCTCCCAAACACTCATAAAGGCTAGTTATGTAGTTAGAGAGTCTGTAATGAGCAGTCACAGCTCTCCTACAGACACGTGGGAGGTGGAGATAGGAGAGAACTTGTTAGCTTCTGAGCCCACAAGTGGAGAGTGTACACAGAGAAAAACACGAGAAGCTCCAGTCTCAAACAAAGCAGAAATTTATAATTTACACTTGATTGTCCCGTGTCTTCTATGTGTGCAGTATCATGCACACATGTGCATTTTCATGCATGAATTCACAAACACCTCCATACATCTTCTACATATAAGCATGCATACTATATTGTAAAGTATGTAACCCAGCTGGAGTCTTCACTACGCGCCATTATTTGGGTCTATTCTTATAGTTTTCCTCACTGAAGCAAATGGTCTGATAGTAGATAACGTAATGTTTTTATCACAAGACATATCATAAATCTATTGAAAAACAAAAAAATGGAAAGGCACTGGAAAAAAAAACAAGTAAACTCAGAAAGAAAAGAGTGAGAAACTATTTGAAACAATCGTTTGCACCTCAATATGTTTGGACTTAATCTAGTTCTGGAGTGGACCAAGTCTCTCACAGAACAGTAACTATGGTTGGCTCACAATCACGGACTTAATGACCCCCTTTGTTATTGGAAGAGGAGCCAACAACCTTTAGATATTACAGTTGTGTGTCCTACATTACATAGTGTATTGTACTTATCCTTCACCCTCTGCCTAGTCACATAGCCTTCTCCAAATTCAGAGATTCTCCCTGCCCCTTTTCATCTAAGAACTCTCACAAACGCTTTGTCCTTGGCCCACATTAGAATCTTCAATTTTTTTTTCCGAGCTTAATAATGGCATTACTTCTATGAAAATATGCTGGTAGTAAGACAAAATAAGAATTCCCTATTTCATCCATTTTCTTATTGAGGCACAAATAGTATGTATTGCTTCGTTTTGCATCACTGTAAAAATATTAAACAAGTAAACGAACAAACAAAAACTGAAAGAGGAAGCAATTGTATTTTTTTTTTATTACTTCAAAGGTATTGGCTTCTTGTGGTTAGGCAAAGGAAGCTGTTAACTATGTGATGAACAGCCAGTAGAGGAGATTGGACATGGAACAAAATGTAGGAAGACATGCCTCTTGTGGCCAGATTCTTTCACATACACTCATCCTCTTAGTTTGAAATCCATCTAAATTAGCTCCACCATCTAGGAACCAACCATTCAGTAAATGAGGCTAGATAGGTCACTCCAAACCTATGGCGTACAAAAAAGTAATTAAGTAAATCATACACATAGAGTTTTTAATTTTAATTGCTCTTGAATAAGGTAAACTTGATGAAGAAATTAGTCACAATTGCTTCTCTATGCTTAGGGGCTTTATTTTATTAGACAGAATTGTCAAAATCTCTCCCATAGAATCTTTCTCAGAACTTTTATAAATTCACATCCATTTGTTTTTTCTATAAAAATATACGTTAACCTGTTTGAAAATACTTCATTTTTTTATCTCTCTATCTTAAAATTCAGTTTATTTTAAAGATGTTCAACCTAAAAGTAACTTGGAATGACATAAAAAATTCACATAAACATATTATTATCCATTCAACTCGAGCAGTCATCCAAATAACATTTTCTAAATTTTTTTCTTCAAAACTTATCATCAAATATCTTCTTACTATGAATTACCAGTTATCTATTTACCATTTATTTCCTATAATATGTTCACCATTTGAGGCTTTTAAACTTAATACTCTGATACTGCTTTAACGAATATTTGAAAAACACAGATTTTAACAAAAATACGAGTTAAATTTTAGAAAAATATGAATTAAATATGTGAAAATGGTTGTGAAAGTAAAGAAGTAATAGAATTGTGAAAAGAGACAGTGTCATTAAAGAGTTGGGAAAGCTTATCCTTTTATAAGACTTGGCCAGCTGCTGATAAAGCACAGACTGGAATCTCCTACTGGTCTTATATGACACTCTGCACAAGACGCTCTATTAAAGCAATCAAATGCAGCCTGCATGAAATGAGATCCAGCACAATTAAAACCATGCTCCTGGTTAATGACGGCCCAAACCCTGGTGCTAGACCAGTGGTTCTCAACCTCTGTGTGGCAACCCCTTTGGGGTTGAAAGACACTATTATAGGTGTCATCTAAGACCATTATGAAAACACAGATATTTAGATTACATAACAGTAGCAACATTACAGTTAGGATGTAATAGCATAACTAGTTCTATGGTACTTGTTCACCCCAGCATGAGGAACTGGATTCAAAGGTTGTAATATTAGGAGACAATCTTGGCAAAGATATGTGTCCTTTTATGCTATCACTGATGGATGTAAGAAAATGCAGAATTAGCCAATGTGATGAGGCATGAAATTCAAAAATAGCCAGCAACTTTTCTCAAACATACAGCCTATGAGATTATATAATATCAGATCAAGATGCTCTTTTTTTTTTCAAAATAAAAATAATACTAAATATATAGGCATATGGAAAATTACTAAGAAAATTGCTTAAAATTACTAAGACAATATTTTGAAAATGTTTGCAGTGTTGTCAACATATGTATTTAAACTAAGTACTAATTTGTAAATGAGTAAGTGAAAAGATATGGAGTATTTTAAAGATTTTTGTATCCTATGTTATATAGGTTATATTGTAAAAAAAATGAAATGTGATTCACCTTAAATAAGGATATCTTGGGATAATAATATGTTTAGGAAGATCAATATTGCGTGACTTCAACTATGTCAACTTTAAAACAGACTAACCAAAGCAGACAGCAAAATGGTGGCAGGCACGGCCTGGAAGGTTGAGCTGTAGCAAAGGGAATTGGGAATGGTTGCACTGAAGATAAAAGAGTTGAGTCAGATAGGATCAAAAACTTGTGGAGATTTGTTGTAGACTATTTTGAGTATAATTAATTAAATGTGTTATATACTTAAAAAACTATACCAAGTGGATCTGAGCTATTTTTATCACTGAAGAATTAAAGATAATTGTGTGAAGTGCTGAATATATTAATGTGCTTGATTATGGTAGTATGTCACAACGCATACGCATAAAATCTGCTGTACCTTATAGAAATACATAATTATTTGTAAAATATAACTTTAAATCAAGGGGAAATGTAAATGTTGCCATTAAATTATTTTTAAATCGTCCTTACTTTTCCTTATCATCAACCAATATGTCACAAAAATAATCAGCAGCCAGAATTAACACATAAATGTAAAAATTCATATATTTAATTAAGCATAGCGTCAAATTATTTTTTTCAGTAAGATGTCTAAAATATACTTGAAAAATCATGATTTATTCTATTCATAGACTGATTTAATCTTGTTTCCAGAGACTCCTAGGTAAAGAATTATATACATTTAGTTTCCTCAGTTGCTGGAAAAAATGCTGGTGCTCTCACAATCAGAAGATTGCACATTTTGTTTTCAATTACATTTTCCTATTATCTAGAGAAAGCACAGGAGTACAATGGACACAATAAGGGCTCTCCTCACTCCTCTCTGCTAAGATGATATCTTGTTTTCAATAGCCTCTATTTTTCTAAAAGCAAATATTGCTTTTGTTTTTCCTTTCTCAAATGTCCTCGGTATTTGCATAATGAGGCCTCTCAGAAGATGTGAGAATGAATGAGGAATAAATAAATTGCAACCTTGCTGCAAAATGACTCTACCTTTAAAGATGGATCACACATGGCCATGCTTGAATGCATACAATATATCAATATTTATTAAGCAGACAGAAAGTCAATTGAACCATAACTTGGTTTGTGCTAAGAAAGAAGAAACATAGAAAAGGATTTGGGAGGATTATTAAAAAGTAACCTAAGAACCCTGCCCAAAGCCAATTCCAGAAGCCTCTATGGAATCTTTCACCACAAAAAAAATCATTATGGAATTAAATAAACCATCTATACATGGAATACAAAAGGATAACTAAATATGAAATAGCCACGACCTGTCAAAAAGCTCCATGAGTTGGCAAAACAAGGATTTTCAACCACTGATTTTTAAGACATGCCTTATAAAGTTCACACAAATTCTTTAGTTTCTATAGATAATAAATATTGTACTTTGCATCTTCAACTAGAATCCATTTCCTGAGAACAAGGGCAGTCTTCTCCCATACTCTAGGATTTGCATACAAGACTGTTTAATGAACATAGATACAAGGATCAAACAGAACTGAAGCAGTAGATTTATAATGTGTTAATATGTTTACAAGAATACAGGACATCTTCTAATTACGGGTTCTCTCCTTTCTTAGTTATAATGATATCAACGTTCACTCTGCATGTATTCATTATGTCAGGCACCCCGCACAAGCATTTCGTTCCATTAACTAACTCTGATCCACACTATGGGTTCGGTTTCTTCATTTTCTATGTACTGAGAAGTAAACTGAACTTTGAAGTGCTAGATTATTTTCAATTAGCATATGAAGGTGGTTAAGAAGATGCTCTAAATATTGACGAGTTATTTTTGTACTTGTTTCCACTGAGAAAGCTGTTAACTACCACAGTGTAATTCTTGAAGCACAGAGTGATAACCTTGAAGAGAATCTATATGAACCTGTTTGACTGAGCCACTAAAGTTGTGGCTTAAATTATCAGCTATCATTTTCAACAATGTAGTCTCTTCAAAGGAAAGTGGTCTCCTGAGACTTTACTGATATTGTGTCTGAAAGCTATCTGGCTAACGGCAATGTACCCTGGGTTGCCTCTTTAAACACACACACACACACACACGCACACACACACATACACACAAACTAAAGTTTGGATGTTGCTTAGTCTCAGTGTTCATTTCTTAGTTTGACAAATACACCATTTTTTTTTATCATGAGTATGATAACCTTAGAGGTGACTAGGCAGATTATTACATGTGTACTACTTCTGATATCTTTTTGTTAATATCAGCTTATTCCAAAATAACAGTGTAATTTTAAAAGTATAACTTGACACCTAAGTAAAACACACACACACACACACATACACACACACACTTGTATCAAAATGATTATAAAAGGAGTTCAAAATATTTAACCTTTGATGTTGAAAAAAGAGAACAGATTATATAACCTTCCTACTTCCTGGATTCTCATATCTATTCTGGCCACACGTGGTTGAGATGTAAGGATACTAGATTTTGTGTCTAAGGGTTTACTCTCTGTGTTTTTCCTTTACTCTCTACTTCTATCATGGCACTTTAGATGCTTAGTGTGGTGACTAATCTTTTCATCACCACGATAAGCATCTTTTGTTCTAGATGAAGAAGCAGGTAAGTTTTGCTGAAGCCAACCTTCAGCTATAAGTCTATGAGAGTATCTCCAGAGACAGTCAGAATTCAAAATGTGATGACATTTAAGAAAGTGACAAAAAAAAAAAAAAAGATGTACATAGAGGTTATAATTGCTTTCCCTATTCCCATCCATTGAGCATGAAGGGTAGGCTCACTTCCTGCTCCCACATTTGTGTTGTTCTGTCAGATGCACAGGACCAAATTATAATGGACCAAACCCTCTGAGTCAATGAAGGAAACCAAGACCTTTGTCTCCTAAGTTGTATCTGTCACATCACAATGAGGAAGTGACTCGACATGCTCAGTGTTAAAAGAAAATAGCTACTCATAAGAAACAAGAAGGGAAATGGATTTTAATGCTTCTGTGAAAAGAATAGCTATTGGGTTAAGAACAAAATATTAAATCTCAGAGAATAACTGCATACATTGTGGTGGGAAAGAAATATGATTAATTAATTTATCCTAATAAGAATATATATTTTTCGAAGAATTTAAATTTTTTTTTTGAATTTGAAGAATTTGCTTTATTTTTCTATTAAACATTGCAAATGCAACTGTTATCACAAACATTTTTTCAGCAAAACATTTTATTACCTCCTGTTTTATCCTTGTTTAGGTAAAATATTCAAGGAAAAGCCAGATGTAGATCCTCTAAAATTTTAGAGCTTATGTTCCCTTACCTTTGAGAAACATACTTGTATTTTTCTATAATTAACTATTTTCTCAGCTTTTGCTTTGTCAGATTCTATTTTTCCTCGTCTGTTCTGTTTACTTGTCTTTCTTTCTTTTTTATTGGGTATTTTATTTATATACATTTTAAATTCTACCCCCTTTCCCAGTTTCCCCTCTGGAAACTCCCTATCCAATCCCCCCTTCCCCTGTTTCTATGAGGGTGCTCCTTCACCCCCCCCCCCCCTCCCACCTCCCCGCCCTGGCATTCCCCTACACTGAGGCATCGAGCCTTCACAGAACCAAGGGCTTATACAGACACCAAACCCAGACACTATTGCGGATGCCAAGAAGTGCTTGCTGATAGGAGCCTGATGTAGCTATCTCCTGACAGACTCTGCCAGAGCCTGAAAAATGCAGAGGTGGATGCTCACAGCCAATCATTGGACTAAGCACGGGGTCCCCAGAGGAAGAGTTAGAGAATTTAAATTTCTTAAGCAAGTTTTACTTTGTATATATCGTATTACGAAAGGAATCATTTAAAATCCAGAGAAAATACTAATCATTTTACTTTCGTATAAAATGCTAAGTGTTAATGCTAAATGCAGAAGAAGAAATGGGATAAATATAAATACAGTATTTTTCTAAGTGGTTATCCCTTTACCAACGCTCATTCTTCTTCATTTTAAAATTTTTCTCCAGTTTTTTAAAAATACGCATTCCTAAAGTAATCATGTAGAAGTTATTGAACAAACGCGCAGGATGTACGGAATACCTTAGGTGGAAAGGAAGATGGTAGAGTGACAAAAATGAGTCATTTGTAGTTAAGAAAAGAGGCGGTGGGACCACCAGTCACTGTGTGATTGCAGTTTAGGTGGACAACGGAGGGACAGCTCTCTATGGGGTTATCTCTAGCCAAAGCAGAGGGCACACTGATCTACCATAGGAGTCCATTGAGCCGTCTCCAGCATGGAGCCTTCCCTTAGCAGGTACGCTTTCTCGCATGCGAGGCTCTCTAGTTACGCCTCTCCTCCCAGTTAAGCAGTTTCCTATGCACCCAGCTTGTGTACTACCCATTTCCTTGCTCGTTTGACCTGTTACACATCTTGCAAGAATGTCCTACATTTACTTTGAAAAGCAGGATGCACCAATACTTTCAGAAATTTCTAGACCAATACAGAGAGGTAGCAAAGAATAAGAATTCTATTTCTTAACTGTTTGGGTCTTCATTCAATATGCCATCTTTAAAAAATTGACTTCAACTTTCAGGAAAAGAAAAAAATAAAGAATCCAAAGCTTTACAAAGCACTGGTCCATTCACACGTCATTTAATTCTGAACTGCTCATTTACTCCATAGCAGCTTGCAATCTACTTTCCAATCTCACTGCTCAATTGAAACAGTCTCTTAAAAGTCACAGCTGGACTTAATGGATTTGGCCCGCTCATTTGCTCTCCTCAGTCCGCATACTTTCCCATCTCTCTGCATCACTTGAAAGAAGTGACTTTAAAAAATCTGTCTTTTATTTTCTTCTCGGACAATCTAGCATCTTAGGTACACTGTGTCCGCCCTGGAAGCCATTCTCCTAAATTCTTCATGGAATAATGTTTCAAGTCACTATCTGGACATAAAGCAATGTATGAGAGAGAGAAAAAAAATCACGGACTAAGAACCCGATGAGTTTTAAACAGAGTGAGGAATTTGAGAGCAGGAGCAAAATGTATTCAAAAACATCAAAGCCATGAACAGAACTGATGGTTAACCGTGAGGGAGAAAATATCAACTAATGTAATCAAACTAGTAAGAACATATTGAGAAAACGGACCATAAGTAAAAATAATAATATTATTTGGTTTGGAGTGGTTTTATTTACCTAGTTTACTGTAGTTTTGTTAGTTTAAAATATTTGATAATCGAGCTTTGTAGTACATCATGTTTGCATGATTGTTTTAAGGGATTCTGAAATAACTGCCTGATTTAATGACTCCCACAGATGGAACAGAGATCCTGACAGTTGCATCTTTATTAGTTTTAAATCAATTTCTATCTATATTCTATTTGCATTTTGAAAATAAAATCATTGGCCAAATAAATTATGATATATGAATTTAAATAATACTCAAATACCTTTTGAGAACATTTTCAGACATAATGATCTCTTTGAAAGAATGATATTACATGCTTCTGTATGTCTCTGAAGGTGGCCATGACGGTAGATGCTGACAACAATGACATTTTCTTAGTATAAGTAACTGAGTACCAGAAATGAGTCGCACTAGTAAATTAATAAATTATCATTTTCAATATCTTTAAAAACAGAAATTATTTTCTGTTTTTCTTACATAATATTTAGGGTTGCACTGGCTTTGTAGACTTTTAAATGGACATTGGAATAATTGACAGAGATCTCAATGTTGGAGGTGGATTTCTGACATCATAGGCAGTATATTTCACTTTGCTGCTTCTTCCTTTTTTGCCATATAAGGTAAATGAAGGAAAAAGAATCCCAATACCGGATCACAGAAATATGATTTCTAATTTTAAAAATATGTGAGACACCTTTGTAAAATTTCAGGAAAATGTATTTCAGATGAATATTATTAAGAAACTTGAAAAGTTCCAAGTTTAAGTAGGAATGTTTAATAGACATATGTGGGCATATTTTGAACTAATTGCTTGTAGACATTCAACAGAAGCATTTTTAAAGACTAATTTCTTCTCAATAAGCAATAATTGCAGTTTTCATAAAAAATTATCTACATACTAATTGCATTCCTGATAGGTCGTAAGAATTATTGTACATTGAAAATAAAATGTTTATCCCTTTTGCTAAGTTTTGGAAGACATAAGTACATTACTAAAGGAAGCAGGTTTCTAAGATACTGGGTTCATTGTACAGGGTAGCATGACTCAAGAAAATTCACACTGAAAGAGCCATCTTACCTAAAGAACACATAATAAAATGTAATGTTCTTAGAAGGTGATACAGGTGTACATTATTTTCTACAACAAAAACAAAAAAGAAGTAATTGAAAAAATAAGAGTTTGTCTTATCAGTACATACAGTACCATAGGGAAAGGAAGACCTAGCTGCTGCATTAGGTCTTGTCTTGTCACACTGTACCACAATCAGGAAGCAGAGGACAGTGATTACCTAACATTGCTTTTTTCCTTTCTATCTGGTCCTGGACACCAGCTCATGGAGGGCACAATGCACATTTAAGGTAGATCTTTTACTTCAGTTTGTTTCTGTTGTGAACTGAAATCCCCTCAAGTTGATGCTAGAGACTGACCATCACAAGGTACATCAGGTAGTGCAGCTTTTTTAACACATGAAACTATTTTCTCATGACTGTTCAGCTTATTTATTCATGTGCTTGCTCCCTTCCCCACTGTTTGCAATATTCTGTTGAACATGGTTTTCCGAACTGACATTGACCAAGAACCTATCACAGGATTTCCACACGGTCAGAACTGAATATTTATTGACTGAATGAATGCATTGACGCCTCAAGTGCTGAGTATCATCTCCTACTCACTCCCCATCTGAGTTGCAAGGCTCTGTACCCAATGACCTTGACAGGCCATGGGATGCTTGCACACCAGCTGCCTTTGTTTTGTATTTGAGCAACATTTCCTGGTTGCTACCTAGTACTTGACAGCCACCATCTGGTGCTTTGTGAACCTGTGACCTAAATCTTCATTCTTAAGTTTCTTGCTTTTTTATTTTTTTGGTTTTGGTTGTGTGTGTGTGTGTGTGTGTGAGCATGCATGCATGTCTGTGTGTTTGGGTATTGGTTTTGTTTGTTTGTTTTTGGCTTTTTCTTTTTTTTAAATCTCTGATGATCTCTTGCCCTGATGGAGTTCCACCCAGTCTTTGGATCCACATTCATTAACATATCAATACCAACACTTTTTTTCACAGGGTGACCTCTTGTTTGAATCTCAACTTTTACTTCTTTGCTCTGAATGTTTGAAGTTTTTATACTTGAAATTAGACTATTTCCAAACTAGATATTCTTCACATGATATATGTCTGAAAGTTATTTTTTCTTAGATAATTTGCTTTTTCTCTTCATCAAGCTGCATGTTCAGGAATTCTTTATACCATTCGAGACTCTGGAAAGGTAATTTTGGTCCCTTTTGGTAACACAGACTATCACACCTGAGCTATCCATGGCTACCCCTCTATCAACCTACAAACCCACTTTGAGATGTCCCAACCCCACAGCCGTTTCCTAGGCCTGATCTAGTGTATAGACACTTCAGAATGAAATGAAAACAAATAGTGCAAAACAAATTAAAATATTAACAAACAGGAAGAGAAAATGAAGATGATAATATCAAGGGGAAATTTAGAAAACAGTTCGAGATAAAATGTGGAAAGCAATCCTAATAAAAATGTTCGACACCTTCTTTAGATAGGGTAACTGGAAGACTGGATATGGAGACAGTAAACAACCTGCTGGGTTTCTCCTTTACATAGAGACTCTTTTTACTGAAACAAGAAGAAGGATTTTGTCATAAGAGAGAAACTGAGGATATTGAGTTGTTGGTGAAGAGTGATTTTAAAGTAATTTTTGAATTTCAAATGGAGCAATTTGTCCAGAATAAATCACATAGCACAAACATACAGTCGACAAACTCTGACCTTTGTAACGCACTGTGCAGATGTACTTGCCAACATTCCTATCGACCAAGAAACCAGGTCACACAATTACAATCACCACAAAATTTAAGTTTTTCGTATATGCTACTTCATTCTAGTTAAGGAACAGTCAAAGATTTGACTAATTTCAAAAACTGGTATAATAAAAATAGGGAGAAGTTGGGAAAGTGAGATGCCGTGAATATTATCAAGACAACTTGTATGAGATTGTCTATGATTTGACAAAAATATTATAAAAATTAATTCAACACTCAGTTTAAAATGCAATCAATTTGATTTTTGAGTTGACATATTCCTATCTTGAATCTAATGACATGTTTCTTTTGTGGTACATTGAAGAACAACATTTAATTTTATAATTTCTACTAAAGAGATTATACTAAGATCATTGCATTTGAGTGCATAGGAGTACTTTAAAATATAAATATACAACTATAGTATTCTATTCTTTATTTCAGGGTAATTATATTATTTAACTACCCTTAGACTACATTACCAAAAGTAAAATTAACTATAATATTAATCAAAGTATTGATAATTAAATTAAATAATGCATTTGCAGATATTTGAATGCAGAAATAATGCAAAGAAAATTTTTTATTGTTCAAGGACCAAATTCATTCATATATATATATATATATATATTCAGTACATGGTACATCAACCACATTACTCAGATTACTGCACTATATAATTCAGCCTTCATAAATCAAAATTAATGAATGCATTTATTCTACAGCCTCACCAGCAATAAAAACAATAAACTCCTAGACTCATAAAAGTCTGTAGTATATAAAATCCTTTAGAACTAGAGCTATTTTTCTAATGAACCTTAACACCTCACAACTGTGTAGAAAGTGCTCTGTACACACTTTAGAACTAGAAAAACTATGTTATAGTTAGGTTCAGCGACATTTACCAAGTAAGAAGATTAGTAAATAAGGAATTAGTGACATGAAAGAAACTAAGTTCTCCATCACTTGCTGTATTTCTAAAAGAATAAATAAATAAATATTCCTATAATCTAAAGGTACTAACAGGCTTTCAGAATGTTGTTTCTCGGTATGACCTAGATATTAATTTAAAGGCAATCCTAACACTGTTATATGTTATCACAGGATAAAAATGTCATTCCGTGCCTTCAGAGTCCCTGGCAAGCACAGCAGCCATGAGATCTGCAGTGTCCCCTTTGCATTCCATCCTCAGATCATCATCTCTAACCACAATCCCAGACACCTGGAGCCATCAGGGACCATTCATTCCCTGCCTGCCTTCTTGGCCCTCTGGGAAAACCCAGCAGCCTTGAGCTCCATCCTGCCCTCTCTGCTCTCCATTTCCCAGGCTACTGCTCTGCTTGCATCCTTGGTGGCCTGGTGCTGCTGAGGTCAGACAGGTGATATCCGGAAGCACCAAGATCCTACTCACAGGGTACCCTGGCAAGCCCAGCAGTCATGTGGTCTGCCTTGTCACTCTGTGCACCAACTTCTAGTCTATACCTCTACCTTCAATTCCAGAGACCTGTAACTATCAGGGTATACCAGGTCTACCTGGATCCCTGAAAGCCTGTGGCCACCTGGGACAACCAGCAGCCTGAAGCCATCAGGGACTACCAGCTCTGCCTATATCCCTGGAAGCCTACTGCCACTAGGGATGACCAGCTCTAACTGCAACCTAAGAGGCCTGATGACATCAGAGACTACCAACTCTGCCTGAATCCCTGTGGCCTGCTGCCATCAGAGAAGATCAGAGCTGCTAACACTAGGGACAAACAAATGGCTAAAAGCCAACTTAAGAACACAATCATCAAAAGCCAGGATAATATGGCACAAGAACGCAACTAAAATAAAACCTGAGTATCTGAACACACTTGAATCACAAAAATTAACTGCAAATCTAACCTTATGAAAGTGATAAATGCCTTTAAAGAGGAAATAAATAAATCCCTTAAAGAACATAGGAAAACAGAGTAAAAAAGGTAGAAGTCCTTAAAGAGGAAAGGAATATATATTGTAGAGTGAAAAATTATAGATACTGGGTATATAGAATTCTTTTTAGACATATAAAGTATTCTTTAAGCTTTCTTTATAAAGACATAGACAAACTGAGGCATGAAGCAAGTTAAGAATGTGGAAAGACCAGTCACCATTACTGGAACTGGCCTATCTGCAAAGAGTTAGGAAAGAATGTAAGTAAACTAGGTAGAACCAAGCTGAGAACCAAGCTGAAAACCAAGCTGGGAACTGCAGTGACAGGGCAAGGCCGAAGTAACAGGGCAGGACCACATTCTTGAGAACAGAGAGTTTTCACCTGACCCTGACTCCCGTAGGTTGGGTTCCTTTGGAATGTTCCACTATTTTTATGTTACACCACCCTAACAACCCCCTCACCCCTTCCCCATTCCTTGGTTTGTGGTTTTTCCCTTTAAAACCCCTTTCAAACTAGCAGTCAGGGTCAATTCAGCTCCTGCGTGGGCATACGAATTGACCGGCAGCTAGTTGTCACGCCCTAATAAACAACCTCGCAATTGCTCCGGTACATGGTGTCTCGAACAGATTACTGGGTGGTAGCGACTTTCTGAGACTTGAGAGAGGGTCTCCACTCTGCGGAGGTCTTCAATATAATGAAATAAAGGAAAATACAATCAAACTGGTAAAAGAAATGAATAAAAGAGTTCAAGACCTGAAAATGAAAACAGAAGCAATAAAGAAAACATAAACTAAGGCAATCTTGGAGATGAAAAACTTAAGAAAGAGAACAGGTGTAAGGGATCCCCGAGGGGAGTCTCCACTCTCACTCGGAGTTGCGCGAATTTAGACCCTGACCTCTGACAGTTTGAAATTTTTTTATAGGAAGCAGCGCAGGGGGAAGGGGAGAGCGGGAAACTTTGGCACGGTTACATTTGATTGGATATTTTAAACATCAGCAATAGGTGTAAGTTATCATTTTGGCGGGCATAGCAAGCTTTTCCTGGTGGTCATGATGACTCAGTATTTTTGGTCAATAAACCTCAGACCTCCCGATAGGTGAAGAAAAACACCAGATGGCCCATTTTTCAATTGGGCATGTTTAGACTTGTCAAGGCCTGTCCTTGGTTGTTCCTACATTCCTGGTCACTCTGCCCTAGGAAGAACTTATTATTTTTGTTTTGGCTATTTTCAGCAAACTGTTGGTGGTCTGATGGGTTCTGCTGAGGTATTTTAATTTTTTGCCCCCACACAGGAACAACAGATACAAGCATCACCAACAAAATACAAGAGACAGAAGACAGAATCTCAGGTGTAGAAGATGAAGACCTCCGCAGAGGGGAGACCCTCTCTCAAGTCTCAGAAAGTCGTGACCACCCAGTAATCTGCTCGAGACACCATGTACCAGAGCAATTGCGAGGTTGTTTATTAGGGCGTGACAACTAGCTGCTGGTCAATTCGTATGCCCACGCTGGAGCTGAATTGACCCCAACAGCCAGATTGAGATGGGGTTTTAAAGGAAAAAACCACAAACCAAGGAAATGAGGAGGGGGTAAGGGGGTTGCTAGGGTGGTATAACATAAAAATAGTGGAACATTCCAAAGGAACCCAACCTACATGAGTCAGGATCAGGTGAAAACTCTCTGTACGCTTATCTTTCTCAAGAATGTAGTCCTGCCCTGTCACTTCGGCCTCAGCTTGGTTCCACCTGGCTAAATTGCATTCTTTCCTTTCTCTTTGCGGGTCGGCCAGTTCCAGTAATGGTGACTGGTCTTTCCACATTCCTGAAGAAAGCCTAAAGAATATTTTATATGTCTAAAAAGGATTCTATATACCCAGTATCTATAATTTTCTCTCTACAAAGACATGACAGAAGAAATTGATATGTCAGAGAAAATACTAACAAGTTTCTAACATGAAACATCCAGGAATTTTGGGACAAACCTAAGAACAATGACCAAACCTAAGAATAATAGGAATACAGAAGGAGAAGAACACTCCAAACTCAAAATAGCAATTATCAACTACATATGGAAAAACAAAAATCCAAGATAGCTAACACAATCCTGGACAACAAAAAAAAGGAGCTTTTGAAGGTATCATTATCCCTGTCCTCAAGCTCTACTACAGAGCAATAACAATAACAAATGCATGGTATTGGTAAAGAAAGAGACAGATTGATCAATGGAATCAAATCAAAGACAGAAATAAACTCACACACATATTGGCACTTGATTTTTGAAAGAGAAGACAAATTTATACAATGGAAAAGGGAGAGGATTTTCAGCAAATGGTGGTAGTTTAACTGGCTATTTACACATAGAAGAGTGCAAATCAATCCATGTTTACTACCCTGCACAAAACTGAAGTCCAAGTGGATCAAGAACCTCATCATAGAACTGAATACTAAATCAAATAAAACAAAATGTGAGGAAGAGCCTTAAACTAATTGGTACAAGAGACAATTTCCCGAAGAGAAAACCAATAGCCCAGATATAAGATCCATAATTAACAAATGGGACCTCATGAAACTGAAAAGCTTCTGTAAGGCACAAGAGACACTGTCAATGAGGAAAAACCATAGCCTAAAGAATGAGCAATGGTCTTAAACAACCTTACATCTGTCAGAGGGCTAATATCTAAAATATATAAAGAACTCATTAAGTTAGGCTCCAACAACCCAATAATACAAATAAAAAAAACATGAGATGCACAATTAAACAGGAAACTCTCAAGAGAGGACTCTCCAATGATCATGAACCACTTAAGGAAATGTTCAATGGCCTGAGGCATCAGAGAAATGTGAGTATAAAGGATTCTGAGATTCTACCTTACACTCATCAGAATAACTAAGATCAAAAGTACAGGCAACAGTTCATGTGGGCAAGGATGTGGAGCAAGGGGAAAACTCCTCCTTTTCTGATAGCAGTGCAAACTTGTACAGCCATTCTGAAAATCAATTTGTCTGTTTCTTAGAAAATTAGGAATAATTCTATTTCAATTCCCAGGTATACCATTCCTGGTCATGCACCCAAAAGGTCCTCCCAACCAGACAAGGAAACATGCTCAGCTATGTTCATAGCAGCTTTATTCATGATAGCCAAAACCAGGAAACAATCCAGAGGACTTCAAGGGAAATGGATAAAGAAGATGAGGTTCATTTACACAATTGATTACTACTCGGTTATTAAAAACAAGGAAATCCTAAAGTTTGCAGGCAAATGGATAGAATTAGAAAATATCATCCTGAGTGAGTTAACCCAGACCCAAAAGGACATTCATAGTATATGTACTCACTTACAACTGTGTATTAGACATAAGTTAGAGAACAATCACATGAACGATCACACTAAAAATCCTTAGACACAAAAGAAACCAAGTAATAAGGAGGGCTCAAGGGAGAATGTCTCGATCTTTCACAGGAGAAATAAAATAGACATCAGAGATTGGTGGAAGGAATTGGGGGAAGAGGGAGGGGATACAGAAGGAAGGAAGAAAGGAAGGAAGGAAGGAAGGAAGGAAGGAAGGAAGGAAGGAAGGAAGGAAGGAAGGGAAAGAAAGGAAGGAAGGAAGGGAAAGAAAGGAAGGAAGAAAGAAAGGAAGGAAGGAAGGAAGAAAGAAAGAAAGAAAGAAAGAAAGAAAGAAAGAAAGGAACAAACAAACAAAAACATTACAAAAACAAAAACTTTTCTGAACATATTCTATGAGGCTAGAATTATACTGTTATCAAATCAAAGACAGCTCAAAAATAAAAATACAAGTAAATATTCCTTATGGATGCAGAGGCAAAAATACTGATGCTATGGGATGCTATACCATAGACAGAAGCCTAGCATGACTACACTCTGAGAGCCTCAACAAGGACCTGACTGAGACACACACAGATACTTACACCCAACCATTGGACAGAAATCATGGACCCCTGTGGTTGAATTAGGGGAAAGCTGGAAGAAGCTGAGGAGGAGAGTAACCCTATAGGGTAACCCCAGCAGTCTCTACTAACTCAGACCCCTGGGAGCTCGCAGACACTGAGCCACCAACCAGGCAGCATGTATGAGCTAGTCTGAGGCCCTGACATATATACAGCAGAGGACTGCCTGGTCTGGCCTCAGTGGGAGAGGGAGGAAGCCCGAGGGAGAGGGGGATGTCTGGTGGGGGAGGAACATTTTCTCAGAGTCATAGGGCAGGAAGAATGGGAAGAGGAAGTGTGGGAGGGTGGACTGGGAGAGGGGCAAAGGCTGGATTGCAAATAAATAAAGAAAAAATAAGAAAAAAGAAAACAAATAAAACTTAAATGCAATAAAAATTTTAGGAAACCAAATCAAGCATAGTACTATTATGTACCACAGCCAAGAACAAATTTTCCAAAGAAAGTTAGGATGCTGCACTAGAAGAAATTAATTAATATATTTTAGAATCAAGGGGAAATAAAAATACATGACCATCCCACCACAAGTAGAATGAGAAATACAAATGGAGTCAACACATTTTGTGATGAAAATACTCAATCTGCCAGTGAGAGATGCTGCAAGGTTTGTATGTAAGATGGAAATGATTCATGTGTTTCTACTAATATTGAATTCAAAATGAAAGTCCTATTCATAACAATTACTATTTTAAAGGTACCCAAACTGGAAAGTAAGTACGAACACTGATTTCTAGTTGATAAAATAATTTATGTAGAAAAAAAATAATTTGACAAAAACAGATAAAGCTATTAAACAACTTCAGCAATTTTTCAGAATATATATATATATGATTATTGTGAAAAGCTTGACTGTGTCTATCAACAATGAACAATCCAGGAATGAAATCACTAAATAATTTCATTTACGATATTCAAAAGTAAAGGAAAATGTATGTGAAAATCTAACTGAGCATAGAAAGTGTATGTGTGATTAATTCTATGAACGTACTGAAAGAAATTTAAGACAGAAATAAATGAAAAGGCATCATGTGACAGGAATTGAAAGGCTTAGTGTCATTAACAGAGCTATATTCTACAATGTAATCCTCAGACTGACTACTCTTCACAGAAATCATAATGACCCTTCTTAGAGAAAGAGAAAAACGTGGCCCAGCAAACAAAAATAGTATAAAGTTACAAAAAGATTTAAAATCAATAAAATATTTGATTCCCTAAGGAAAACACTTAAAACTTTTAACAATATTTTATGTATACTAATGTTCAAAATTTGCTTATATACTTCATAATAAATTTTATAACAAAGTTGCTACATTCTTTCCAATTATTCACTGGTATTTGGGATTAACTCTATATAGCATTCTCTTGAAATCTCTTTCTTAAATACCATTTTAGACATTTTGTTTAATATAGTACTTGCTTTATGGAATATAGTATTACCTCTTTATATAATATTATTTTTCAAAAATGTCATTCCAAGACAATGTTAAAATGGAAAATATATGACTATATTTTTGTTTTTGCTAAATACCATCTAGTCCAAGTATCATACAATACTGATAATTATTTTCTTATTCCTGATGTTTCAGATATTCATGAATTATTTACTGATTGAATTATTATTTCCACACATTGCAGAGATAAGAAAAAAGTTGCATGCAATGCCATTTTTATGGTCCAAATCGTGAACATTTTGCTTTTGAAAATCAGCCTTCTATTATTCAGTTTTACAAAAGCTTCTGTAAACTTACAAATGTACAAAACTTCTTGACATTAGGTTACCATGTCTTTATTAAGTGATCTATTAGACATCTGTTTAGCAATAAAGGGAAAATGAATCATTAATTTATATACAGTCTTGTACTGAGGAAGGAGCCTTCCAACTTTGGGAAGAATAATAGGTTAGATATGATTTTGCTCTTCTCCTGATTCTATTCCAATCTTTGAAAGTATTTGACATAACTCCTAGATATATTTTTTTCATCAAGGACAAATATATTTATTAAAGATGATTCTGACTTATTATTATAACCTTTAAACTATGTGTAGTAAGAAATTTGATCTACTCTGTGGCATAATTTAGAACTGATTTCTACATTTTTGCTACAAAGCTCTGTTCAACCATGAACAAGCCTTCAACATGTCTCTGCTTTCTTGTCTCTTGGTTCATTCTGTACACATCCAGAAGACAGTACTCATGTCATTGTAAAAAGAAAAAACACAATGAGGAAGTTGTTTCCTGTTGATGATCACCAATAAAGGAAAAGGACCAAAGTAAAAGGATAAAATCAACCAAGCAAAGTGGGGCACATCCCAACAATGTGACCAGCAAACATTCAGTGTGCATTTACTGTAAGTTCACAGGGAAGGAAAATACAACCAAAAATAATACTTTTTACATTTTCATAGTACAGAACGAGTTCACAAATGCCCTCTAAGTTTAGGGAACAAATCCCTTCCTTCTTCCTTTACCCTCTGAAATGATTTTCTACACACTTGATGCTAATGTTATGAAATGCTTTCAACTTTACTGAAGAAAGATGTCAATTAACGGCAATGCTAATAAACATAACCTGTAGTAAGCTGTTCTACATTTGTTGGCTCATTGCATTTAGGATACTTTCTGGTTTATGTAAGGTCATTTGTTTTGATGAAATAATCCATTGAGTAAAATATACCGCAAACATTCATCACCATATTTTCTGAAATTGCTAGGTTGGAGGCTGAAACAATAATTAAATAAATAACAAACATGAAAACTTTTCACCTATGAAATATTTCTTTCATAGTCTAGAAAAATACAATAGGAAGCTTAATGCTGAATTATTTTTAGTTGTGATTTTTAAATATGAATTCTTTTCTATTCTCCTTACTTTAATAATAGTATCAAGGCCTCAAAGAATACTATTCTTATCAAAGGAAATATTAATTTTCAAAGGAAAACCCGAGATAAGTCAATGAAACATCAGAATTGATACTGCCAAGAACAGGTAAGAATGAAAGACAACGGCAAAACAAAATCTCCTAAAATTCTGGAATGATCAGGTAACATTGTGGATCACAAATTATTGCACTTTAATTTTTAAATGAGTTTAGACATCTGTGAAATTTAAGCCCCAGGGCCAATGATTTGTGTGGCAGTATGTTATAAAAGGAACAAAGCTTTGACATGCAAATTCCAGCTTCTGTTGCATCAGCCCAGGTAACCTTGCAAACAACCTTCATGCACATGCTGTAAGCTGACTGATGGCTCCCATATGGGTCCATTCTTCCTTTCCTCTTCCCAATCAAGTTGACAGCAATTCTCAGTTCATTTTCTAAACTGACTGATAAAAGCTATGCTAAGCCTGTACCTGTTATTAACCTCCCTTGCACTATTATTACTCATATTTTTTCCTTTGAGATAAGCAGCTAAATGTAGAAGCTGATCTTTGCATATGGTGGGCTATTACCCCCCAAGAAGAATTGCAAATGTCAACCTATTATTGGGTCATTAGTGTCAGGTCATGGTATTTCAGAGTTTGATGTTTTTAACCTTTGCAGACATTAACCCATATGCAATATACTTTTGAAAACTTTATTTATTCTTGGTAATAGTAGATTCATGCTCCGGGAATATTGTCCTGTGGTATTGGGCATATGCATGTCTCAAGGATCATTAAGTATATTTGTATAAACACCTTTTCAACCTTGTTTGGACTACCATCTATTACCTGAGATAATATAAAATTATGGATATGAAGTATACTTCAAGTGACTGACAGAAAAAAATAAAGAAGAAAACACAATAGGTACCTTTTACTGTAGAATCATTTACTAATCCTGATTTACTGTTTAGATTAAGATTGCACGGATGATATTATCTTATTTCATTCCTTTGTCACTGAAAGTCAAAATTGTTTCCTGTTATAAAATCCTATGAAGACAATTCCATTGCAGGATGTTGTAGAAGGAGCTAAGGTGGGAGGAGTAAGGAGAGGAAGAGGAAAAGGAAGAGGAGGAGCTAGGGGAGAGGAACAAGAGAGAAGAGAAAAATGGAGGCAGATGTTCACGTGTCTCCCACAGTCAAAGGTAGTTGATATATCTAGGTTGGGTATTGGGTTACATTTCTGATTGTATGGGTATCTTGTTACTGATCATTACCAAACACATAAAGCCTTTGACTAATCTTTAAGCATTAGAGTCTCATTTTCTTACTGGGCACACATGGATAGCAGGATGGTCTGGGCAATGCCCAGCCTTGCAGAGACAGCGTGGAAGATTGGCAGAGCCATCTCCCACGCTAGCGTCTCGTGGGTGGCAGGGCTGGTGTTTCTGGTTGGTCATTTCTAGCTGCTGTGCACACATGGTGACCACAGAACATGGTGGCTAAGCTAGGCAGAGCCGCTGCAGCTTAGATAGTCAGCTTGATCACTAGCGGCCAATTTTAAGTAATTAACACAACAGGATGTAACTGCTATATATCACTGAAGTTATATTTAAAGAGGTTAAAGAGAGTCTATAATGACATCATATAAACAAGGGATTTCCCACAAGCTTCTAGTCATCCTTATATTTCTCAAAATACATTTATTGATTGTAATACAAACCATAGGATAAAGCAACTCTTCCTTTGAAATCTCATGCCTACAGGACTTCTATTAGAGTATTTTGTATGGCTCTCCCTACCTCTCCAAATACTGATGCAGACATATGTATATACAATAATATATAGTATTACTCTAGCATATAATATATATTTATATTAATAGATAACATATTAATACATTTCTTAATAAACTAAAAATACATCTCAAAGAATTGGGGTATGTCCATATTTTAAATAAAATTCTGTGAAGTCCAGACTTGATTCATTTTATGTCCACAATTGTTTTCTTTTTATTGCATATCTCCTTTCTTTTTTTTTAATCGAACATTTTCTTTTTTTACATTTCAAATGTTATCACCTTTCCCAGTTAACCCCCCCTGGAAACCTCCTATCTCATCTCCCCCTTGCTTCTATGAAGGTGTTTCTCCAACCACCCACCCACTAATGCCTCCCACCCTGCATTCCCCTACACTGGGGCATAAAGCCTTCACAGGACCAAGGGCCTCCCCTCCCATTGATGCCCTACAAGACCATCATCTGCTACATATATGGCTGGAGCCATGGCTGCCTCCATATGTACTCTGGGTGATGGTTTAGTCTCTGGGAGCTCTGGGGAATCTGGTTGGTTGATATTGTTGTTCTTCCTATGGGATTGAAAACCCCTTCAGCTCCTTCAGTCCTTTCTCTAACTCCTTCATTAAGGATCCTGTGCTCAGTCCAATGGTTGCCTGTGAGCATCTGCCTCTGTATTTTTCAGGCTCAGGCCGAGCTTCTCAGGAGACAGCTATATCAGGCCCCTGTCAGAGTGCACTCCTTGGCATCCACAGTATCTGGGTTTGGTAAAGAATTCTCAACTTAGAAATATTGAATGGCCAAGATGCACCTGAAGAAATGTTCAATGTCCTTAGTCATCAGGGAAATGCAAATCAAAACAACCCTGAGATTCTACCTCACACCTGTCAGAATAGCTAAGATCAAAATCTCAGGTGACAGCAGATGCCGACAAGGGTATGGAGAAAAAGAAACACTCTTCCATTGTTGGTGGGATTACAAGCTGGTACAACCACTCTGGAAATCAGTCCAGTGGTTCCTCAGAAAATTAGACATAATACCACCTGAGGACCCAGCTATACCAGTCCTGGCATATACCCAGAAGATGCTCCAACACATAACAAGGACAGATGCCCCACTATGTTCATAGAAGCCTTATTTATAATAGACAGAAGGTGGAAAGATCCCATATGTCCTTCAACAGAGAAATTGATAGAGAAAATGTGGTACATTTGCAAAATGGAGTAATACTCAATTATTAAAAACAATGACTTCATAAAATTCTTAGGTTATTGGGTGAAACTAGAAAATATCATCTTGAGTGAGGTACCAATCACAGAAGAACACACATGGTACGCACTCACTGGTAAGCACATCTCCTTTCCTAACCATTTACGTTTTGGTAAACTGCTTTTTAAAACCAATAAGTGAGAGACCACACATAAGAAAGACAATTTCAACAGAGGGAAGATCGTGAATATGGTAAATTTTTTATTTTCTTATGTTCAAGTGAAGATTTTCTGCTGTTCTCCTAAATGAATTCTATACAAGCCAGATACATATTAGATAATTACTTTATTGGGAAAGTCTCTCCAAGTTAATATGTCTTTATTAGAAACTTTTATCTAATGTCAGAACTTTAATTGTTTGCTTGATCTTCTAAATCCGTAGCATTATTTTAGCATGACGTGCACATGAGGTGAGAATCCTTTTATTTTGAAAGGGATGTCAAATGTTTGTCAGAACTTCCACTTTTCTTTTGCTGTTGTATTGTTTCAATCATTACTAATGTTTTCTCAGCATTTCTTACAAGGCATTAGAATGAACAAATACTTTGCATGTTGTCTCCCTGTGAAAACTCATGACCTGTATAGAAGATATTATTGCCCTTGTTTTATAAAAAGAAAGTATCACACAGGGGTTTAATTGCTTAAGAATATTTAACGATTGGGATTTAGAGATAGATTCTGGATGTAGGTTGACAAACTATGTCACTGTATCTCCAAGTCCATTCATATCAATGTAAAGTCATAGCTGCTTGGTTAGCTTAACAGACAGTTAAAAATGACCTGCACTCTTCAGTTATGAAATACTGTGACGAATAAGATGATAATTACCGCTTAGAAAACATTCAATTGTCATTTTAAATGAAGTGAAAGGACGTATTGTGAATTTAAAGAAATATATCAAAAGGAGGGAATTGCAAAGCTGCATTTGTGCTAGAGTGCTTTGCTGCCACACAGTTTTCACAGAGAGCCCAGAGGTGACAAATCCTCCAGGAAATGCCCCAGCAGCTAAGCCTGTGACCTACTGCCTTCACAGAGTCAACATTGCTCTACCCACCCTTTCCTGATTCTCAGGGCAGTGTTCTTCCCCACAGTGTGAGCTGTGTTCCTCTCAACTTCGAGGCAAGCTATGTCTCTAACATCCTACCACGTGTGTCAGCTTACCTTCACATATGTTCTATGGCCTCCCATGGGGATTACTTCTAGAAGTGTTTTTCTTTGGCTCTCATCGGTTTGTCTCCCTTCACTTTTCAATATATTACTTTAATCTGTAGTGTTGGGTTTCATTACTTTTCTTTTCTTCCACAAGGAAAGGACGGCAGGGCATTGCCAATAGCCCTTGCTGTTTATCAGTGGCCAGGCAAGGTTCCATTCTCAGGCTGATGCCATCTCACTGCACAGCAGGGCAGCATTCCCCAATACCAGCTCTCCACATAGTCTCAGTTCTACATGATTCATAGCTTTTCCTGACCCTGTGTGATCTTCTAACATGTAGTTAGGACACTCAATCATGCAGCTGGTATAATGTTACTGTTTTCCTTTGTAATTTCAGTAGAAAGATCAGCTATATTCCATAAATCAAAACACTATAAAACAGGCCATAGGCAGAGTTCATGGTCAGTTCTGACTGTGTCGCAACCTCTGAGTAGCCCTTAGAGAAGAAGTCCATGCTTTGTGGGTATGATTTCCCATTCTCCATTCACTGTGTGCTAGTTACCAGTGATTGGAATAAATTTGTGTGTGGTATGCGTGCACATATGTGCAGGTGACTATGTATGTCCATTCCAGGAGTTAAGCAGAGTGTATTACTTAAAAGCATTTGACACTATTTAGTGGAAAGAGTCTGCTACTGACCTGGAGCTCCCTAGCTAAGCTCACCAGTTATCTGGTCAGCTAGCCTGCATCCGGTCAGCTAGCCTGCATGGTTATCCTCTGCCTGAATTCCAGCACAAGCTTTAAGTGTGTGGTGCACCTGGCTCTCTATGTAGGTGAGGGAATCAGAACTCAGAGCCACTGCTTCTACAAGCATTTACTTGCTAAGATCCCATCAGACCTAAATTCCAAGTATATAATGATTAAAATATTTAGAAAAATGCATTAGAATTCAACAATCAAATCACATTTTAAACAGAAAGTCTTTTACTCCAGTGATTATTCACAATTTTAAAGACCAGCTTAGTCTTTATAATAATTTGAAAACTAGTTTTAGTTTAGAGATCTGGGGGTTGGAAGGGCGCACCCCTGCCTTCACTAAATGAGTACAACAGAGAAGAAGTGCAATTACCCACCAGCAGCAGAGGCTCCACCAAAGACAACCAAAGGACTGTGTCCTCTAGTACCATAAGGAGCCTAGTTATATGTCTATAGATAGTGTTTTCCTTAATTTTCACTTTTAGCTTGCCTGTGGTACCATTAGGAGCCTATTTGTTAATTTATTTATGTGTATTCTTGTCCTTACTTTTCACTTTTAACATTATGACAATCTCTTACATTCTAAGAAACGAACTTGCTGGACCTCACAGCCTGAGTTAATAATACACCTGAAGTCATTGAAAATGTAAACTGTTATTCTACCATGTGATGCTTGCTTGTTTGTTTAATCTCCCTTTAAAACAACCATATTACTACTAACCTTACTTACCTTAGATTTCCCTTGTAATCAATTTTTATGACCTAAGCTAACACATAGCAATAAGCTTAAATTATGTTCTCTTTTATGTTCCTGATCAAGAGTAATATATGTGTGTTTATACATGTGTTATGATAATCATTTGGTTAAAACAGCAAACAGAGATTGGAAGAAGCCTTGTAAAATAAATATGCACTATAAATGTCAAAGACAATATATGAATCTCTTGATAAACAATTCTGCTTGTGATTTTATTTGTTATTTGATTCCTTGGGTCATTTGGATTCATTGACTTAATATCTTATATCTTTTTACTAGTTTTATATTACTGTGATAAATCACCATGACCAACGCAACTTAAAAAAGATAATATTAGCCTTTTGGTATTTTAAAGCTCACTTCCAGTGACACACAGCCTTCCATCAAGACCACATCTCTTAATCCTTCCCAAACAATTCTACCAACCAGGCCAAATTTTCAAATGTGTGAGTCTATGGGACCATTCTTATTCAAAACATCACACCTTAGAAAATCCCTATTATAGATTTCAGTAAATTATCCATCATTTCATTGTTATATAATGCTTCCTGCACTTTTCAAAAGAGACAGAGAGCAAAGTCCTTTGTTAGAGATAGAAATTCAGAGACAGAAATAAGAATAGGGAAAAATTAACAAAATGGCCTTCAGGCAGGCACAGATTCAGACTCCTACAAGAGAAAGGCAGTGTTGATTGGAAGACATAGAGAGAGTGAAGCAAAGACTTTAAACCTGGACTCATTCTAGGACACATGGCACAAATTAGAAGTGCTTTGTTAATTTCCATTCTTAATGCAACATTGATACATTTTGGGTACTATGAATGTGTTCACACAGATTGTATTCTGGCTGTGCACTATAAATGTCAAAGACAATAAATGAGTCTTGCTTGATAAACATTTCTGCTTGTGATACTGTTTGATATTTGGTTCACTGGGTCATTTGGATTCTGTGACATAATCTCTTATGTCTTCACTACTTTTTCACTCCTTTTAATACTTTGAGGAATTCATAATGATTCATATCTTTGAGTACACACACACACACACACACAAACAAACACAGAGACTGGACAATTATATCTAGCATAGGAGAAATACTGTTTTCAGTCATTCCCTCACTAACTATGAAGAGAAAGACTTGTTACACTCTTACACTTCACCGTCTTTATCTTCGTATCTCTACCTTTAACATGCCTATTTCAGCCTAATCTAACACTGTCAGAACATTGTTATGAATTCCATCCTTATTTAATATGCTGGGCAAGTATCGTCAGGGGATTAAAATTAAGATGTGATTTTTACTTATGGCTTGTTGTGTCATTTTTCCTTAGTGTTCTGTTCTTCCATCTTTCTCTTTCTCTAAATAAAGGAAAAAAGTAAAGCAAAATAAAAAATTCCCAGATGACTTTATGTGCAGTCATATATACTACCAATCTCTGCACAAAGCTGACTTCATTGATTCCTGGAAAATGTGTTCCAATGGAAAGCAAAAGAAATTTGTTAGTCATGACAGCATGGGCTTAGAAAACAATTGTCTACCCATCGTCATTGCTAAGACATATTTGTTTTTCCTCAAGTAAGAGGTCGCTTTCATTCTACACTTTGTTTAATTGTGAATCCAGCTGTAAATATACAGCGTGCTTTACTCTCCACCCCCATAAAATCTACACCTTCGGCAAAGCACCTTGACAATGCTCTCTGTACAGATACTTGGACATTCATTATTCATAGACAAAAGGAAGTTTATAAAATTGCCTCACAGTGCGAGAGGACCAAGGAACTGGGCTCCAAATGGAGTCTGTAGGAGACTCAGCTACAGGGCACATCAAATGACAGGTGAATTTCAAGACTCTTAGGGATTATTATGCTTGCCTTTTGAAATAGAAAAAAAGAACTGTTAACATAAACCATGTTCTTTAGCATCCAGTAGTGGAATACATGTGTCACGCATTATGCAGTGTGAACAATATTGAACATGAACAATAGTGAAATACTGCATTGCATTTTACACATGACTATGTGTTATTTAAATATCCAGGACTGCTTGAGCTTTGCAACTGATAACATCTTAGCAAACATCATCCCCACTTTTTAATGTTTTAAAGTAGGATCACAGTTTTGTGACCTGTAGGACCACCCTTCAAAATGAACTGCTTTTAGAATTTCCAGATGAAGCTTTTAAGATAGACCCTTATATGAAAGCAAAGATAGTCTGCCTTGTCTTTCTGTTTTGCATTGTTTGTTCTATAGCTGTCAATCAAGGAATACCCAGCACAGGTTTCCTTTCTTATGTATATAATGAGCCTATAACTATCATCTGTTAAGTGACTGCTGCTTGGGCTGTTGCCGTACTTATGCCACCACTATAAGAAATGTCCTTGATTTTCTATTACTGTCATATAGGACTGATGACATAGAAGGCTGGTAACTTAGCATAAGTACTGATATATGAAACAAAGGATAGGGTAGAAGGAAAAGCCTGAAGCAGAAATTTACTATTTTGTGTGTTTTAAACTAAATAGCAATAATAAGAAATGCTGTACCTTCATTTTATTTTTAGAAATCCTGCTACCCATTGAAACATAACTGTGTTATGAAAATAACTGAAATGTCCCATGATAAAAAAGCAATCACATCCATATCTATAATGCTGATGGATTTCAAGATCCCAGGAGATACAAAATTCTGCCAGTGTTCATGTTCTTGTGTAAAGTGGTAGAAGACTTATATATGTGTTTTATACACATCATCTTATACTTTAACCTATCTTTAGATGGCTTTTAATACCTAATATAATGCAAATATCATCTAAGTAGTTGTTTTGATGTACTATTTAGAAAACGGTGACAAGATAATATTTCTATATTTAATATGAACACTTTTGTTGAATTCTTTCAATCTATGTCTGGTTGAGACTCACTCGATGGACAGAATTGTAGCGGTAGAATCCTAGTGCCAAGCAATACTAAACAGATAATAAAGGATTGTATAGATATAGAATCTTATTACTTAGGTAACTCAGAAAAGGTCTGAAGAGAATATGATATCTCGAGGGCTTTGAGAACAAAAATTTATGCTAAGATGACAGTTATTCAAAGCATCCAGGGCAGAAAATATATTTGTACACAAAGACGTAAGACATTTAGGCAACAAAAGAATCTGAGTAGCCACTAAGACTGAAGTACAGATTTGAAATATATACCAAAAGGCCATCGCGTAACACAGTAGAACTGTGAACTAAAGCAAATCTTTCCTTACTTAAGTTGCTCTTTCCAGAATATTTTATCATAGTGACAAGAAAAGAAACTAAGACAAATGGGTTCTAATAAATCTTTATTTAGCAGAAAACAAATCCAAAAACCGTAAGCCAGCTCAAGGATGCAATTTTGCGATGCATTTAAAGAAAGAGTAGAACAAATATCCACTTTCAGTGAAATGTGTAAATTAAAAGATTTATGAAGCTATGAGAGTTCTAATTGCTATAAACTTGAAGACACATTAGAATCAAACTGAAAATAAACACAAAGAAAAAAATTGAAAGAAGCTCGTGAAAAGGTGACAAACACATATATAGGAACCAATCTTTAATGACTGCAAGCTTCTCATGAGAATTCAAAGATTACAGTAGACAATAGAAGAATAATATAAGGCTTTCAGAAAAAAATAACTATTAATTATGATTTCTATACCTAAAATATTCTTTAAACATAAAGGCAAAGGACAAATAAAGGAGTTTATTTTAATATTTCTTCCCTAAAAGCCATGGCAAAGGAACTTCTTCAGCAAGAATAGCAAGTAAAGACACATGAGGACTGCAGGGAATAAAGAGTAAAAGCAGCAGAGTCTCAAAAGATGAGCAGAAAGGGAAGACAGAAAAGAAAACCCATTTCTCTGCATGTGTGATATTCATGGCAAGCCTATGATGATGGAGATTCAAGCAAAGGAAACTGAGACAGCATCCTCAAAAGTACTAAACATGCTAATTATATGTTTTTTCTCTGTTTTTTTCCTCTGAGTGTATCCATTATTGTACTCAATCCCTTGTAATGTTTATTTCTGTTCTTTTTAATATCTGAAAATAAACTGAATGTAAATTCTTCAACAAGACTCTGGGTGAAAGTTTCCATTTATTTCTAAACTGGATGGTTATGTGCGATTCATTACATGAGTATATTGCATCTGTAAATGCTACGATTGCTTTACAAATTGCATTTATTGGTATTACAAAACACCCCTTTCCCCATTTAAGGTTGGCCTAACAGTGAAATCTCTCCAATGTCCACAACCCCACTTTTGTTGCCTGTCAATGATAGCCAAACGTCTATTGGCATGCTTTTCTGACATTAGATTTCTATATAACTATTAATAACATCAGCATTAGGTCTTTTAATTTATTGTGTTATTTAGTGCATGTGTGTGTCATCAGATGTATAGACACTAATGGTCCAAACAAGATGCCTGTGTGGAGATCAGAGTACAACTCTCAAGAGTTATTTCTTTCCTGCCACAAGGATGAAATTCAGTTTCTCATAGAGTACACAGATGCTTCTACCCACTGAGCCATCTTCTCTAGCTGTTTGCATTATTTCTTTCCATCATTTAACTTGCCATACAAAGTAACAGATTTCATCATAGTATCCCAATAATCAGGTGCCATTAATCCTTATGCGTATTGGTTCCTCTCCTCCAGTGCCCCTCCCCAGGCTTCCTTTGTAGTCTTCTTGCTGGCTTGTTTTGAGATTTTTTTGTACATGTTGATTGAATTCATGTCCACTGATTTAACTGATTATACTTATTTTGGTCTTGATTGAATTCATGTCCACTGATTTAACTGATTATACTTATTTTGATCTTATTCCAAAACTTTATATTCCTATTTATTTTGATTTCCTTTGTTACTTTTCCCTAACTTGTCTGATCAAATTTATAACTGAAAGAATTTTCTTGATCTTTAATAATTTATTGAAACTTCTATAAATGTATGTTCTATCATTTCAGGTGAACATTTCTTAATAAATATCTCTTACATGATTTTAGCACACTCTTTCTTTTTCTTCCCATCATGTTAAGAGTTTTTTGAGATAACTTGGAAGGTTTAATATATTTCTGTTTAAAGTTCAATATTAACAAAATAGAGGATCACAATATTATAAAATTCTTTCATAGTGAGTACAGAGAATAAGAAAGTTCAATTAATTATGTTACCTTCTAAATTTATCTTAAAGTGATGTATATGCTAGTATAAACATTAAAAAGATGAAATTGCATTTAAAGGAAGGATGGCTAAGGGAAGAACACTTGAGTTGATGTGTGTAAATGGGTGGACAGTGGAAGGGGAGACAATGTTACTATAATTTAACTTTAAAAAGATATAAAATTTGAACTGAATATTTATCCAATTTATTTTTCTACTGGTATTTTTAGTGCATGTTTTTTAAATCAATCAACATGATACTCAGTTATTGTGTTTTGAGTATCTTGTTGTATTTCATTTAACAACCAAAAAAAAAACCCCACACAGACACATATAACATACATATTATGAACAACAACAAGGTAAATATATAAAAAGAAGAAAATGGAATTTAACCTTACAAAATCCTCAGTACCAAATGCCTCAAAATGTTGATTAAAGTCTAGACTTTATTCTAAGAATAATATTATTAATATTGTGTTTACTATAAGTCAGAGCTCTCATGTGTCATTTTTCCGAAAGCAGATGCTTTTTCTCATTGTTAAAATGCATGCAAAGACTCTGTAAATATTGACAAAACGGAGCAAGCTCATGTCACATGTCAGTGATGAGAATGAAAACTAGTTTGCAAGTCAATGAAGGAGAACCAAATAAGCAGTAGACATTTAAATGTAGACAGCTACCCCACGGCTTTTCGTTAAAGGAAATCAATTTGATATGTATTGACTATAACTGTACTTCCTATGGCGACATGCCCAAATTTGTAATAAAATAGTTATTTAATTATTGAAACATCTTTTTTAAGAAAACATTTTTTCTTGGCAGTGTTTTTCAATGTATCTTTTAAAGGGATGATTTCATTTGCATTCATGTGTTAGTGTGTATACATGTTTACGTATGCGTCATGAGCATAGTGACTACAGATGCCACCAGATGATGTCAGATCCCCAGGTGCTGGAGTTACAGGCCATTGGCAGTCTCCACACATGGGTACTAGGAAGCAAACAGTGGTCTTATGTAAGGACTGTCTGCACTCACTTGGCCGAGTCATTGCTTACTTCCTTCCTATATTTCTAAAAATTGACATCAGAGAATCTTCAGACAGAGGAACAGTTGAGCCTCGGCTAACACAGATATCTTCCAGTTTGCTGTAGTTTCCTTTGTAATATTTTCTTTAAAGAATGATTAGTTTTTTAAAAAAGAAAGATCAAATAACATTTTAATGTTTGAAATGGAAATAAAATTTAATACATACCTAATAGTTAAATCTTTGTATTCAATGATGTTATGGCTAGATACAGAAATGTGACCTCATATTTTTAAACCATGAGTGCATTATGATTGGATGAGGCTACTTATGATAAAAAAAATACTATTCCCTCATTTATGAGTACATGTTAAATCAAAAGCAGTCAGTTGTACAAATTAATGCTCACTGTTCTGAATTACACTACTTGTCGTGGAACTACTGTCAATGCCATTACATAGATTTCCCTATAATTCCTGAAGAATTAGATTTCTATTATCTGTAAATAATCAGAATTTCCAGCATTCATCATATTATTGATATGTATGAATAGAATTATCATTAGATTACAGAATAAGGGCAGTTTTCGACTCAACTTTGCTAAATCTTAAATAAGGAAATTAAAAGGCCATAGCCAGCGCTTCTGCTGTTTGCAAGATATCCCTGGTTAATAAGGGAAATACCTGTCTCTGGTATATTGTGCAGTAATTATTTCTCAAACCATTTAATTCATATTAAAATAATATCATATTTGTTCTAAGTCAGGTGATTCATATTAGTGTTAGCTGCTTCCAGTGAAGAGACAGAAAATACTGAGTGAATAGACACAGACACATTACTCCCAGGAGAAAGGAATACAGACTCAAATTCCTGTAAGCCTCTGGTCACAATTTCAACAGCTGATCAATGTGTCTTGTTCTGTGTGTGCTTCTGTTTATAGGAATTGCATTTCGTAGATATTACTGACTCATTAAACTAAGACTGACCCTATGATCACTCTTGCTACTGTTCAGGCACTGAATGAATCTCAGCTTACTTACTCATTTTCATCAAAAGATCCATCAAAGGTTTGTGTAGAGAAACAATAGGAAAATTTTCAGCATTTAACTTTGTTGTCATTTAAATGGCAAAATGACCAAACAAAGCTATAAAAATGTTACACACTGAAAATTATAAAGAATCGTTATAGATGTAACAGATGGAAGTGAAAGTAAATATATATAACGACCTTAGAATGAAAAATTCAATTTTAGAATGTCAATTTTATCAAAACTGTTCAATAGAGCCAATGAAAACTAAATTGACTTTCTAATAAGTTCCCTTATTATACAATTTGTTGTAATTCCAAAACATGTGTGGAATTATAAAGAGCCTAACGGTGTTAGAAAGCCTTAGAAAAATAATAACAAAAAATTTAGTGGGCAATATTCTCATACTTCTTAATTTAAGAATTTATATAAAACTTCATTATCACTGAGACTGTGGAAGTCATGAAATATATATAAGTGAATGAATCAGAATCACTCATACATGATCAATTTAGTTTTGGCAAAAGTGCCTAGATAAATCAATTATGAAAATAATGTCATGATTTCATAAATGAGATTCAGGAACTGAAGAAGGAAATGGTCCATTAACATATGAATTTTTTGAAAAGTTAGCTGTAATTATAATTTAAAGTAGAAAATAATAAAGTGATTAGTATCCAGGTATAGCTTACAGGATGACAGGAAGACCATCCCACTCTTTCTCATATTTTTTCTCATAGACTCTATCAGCTATTTCTAAGATCCCTGGCTCAGATAACACTATTAGAGCTAGTGTGGACAGGTGTCTAGCCGGTTGACAATTTTTCTAAACACAAAGTCAAATTATTTACTCGCCTTAAATTTAAACTTTTTCTTGCATAGAAAATGCAAGTTGGGAGAGACCAGCTATTTTAAATTCAGAAAGAATATAGGTTTAACAAGCTAGGACCTTTGCAACAGCCTAGGTTATTTTGAGATTCTCATAGGGTTCCTTTGGCCAACAACTCAACTAGATATAACCCAATCTAGGTACTGGAAGTTCCATTTAGTGACAGAAATGATCAACTTACCAAGGGCTATATTTTCAGAGAACATTGTTTCTCCCTCTTCTATCAGCTAACAGGGGCCAAAATATCCCCCCAAAAATATGTTATCCATTCAATCCCCATGTTATAGTTTGTATATGCTTAGCCCGGGAAATGGAACTATTAGGAGGTGTGGCCCTGTTGAAGTAGGTGTGTCACTGTGGGTGTGGGCTATCAAACCATGATCCTAGCTGCTTGAAAGCCGGTATTCTGCTAGCAGCTTTCAGATGAAGATGTAGAACTCTCAGCTCCTCCTCAACCATGCCTGCCAGGACGCTGTCATGCTCTTGCTTTGATGATAATGAACTGAATCTCTGACCCTGTAAGCCAGCACCTATTAAATGTTGTCTTTATAATAATTGCTGCACTGACTGGTTTTGTGTGTCAACTTGACACAGGCAAGTGAGTTATCACAGAGAAAGGAGCTTCAGTTGAGGAAATGCCTCCATGAGATTCAGCTGTAAGGGATTTTCTCAATTAGTAATCAAGGTGGATTGGCCCATTGTGGGTGGTGCCATCCCTGGGCTGGAGATTTTGGGTTCTATAAGAAAGCAAGCTGAGCAAGGCAGGGGAAGCAAGCCAGTAAGTAACATCTCTCCATGGCCTCTGCATCAGCTCCTGCTTCCTGCCCTGTGTGAGTTTCAGTCCTAACTTCCTTTGGTGATGTACAGCAATGTGGAAGTATAAGCTGAATAAGCCCTTTTCTCTTCAACTTGTTTCTTGGTTGTGATGTTTGTGCAGTAATAGAAATCCTGACTAAGACAGTTGCCTTGGACACGGTGTCTGTTCATAGCAGTTTAACACTAAGACTCCCGGTCTCCAGTATAAGACTGGATCTGGCTTGGGACTGCACAGCTTTTGTACTGTGAGTTCTTATGTGTAGATGCTCTTCTATATCCAAAAAATACTATTGTATATTCATCTCAAATCCCTTGGTTTTTCAGTCTTTCCTCTGTTCCTTCCACATGATCTCAGAAACCTGGAATCAGAGGACTGTAATGTATTTTTCCATTAAGGATGAGTATTCTTTAGTTTCTTATTTTCTGCGTGTTTGTTGCCTGGTTGTGTTCAATGTATTTTACACCATCTACTGCAATAGAAGCGTCTCAACTGAGGATTGAGGGATGCATTGATCTATGGTTATAAGCCATTAGGAGATAATTTAACACCATGTTTCTTTAGCAACAAAATAGTATTAAGTTCTAACCTGGGGCCTATGACCTACCTGTCTATAGGTCCTTGGTCTGATAATGGTGCCTGTTATGAGTTTCATATTGTGGAGTAGGGCTTAAATCCAAATAGAAAGTGATTGATCACTCCCATGATGTTTATGTCACTACTGCACCTGTTATTCCAGGCCAGTTATTATTGAAGTGTGTAGGTTTCATACATGGGTATGACTAATAAGAACCAGAAGCTTTATCCTACTAATTAGCTTTCAAGTGTTATGCAAGGCACCTGTGTTAATTAGGGTTCTGTAGAGGAACATAATAGGTAGACAAATATATGAATTATTAGAATTTCTTATAGGCTGAGGTCCCATCAGTCTAATAATGGCCCTAATAGTCTACCAACAGAAAACTCAAAAATATAGGAGTTGTTCCATCTGTGAGCTGAATCTCTAATGTTAAGTATATGTCGGAATCCTAGTGAAATAGGTTCTAGTGATATGACAGCAATGGACTTGCAAGTCAGAGTGAGGAAAAGAAGAAAAGAACAGAAAGCTTTCTTCCATCTCCTTTATAAAGGCTGCCTCCAGAAGGTAGGGCTCTGATTAAAAGTAGATCTTCCCACCTCAAAACATCCAGTTTAAAGTTCTTCTTACTTACAATGATGTAATTCAAAAACTGTCGCAGAGGTGTACCCAGACATGTGAGTTTTACCTAATTCCAGATGGAGTAAGATGGCATAAAGTCTAGCAGTCATAAGTTCAAACCTTGTTAACTTGACACACAATCATATCTCCTTTGAAAAGAATAACCTCATTATTATGCTTAACATGATATATCTATGACCCGCCCCCATACAGCTACAAGCATTATAAAATTTAGAATAGGTAAGAATGTCATTTGAGGGACATTCTTTTAGTACCTAAGGAATTATGCAATATACTTTTCTTAATTGATTTTACATTGCATGATTTTAAATACTGAAAAAAACACAAGTGTTGATATAAACATTCTTCTTTTCATTTTTTACTTATTTTTCTCTTGTATATTACACCCTGTCCTCAGTTTATGCTCCCTTATCTCCTCCAAGACCCTCTCCATATCCTTCTTCCACAGATCCACTCCTCCATTTCCCTTGAAAAAAAAGCTGGCCTCTCAGGAATACCAACCAAACATGGCATAACAAGTTACAAGACTAAGCACATTCGATATCCCCTTTTCTACAGCTTGAATCAGGCTATGAGAGAAACAGTACCATATAATGGATGCTGACCCAAAGCATATACCACATTTGGACAAATAATACTCTACCTTCCAAGCTGCTGTCACCTAATTCATACTTCAACTATATCTTTAAAAGGCCATTCTAGGGCTGGAAAGATGGCTCATCAGTTAAGAGCACTGGCTGCTTGCTCTTCCAGAGGTCCTGAGTTCAATTCCTAGCAACCATATGGTTGCTTACAGTCATCTATAAGGGATCTGATACCCTTTTCTGGTGTGTCTGTAGATATCGACAGTGTACTCATATAAATGAAATAAATAAATATTTTTTTTAAAAAAATGCTGTTCTATCTTTCTTTTTTATTCGATATTTTATTTACATTCTAGATGTTATCCCCTTACTGCATCCCCCCACCCAGGAATCCCCTATCACATCCCCCTTCCTCTTGCTTCTATGAGGATGTGCCCCTACCTACCCCTCCCAATTCCCACCTCCCCACCCTTGAATTCTCCCACATTTGTCATCCAATCTTCCAGGTATCAAGGATCTCTTCTCCCACTTATGCCTGACAAGGTCATCCTCCCCTACATATACAGCTGGAGTCATGGGTTCCTCCCTATGTGCTCCCAGGCTGGTGGCTTAGACACTGGGAGCTCTGGTCGGTTGGTATTATTGCTCTCCTCATGGAGCTGCAAACCCTTTCAGCTCCTTCAGTCTTCTCTCTAACTCCTCCATTGGGAACTCCTTGATCAGATCAATGGTTAGCTGTGAGCATCCACCTCTGAATATGTCAGACTCTTGCAGACCTCTAAGGAGACAGCTATATCAGGCTCTTATCAGCATGTACTTCTTGACTTTCACATCAGCATCTACCTTTGGTGACTGAGGATGGGATGGATACTTAGATGGAATGGTCTCCAGACAGCCCCTCCTTCAGTTTCTGTCCTACAATTTGTCTCCATATTTGGTCTCTTGAGTTATTTCTTACTCCTTCTATAAAGGACCAAAGCACCCTCACTTGGTTTTCCTTCTTCATGAGCTTCATGTGGTCTGTGAGTTGAATCTTGGGTATTTCAAGCTTTGGGGCTAATATCCAATTAGTAGTGAATGAATACCATGTGTGTTCTTTTGTGATTGGGTTACTTCATTCAGGATGATATTTTCTAGTTCCATTCATTTACCTAAGAATTTCTCGAACTCGTTGTTTTTAATAGCTGAGTAATACTCCATTGCGTAAATGTGCCACATTTTTTTGTATCCATTCCTCTGTTGAAGGACATCTGGGTTCTTTCCAGTTTCTGGCTATTATAAATAAGGCTGCTATGAACATAGTGGAGCATATGTCCATTTTATATGTTGAAGCATCTTCTGAGTATATGCCCAGAAGCAGTATAATTGGGTTCTCAGATAATGCTATGTCCAATTTTCTGAGGAACCACCAGACTGATTTCCAGAGTGGTTGTATCAGCCTGCAATCCCACCAACAAAGGAGAAGTGTTACTCTTTCTCCACATCCTCTCCAGCATCTGCTATCACCTGAGTTTTTGATCTTAGTCATTCTGACTGGTGTGAGGTGGAATCTCAAGGTAGTTTTGATTTGCATTTTCCTGATGACTAAGGATGCTGAACATTTCTATAGGGGTTCTCGGCCATTCAAGTTTCCTCAGTTGAGAATTCTTTGTTTACCTTTGTACACATTTTTAATAGGGTTATTTCGTTGTCTGATGTCTAATTTCTTGAGTTCTTTGTATATATATATTGGATATTAGCCCTATATCGGATGTGGGATTGGTAAAGATCTTGTTCTAATCTGTTGGTTGCTGTTTTGTCCTATTGGCAGTGTCCTTTTCCTACAGAAACTTTGCAATTTTATGAGGTCCCACTTGTCAATTCTTGATCTAAGAACATAAGCTATTGGTGTTCTGTGCAGGAACTTTTCCCCTGTGCCCAAGTATTCAAGGTTCTTCCCCACCTTCTCTTCTATTAGTTTCAGTGTATCTGGTTTTATGTGAAGGTCCTTTATCCACTTGGATTTGAGCTTTGTACAAGGAGATAAGAATGGATCGATTTGCGTTCTTCTACATGCTGACCTCCAGTTGAACCAGCACCATTTGTTGAAAATGCTGTCCTTTTACCACTGGACAGTTTTAGCCCCTTTGTCAAAGATCAAGTGACCACAGGTATATGGGTTCATTTCTAGGTGAACCAGTAGCCAACATCAAACTAAATGGAGAAAAACTTGAAGCAATCCCACTAAAATTAGGGACTAAACAAGGCTGCCCACTCTCTTCTCTACCTATTCAATATAGCACTGGAAATCCTAGCCAGAGCAATTAGACAACAAAAGGAAGTCAAAGGGATACAAATAGGAAAGGAAGAAGTCAAAATATCAGTATTTACAGATGATATGATAGTATACTTACATCACCCCAAAACTTCTACCAGAGAACTCCTAAACCTGATAAACAACTTCAGCAAAGTGGCTGGTTATAAAATCAATTCAAACAAACCAGTAGCTGTCCTATTTTTCTATTAGGAAAGGTATATCAGTATGGTGAGGAACATGCCCAATTTTGTACATTTCTGGTTGAAGTGAATTCCTTGGTCAGAAGCAATAATGTGGGGAATACCATGATGGTGGATAAAACATTATGGTGGTCTATAGAAGGTAGTTTTGGTAGAAGTATTATGTGTTGGAAAGGCAAATCAATAGCCAGACTCTTGTATGGACAAAGAACTGTCATTTCCATGGAGGAAGTGTGGACAGCTCTTATGATGCTTATGCCACTGTTGTACCAAGATCATATCTTACTCATTAATGTAGTGTGTAGACTTCATAGCTGGGTAGCATAGGTACGTGTTGGAAGCATCATACTTATTGACTAGCATTTATAGGGCTGGAGGCTGCAATGCAAACTCTAAGAAAGAAATTCATGAAAGGTTGACTAGATATATTTTACAAGCATGTAAATTGTGTCTCTTTATTGTCTGTCTCTCTGAAATTCACTGAAGATGAGGATTATTTTCTCCTTAGATACTTGGTAAATAATTGAACCTGTGTCTTCTCTGATAGCATTTATGATTTGATTTTAAGCACAGATAAATTTTAATAATGAAATTAGGTCTTTTCAAATAACATTTTACTATAATAACATTATCTTGCTTTTTCTAGGCAT
The DNA here is from genome assembly GCF_004785775.1 of Grammomys surdaster. NCBI lineage: Eukaryota > Metazoa > Chordata > Mammalia > Rodentia > Muridae > Grammomys > Grammomys surdaster. Next base: position 13,647,196 of record NW_021604567.1, on the reverse strand, counting down.
CTACTCATCAAAATTGTCACTTATATGCTCTTGAGTTGGGGGTCCCCAGGCCAGGAGAACTGACTGGTTCTTGCGCCCGTGGGCTCTCAGGAGCAGCTGAGAGGCCTCGGAAAGGCTGAGACAGGGCATATGGGCTGACGCTGAAGGGGATTGGAGAGAATCTCTAGCTGCATTCTGCGGGGATGAGACTCTTGGTCATGGCAACTTGCTTGGTTGGCTCATAGCTGTCTCTGCTCGCTTATTTGAGATGGTGACCTCCATAGAGAGGTCATTGGCAGGAGATTACATTGTGGCTCTGTAGTTGAAAACTTTCTCCATGGTTCCCCATGGCAGGCCCCAAAGAAGAGAGATAGATCATGGTCTTAGGCTATGGTCTTAAGATGGTCATGGTGGAAAATGCATGAAGCTATACCCGGTATTCTCAGGGCGGGCCTGAGGTTAAATACCTTTTGCAAGGGGGAATGTCTAGGAAGGAATGTGTAACTGGCCTTTAGGTATCTCATTAACATGTAGATCTGTCTTGAGGCTCTGTGCTCTGTAGTCATACCCTCTACCTGTGCTATGTGACTGATGGCCACAAACCTCTCTTTGGGAGAGTCTGTAGCTGTGTGAAAGGATCCAGGAACCCAGCAGCAAGGACAAATTGGTATTGTCCCTGAGAGTCTCTGGGGTTCAAAGCCTGTGCTTGACCAGGCATCCAGCTGCCTCTCACAGCCCCACAAAAGCAAGTCTTTCTTATTAGTCCCCACTTCCAAGATTAAGCTCCTTTAGGACTCCAAATGCATGTAAGATTTACCTCCTTCTCCAAGATATTTTCAAGGTCTATTATCCTCCCAATTTCTTCATTCCTGGTTAAATACTGTTCTGTGCTAATTGTCTCCTCTACTGATAAAGGCCAGTGTAAACACAGCTTAGGAAAAGTACTAGAAACAAATACTACAACCAAAGTCTTGTTCATCTATCTACTTTTACTTTCTCCCACCATCTCTTCTGTTTCTTTGGTAGAAATGAATATGATAATCCTTTTTCAATACATTTTGAAATTAAGATACGCCTATAGATCAATATTAAGACAGTTTCTAGCATGCACAAAATTCTGAGACAGATACCCAACATCAAATAACAAATAAAGGAAAGGAAAAGAAAAAGAAAATCAAAATATTGTACTATAGTCATGTTAGCATACAAAATAGTTCACTTATTTTATTTCATATGATTAGCATTTTATTCACTATTAAGATTATAATCTAATTTTATGGTAATACTAGTATATGAAAAATAACTTCTTACAAAGTATATCTTTAAGTTTGTAAGAAATTGGATTGGAAATTTTAATTTTACCATATATTAATATGATATTAACTTTGATAAAGCATTATATCTTTTGTTTATAATAAGTTCAAATATCACTACAACACTTTTTTATCTGTATTAGATCAATTTTAGTTCTATTAATTGTTTAATGACTACATATCTTTATGGAGTACTGTGTAATATTTGATGTTTACTTACAATGTGGAATGACTAAATGGGGCCAATTAATAAATCCATACCTCCACATGCCTTTCTGTTTGTAAAGCCATTTAAAATCTAATGGTCCAGTAATTTTGAAAAATTAAGTACTTTAGTATTTGTCATGATTTCTGTTCAGCTCCACTGTCACAGCTATAATGGATCTCAATAAATAGGAATGGAATTCACTACAATTTGTAAAATGAAAGTTAATCACTCGCTTTCAAACTGAATCTTTATAATGAATCTTTAGCTTCGAAATCTTTCAAAGATTTTCACAAACGTTATTTATATTAAAATATATGGAGAAAACATTTTCAGATGACTTTATACTGAAGACATGAGTTAAAAACTAAATAACAAGGTGTTATAGTTTTGTTCTCATTCATTAGTGGACAGAAATACATAAACTTCCCAATATAACATAGATGGGATTTGATTTTCTGATTCTACAAGCCGGTTTCCATCTCACCACTACAATATAATTTATGAAAGACAGGAAACAGAAATGAAATGATCTAAGAATATTATTCTCGGAAGAAAGAAACTTCCTTGTTCTTCAATTAAAAATGAGAGAGAAAAATAATACAGAGAAATACTATTTTGTAAAGGAAGGAAAGAAGACATCTGCTCTATGATGCTGATGTTAAATCCACACAGGAAATTATGGGAGAGCCAACCAATGACTGGCCCATCTTAAGAGTCATGCCATAAGAGATAACACACGCCTGAAAATTCAGGAACCAGAGTCCAGATGGCCCAGAGACCTAGGATAGAACCAAATATGCCAGTAAAACAAAAATATAAAGAAATGATTCCTAATGATATTCTTCCAGAAGGGAGCCTGGCACAATCACTACCAGAGAGGATCCATTCAGCAGCTGATGGAAGCAATGCAGAGCTCCACAGCCATCTATTAGACAGAACTCAGTGAATCCAGTGGGAGGATTGTAGGAACCAGAGGAGTCAAGGAAACCACAAGGAAACTCACAGAAGCAACAGACACGGACTCATACGAGCTGACTAAGACTGACAGGACAACCAGAGAGCCTGCATGTGTCTAACATTGGCCTCTCTGTATATGTTAGAGGGCCGTAGATCAGTTTTCTTGTGGGAGTCCTAACATAGGGAGAGGAAGCTGTTTCTGTTACTTTGCCTGTTTGGAGAACCCTTGTCCTCCCACTGGGTTACCTCTCCAGCTCTAATGTGAAGGGAGATGCCTAACCTTGTTGTAACTTGGTATACCATGTTTGGTTGATATCTCTGGGAGGCCAGTCATTTTATCTGAAGAAAAATAGAGGAGTGGTTGGATACATAGTGGGGAGGTGGGGCTGAGGGACAAGGAGAAGAGAAGGAAAGGGAAACTGTGGTTGGATGTAATATATGAGAGAATAAATTAATAAAATTTATAAAAAAAATCAAACTTATCCTATTAGCCTTTGTGTCCTATGTGTTTGAACAGTAACCACGTGATAACTTTATGTTACAGAAGAACAGAGTGTAAAAGCTTCTTTCCTTCTGTTAGCATGGTCATGTAAATCTTTATGTCTAGAATTTGGGAGGCAGCAGCTGGTGGATCTTTATGAGTTCAAAGCCAGTATGGTCCATATAGAGAGGTCAAGGCAAGCCAGGACTAATGGGGAGATCCTATCATACACACACACACACACACACACACACACACACACACACACACACACCAAAAAACCTAAACAACCAAACCAAAATAACATAAAAGCAAACATCAAACAAAACATATTCATAAATCTATTTCCTCTTATTAATTATTATATAGTGTTTGCAGTTGGCTAATTATGTATAACATAGGAAGTACTTTCTCATAACATAACAGTAATAGCATAGTAGAAAATACAGGGTTAAGAAGAGCTGAAAATTTCTATTCAAAGGTTACTATACTCAGTGAAATCAAAGATCAAAGCATAAAAGTAATAACAGTGAGAGACAGAGTGGTTTTCATACTTTCATGTTTAGTCCAATCTTATTTATGTTACTCTATTTACTTGATATTATACACACACACAAAGACACAAAGACAGATCTATGGGGAATACTGATAGTGTGTGCATCCACCATAGCTCTCTTCCCTCAGATATTTAAGACCTGAAGACTGCTTACTTACTGAGATTGGCTAATCTTATCTTCTCTATTCTGCTATATACTATAAACCCTTCCTGATTGATCTATGTGTGTGAGAGTCTGAGTCTATGTGTGTGTATGTACATACCAACATATGATTACTTATAACATATTAAATGATCATAGCACACTTGTTACTACCTAAGCTGTAACTTTTGTCAGTACCTTCCAATCATTCTGTTCAAATGAACATTTTAAAAATGCTTCAAAAACACTGAAGTTAAACTTTATGGAGTTATTACTAAATAAAAAGACCACTACAGTCCTTGATGGCCTCTTGCCCCAACTCCTTTCCTCTAAATCAGAGACAGAGAATTCATATAAATTTTCCTTATTATATTAAGTCTTAACCCAACATTAATATCAATTGAATAAAATCAGTTTAAAAACTTCCTCCAAATGTCAGGTTATTCCCGTAGTCCATGTTTTCACAAAATGAACTAACTTTTAAAAATAAAATGCAGTGCCCGGTGTTGACATTTCACTCTGCAACATCTCCAGGAATAAAATTCTGGTTCCATTTCCAGTTATAATGCCCTTCTAAAACGATAGAAATCAAATATAGGTCACACATTACGAAGCATCTCCAAGTTCCATAGCTGTGCTAGAACCTACACTTTGCAGTGTAGCTTCCATTTCTCTCCCTCAAAGACAAGCACACACATTTTTTTCTGTATTTTTCCCTTTTTATGTTTATTATATTAAAGCTATAATTTCAGTAAAGGAAGTAAGTACATGCCTGCAAATATTGAATGTATTATAGTCTCAGTGGATATTTTTAGTAATAAACCTAGATTACAACAGTTACAGTGGGAGGTGAAAAAAGACTGGAGAGCTTGGATATCTGTGTGGGTGTTCGTTGTTGATATGCGATGTTCAAGCCTATGGGACAAAGGCAAAGCCTTACTCTTGGGACAATCCCAGAGGGAGAACAAAGCCTCGCTCTCTCTCGTGCTAGTGTGGAATATTGATAGTGTGTACATCCACCATAGCTCTCTTCCCTCAGATATTTAAGACCTGAATACTGCTTATTTACTGAGTTTGGCTAATCTTATCTGCTCTATTCTGCTGTATACTATAAACTCTTCATGCTTGATTCAGCAGTATGCAATACTCCCAGATCTTTGTTCAACTGTACGTAATGTCATGCTGAGGATGTCTGAGTACTGAGGCTTCTCCATCTGAGAGCCAAATTTGTCCAGTTCCAACTTTTCTGTGTCCCCAAGTTTGTCCTTTCTTTCTTCCCTAGCTGACAGAGTCAAGTCCATCTGGGACATAGAAACTCAAAATAAATATTACACCAACAAATGCCAAAGGAAGATGATGGTATTTATACTGAGATTGTAGTCCAGTTGTGGATGGATCCTTTGTCCTGGATCTTGCATACAATTGTGTATCAGATGTTATTTTATCCTTGCATGTTGTTTTTATAGTCACATGTGAAGATGTGAAGAATGTGTTGCTTTACTTTACAGTAGCAACAACAAGAAATGAGAAAGAATGTGTTAATCTTTGAAATGATGCTGTTTTCCTTACTTTACCAACAAGCACATTTTCTGGGCCAATTTCAAAATGTCACTACATTACACTGTTTTCTGTAAGTATGTTAGCCATCATTTTATTACAAATACATTAACTTATTCAGAATTTTCCCTCATATTTTCCAACTACTCAGGAAAGGCAATTTTATGCTTTTATTAAATTCCACTAAAAATGGTTTTGCTTATTTACAGAATTTACTGAGAAGACAGCAACTCTAATAGTTTCAGAAAGAAACTAATATATTTGTATAATTTATATCCTGAAAATTTCTGTAGTTAATAAATGAAAGGAGGCCTCTTGCAGAAAAATATTTATTTACTATTACATTTTGCTTTGTGAAATTATGAATGTTCAATATATTTCTTTTTTTAACTTAAAAATACTATGCATTAATGTTATCCAGTGGAAATCTGCAGAATATATATAGTTTTACATCATTGACTTTACCAAATTAAATGAACGTGATAGTTCTGTTTTTCAAAGGAACATAAAAATATGATTATGTGCATAATTAACAGTCACTTTATAATACACTTGGAGATGTCCTAAAATGTAATGGAAGTGAGTTCTAGGCCAGAGTGAGCTACATAGTCCAGGCTGGCCTTGCATTCAAAGCAATACTCCTGCCTCAGTCTTCTGAGTGGTGAGATTACAGGCAGGAGCATATTCACGCCTGGGGAGGGGGACTCAGATCCAGTCAGAAAGTGATTGGTTACCCCTATAAAAGTTATGCTTCCATTACACCAGTGTTGTATGTTGTTGGCAGGTCTATATTGTAGGTCCTGAACTGGGTCAGGTTGTTTAATGACTTTTAGTCCCCCATGGGCTTGGATAACACATTACAATACTGTAAAAGATAGCCAGCAAGTAAAACTCTTGCTGCTCAGGCCCCGTTTGATTTCTCTATGTCCTGAAACAACAGTATGTGGCATCTTCAATAATAATGGGGCCTCTATAGCATCTAGTTCTGGAGGAAAACCATGAAGAGTAACAGACTGTTTTGGGATCTACTGGAGGCTATCATATTAAGCAAATAACTGAATTAATTTAATTTATTAATTTAATCTAACTTTATAGACTATTTTTAATATATGTAATATTCTGGGTCTATTTTAGCAAAACAATATATAAGAAAAGAGACAAGTTTTAAAATTTTATATGATCAATACCTCTTGTTATTTTAATGAATATAACTGTTTCAGGCCCTACGAATTAAAGCTATTGAGAGAGAGAATAATTTAAGCTAAAGTTGTCTTTAAGCAAAGAACATCTAAAGATGGAACTGACTTGTTTACAAATCTCATGTTGATAACATCAAGTAGTAAGGCAGGGAAATGAATATCGGGCATTGAGCTTTCCTCCTCATAAAGCATAAAAATCTGTGAACCAGGAGAAACAAACAGAGGGTGTAAAACAAAGACTGAAAGAACCCAATTCACTCCACATAGAGTTTAAGATCTCAATGGAGAATGGCAGGCAAGTTAGGAGCAATAAGAAGTCATCAGCCAACTCAGGCTGAGATAAAGTTGGGTAAAGAGTAGGTGTCAAGCGGAAGGGACAACCCTGAGAAGAGGGTGCTGCCTAAAGTCTTCCTGGGATGCCAAGGTTCTACTGAGCATCTCCAGAGCCTATGGAGCTCTGACTTCACAAGCTTCGGTGAATATGTGCTAGTATGGCCACAGGTCTGAAATGGCATTCTTCCTAACCAGTGATCAACTGAGAAACAATGTGTTGATCTAAAAACTGTTAAATAGAGTGCCTAGCAGCATTTCCAAGAAGCAGTATAGTAGATGTTAAATTTATCTACATGAGATTGTTGATGCTTTGAGAAGTCTCTCCTCATAGAGTTACTTGGAGAGTTTCTGTGATACTTTAGAAACTTTGCTGTACCCAATATATGGGAGAGGCCATCATCTTGCATCGATTTCAGTTAAATCAACTTCAATTGGTTGCTTCAAGGAATGAGTCAGGAATCCCAGACTTGGTGAATATAAAGGATTGGCTTAAATTCTGCAATCTAGAGAGGCGGTAACAGGCAATTTAGTTGCTTTGGTTGCAGATTAGAGAAAAGTTGCAATAATAACGAGTTTAACATATTTTCCACTTTGTTGTATTGAGATTCACAGGACTGTCTTCCTGCAGTAAGATTTGGGCACTACGATAGAGACCACATTTGGACAAATTATTTCACATCTTTCTAGGCTATTTAGAGGAGTCAGGAAACCTGAGAAGGCAAAGGTAATGGTGACTTTCTATCTCACAGAAGGTCAGAGGCAGAAAGGTATGAATACAAGGAAAAATGCTTTCCCCAAGTTAAGGAAGCACCAGGGAAGATCTTTAGACTAATGAAGTCTGGTGAAGCCATGGGATTCTTCAGTTGTGTGTGTGTGTGTGTGTGTATGTTTGTGTCTGCATGTATATATGTGAACCCATGCATACCCAGTACCCACAGAGGCTAGAGGAGTTGTCAGAACCTTAGAAATTGGAATTTCAGGCCACTGTGAGCCACCCTGTGGGTACTGAAAATTGAACCCAACCAGGTTCTCTGAGAGAACAGCCAGTTCTCCTAACTATTGAGCCATCTTGTGACAATACACACACATTCCCCTTAGCAGAACATCAAGCATTTGCAGCAATGCCATATTAGAATATGTCAGGTAAGAGCATTAGCTGTCATCCCTGTCTCCCTTTCTTGCTCCTTCCCTCCCTCCCTCCTCTCCCTTCCTCTCTCCTTCCCTTCATGCTTCCCTCTCTCCCCCTCTCCTTACTTATTCCCTCCCCCCATCTCCCCATCTCACTAAATATAGAGCAGAGGTTAATAAGATAATATATATATATATATATATATATATATATATATATATA
>NW_021604567.1:13634192-13639020 GCF_004785775.1 Grammomys surdaster | reverse complement strand
ATATATATATATATATATATATATATATATATATATATATCAAGGAGAGAAGTAAAAGATAAGCCAAAAGTGTTCTAAGTACTGGAAATCTGCTCTGCTATTGTCTGCACTGAAGGTTTTTACTATCCATGAGTGAGAGGAAAATGAGCAACTCTCTGGCAGTTTTCACTCATGAATAGTAGAGAAGCTTCTTCCACAGAACATAATTCAAAGGGACAGCAGGAGACATTTTTCTATTGTATTGAATCGACTCTCCTTTTCATTGTGTTCCATACATCTTGCTTGTTGAAAATAAGATGTTAAAAAAAAAAGAAAATAAAATATAAGCTTCCACTTGTAATTAGCTTCCACACAGCAAAAACAGAAAAAGAGCAGAGGATCAAACGAATACATACAGATAGATCTTAGCTCTAAATAAATAACTTAGAGCCTAAAAATAAGTCAGGAAAATTGAATTACTGATGTAGCTTGTATGACCAACATAGAAATGAAAATAGAGAAGGAAATTGTTGATCAAATTTTGGCCACAAATGTCATATCCTGTAATATAAACAAGGCAGTTCTATAAGATCATAAATGCTAGAGACATATAATCCAAATATATAGTATTTTAAATACTGTATTTCAAAAGTACATTTTAAAAAACAGTAATTCAATATTCCTAGCATATTTAAAGAATGAGTTATCCTCTCTTCTCTCATGGGGAACTTAAAATTTCACCCACTTAATGAAAAAAAATGTCTTCAATTTTAATGGTCTCTGATCCATAAAAGTGAATTCATGTGCTATGTGTATGGTAAAAAAAAATTTAGGATTTATCAATTATAATAAAGAAGTTTTAAGGTTAAACACAGACTTTCAATCCTACTCGTCCATCACTTCAATATGTTAGGAGCTAGATAAAAATAGATCTACAAGCTTGTTTATCCAGAAAGTTGAAAAAAAAGAAAAGAAAAAACTTTTGATTCTCCTTTGATTTTTTTACTGGTTTAATGGATGAACAGAATTTAATATTATTAATTTTTCAACAAGTTGAAACATTGGAAAACAGTAATACTGATAAAGCTATCTGAAAATTTTTATAAAATAGTAGTACTTATTTCTAGTATCCTCAGTGTGGTTTGTTAGGTTCATATAAGAAATCGGCCTTTTGCTAGATTTTAAGGATGTACAATTATTTACTTTCTCAGTTTCAGTGTTCACATGTGCTTTGGTACCTGTGTGAGTGTGTTTGAACATATGTACAAAAGGATGAAGACCCAAAAATGGTATCAAGAACTCCTGTTTCTCTACTTTATTGAAGCAGAGTCTCTTGCTGGTTCAACTAGCCTAGCCAGGCAGCTGATTCTTGGAACTCCTGTCTCTGCTGCCCGAGTGCTAGAATTACAGGCAGATTCCTGTGCACACTCAAATTTTCCGTGCATTGTGGGGATCTCAACTCACATCTTTGTGCTTGCATGGGAAATGCTTTATGTACATATTTCTGGGTCTATAATATTTTTCTGTACAAGTTCAAATACGACTGAAAGACTTGATACTGGAAGAGATATGATCCAACACTGCTAAGAGACAGCTTCATTCCCAAATGCTGGTGGCAGACAGCGTCTTCCTGTGATGGAAGTCCTCTCTTCCCACCACAGTGTTAATATGAGAAGCCTCATCATTTGAGTTAAAAAGTAACTTGTTTCCCTTTTTTTCTTCTTTCAGATTTTGTTGTCTATATGTTTTCATTTAATTGTTTAAGGAATTAACAAGTCAGCAATGTAATTATAATAAATTGGTAATTTTTGAAAAATTAAACCAGACAAACTTTTATTTAATATTTTACATGAAGCCTCTTACTCTTTCTGAATAATTTGGTTTGATTGTATTAAAGAGAAAATTTACTCACCTCATCAGATCTCCAAAACAAAGCATGCTATTAGATATACCTCTAACAGAAAATCTCCCCACTAGTTTATATAAATATCACAAATATACATGAGATGCAGACATTTGTGTGGGAACATGTACATTTTTACACATATCCCAATATAAATATAAAATTTTAAATTTTTGTAGACATTATTTTTAATAAAGTTATTATTCCTAAATATAATAGATGATAACATCCAATCAACTGTTCATCTTTAATAATAATAATAGGTATTAATTAATATGTGTGCGTTGTGTATATGATGTCTAAGGGTATGCAGTTGCTATGGTATGCTTGTAAACCTCAGACTACAATTACATGAAATCAGTTCTATTTCCTCCTTAATGCGGCTCATTGTGAGGCTTGCATGGTAAGTACAATACACACTGAGCCATCTTGATGAACCAAACAACTGCGACTTTAACAGCAAAACATTTTGAGCAATAGGTGTAATCAAACTGTTAATAGCCGCGTTTTCCTCAGGAGCATTAAGGTATATTCAGAGTCCTTAAGAGTGCCTCTTTTGTCTTGATGAGGAATCAAGTTTCAATTCTGTTAGGCCTATAAACTATTATTTAGCATTGCCTTGTTTAATTTTTACTTTACACGGAGCGTTTGTTTTGTTTCTATTTCTTTTTAAGAATGTACATGGAGTAAATATATAGGCTCAAGGACTTCATAACATACTATTTTAAAAGCTTTCTAAAATTATATATACAAGGAGGAGAGAGTCAGTTTCCTTTAGCACTGGGGCCTATGTTAATTATCTCAAGTTCTAGTGGATGATACCCTGTGTTTATGTACAAATAGGCAGCACTAACCGTACTCAGTAGAAGGAGGAAGAGGAGTAGGATGAGAAGGAGAAAGATGGGGAGAAGGAAAATGAAATGAAGGATATAAAGTTCAGAGTAGAATGAAGTAGGAGAGTGTTGAAGTAATTATTTAAAAATGGCCTCAGGTCAAGCCGACTAAGCTGTGGCAGCTCTGCCTGGCTCAGCCACCATGTTCCATGGCCAGAGGCCACGTGAGCACAGCAGCTAGAACTGGCCAGCCAGAAACACCAGCCCTGCCACCCACGAGACACCAGCATGGGTGATGGCTCTGCCAATCTTCCATGCTGTCTCTGCAAGGCTGGGCTTTGCCCAGACCATCCCGCCATCCATGTGGGCCCAGTAGAAAAATGAGACTCTAATGCTTAAAGATTAATCAAAGGCTTATATATTTGGTAATGATCAGTAACAAGATATCCTCTCTCCTCTCCTCTCCTCCCCTCCCCTCCCCTCTCCTCCCCTCTCCTCTCCTCTCCTCCCCTAGTTCCTCCTCTTCCTTTGCCTCCTCTCCTCCTTACTCTTCCTCTTCCACTCCTAACTCCTCCCACCTTTAGCTCCTCCTACAGGAGAGGATTTTGAGACTCAAGTTGGGAGAATCCAGCTGCTGGATTTGATCTGTATATATTGTATTAATGTATGAAATTACAAAAGAATAAAAATAAACTAAATTTAAAGCATTTGAGAAACTGTTATATTTGGCTTTATCCCCTTGATATAGAAGTTCTGTCTCACATATTGTCTTCATATTTGCTCCCTTGAGTATTTTGTTACTCCTTCTAAGAAGGACCAAAGCACCCACACTTTGGTCTTCCTTCTTCATGAGATTCAATGTGATCTGTGAGTTGTATCTTGGGTATTGTGAGCTTTTAGGCTAATATCCAATAATCAGTGAGTGCATATCATGTGTGTTCTTTTTTGATTTGGCTACCTCATTTAAGCTGATATTTTCTAGTTTCATTTGCCAAAGAATTTCTCAAATTCATTGTTTTTAATAGCTGAGTAATACTCCATTGTGTAAAAGCACCATATTTTCTGTATCCATTCCTCTGTTGAAGGACATGAGTTCTTTCCAACTTCTGACTATTATAAATAAGGCTGCTATGAACATAGTGGAGCATATGTCCTTGTTATATGTTGGAACATCTTCTGGGTATATGCCCAGGAGTGGTATAGCTGGGTCCTCAGATAATGCTATGTCCAATTTTCTGAGGAACCGTCAGATTGATTTCCAGAGTGGTTGTACCAGCTTGCAATCCTGCCAACAATTGAGAAGTATTCCTCTTTCTCCAAATCCTCGTAAGCATCTGCTATCATCTGAGATTTTGATCTTAGCCATTCTGACTAGTGTGAGGTGAAATCTCAGGGTAGTTTTAATTTGCATTTCCCTGATGACTAAGGATGTTGAAGATTTCTTTAGGTGCTTCTCAGGCAATCGAATTTCCTCAGTTGAGAGTTAGTTAAGGAGAGGTCGTCTAGAGACTGTTCTGTCTATGTATCCATCCCATGTGCAGTCACCAAAGGTAGACACTGATGTGGATGCCAGGAAATGCATGCTGACAGAAGCCTGATATAACTGTCTCCTTAGATGTCTGCCAGCGTCTGACATATTCAGAGGTGGATGCTTACAGAAATCCATTGATCTGATCATAGGGTTCCTAATGGAGGAGTTAGAGAGAAGACTGAAGGAGCTGAAAAAGTTTGCCCTCCACGGGAAGAGCAAAAATACCAACTGACCAGAGCTCCCAGGGTCTAAACCACCAGCCTGGGAGCGCATAGGGAGGGACCCATGGCTCCAGCTCTATATGTAGTAGAGGATGGCCTTGTCGGGCATAGGTAGGAGAGGAGGTCCTTGGTCCTGTGAAGGTCCAATTTGGGGGAGTTCGAGGGCGGGGAGGGGGGGGGGGCCCCCCCCCCCCCCCCCCGCACACCCTCATAGAAGCAGGAGGAGTGGAGATGGGATAGGGGGTTCCTGGGGGGTCAAGGGAAATGGGGAAAGGGGATAGCACCTGGAAAGTAAATAAAACATTCAATAAGAAATATATATATATATATATATATATATATATATATATATATATATATA
>NW_021604567.1:13628921-13634182 GCF_004785775.1 Grammomys surdaster | reverse complement strand
ATATATATATATATATATATATATATATATATATATATATATATATAAATTCTGTGTCTTCTGTGTCTTCTACAGAAGCTTCATTATTACTTGAGATGATTGAATGTGCTGCATCCAGTAAGGTATCTTGTAGCAAATGCAAAGAGATTTAAAACTCAACACAACATGATATTATTGGCTACTACACATGCTAAGAAGTTTGTTGTAAACATAATATATTTGCTGACATTCTTAACTTTAAGAAATGCAAATAATTATGAATACAGGAATTGCAGCTTCTTACAGAAGGGAAAATATAGCTTATTTACATCACTCTTGTTGGACTAACTTGAGACAATAACTTATTCAGAATATTAAATTCAAATTATTTGAATTCTCAGTTATTCTGAAGTGAAGAAACAGTGGTAGGTAAGTAAGTGTTCACACTGTCCTCCCTTCTTTATAAAGATGCTATCATAAGTTTTTCAAGTTTCCAAGACAGAGAAAATCCTTGAAATAGACCTGGAGACAGCATAATGAGACAGTGAATGAAGGCAGAAAGCAATGGAAAATTGAAGAAACAAAATACTGCATCCTGAAAACACCAGCAACCCTGAGATCCGTCTGGGTCATGGTTGATGTTTATATCTATACTGATATTTGGAAGTCTACCAAGTATCAACCTGGATCCAGTCATTGGAGTCTCTATAACTCAGAGATGTACTTATACATAAACACCTCTTGGATCTTCCAGGAACTGATATAGTCAATTTTGCATCTGGCATACTTAAAGTCCTAAGTAGATTTCCTACCATTTAATTCCAATGGTCCTCACTCATGCCTGTCTACCAGCTGTAAAACTCCAATCACAAAGTCTTCCTGTTACTTCCAAGGTCCAAACCCTGCAGGGACCTCTTATCATAGGTTAATAATTTTCAGAGTCTACAATCTTGCTATTCTCATTACTCATATTTTCACTACTCTGAGGAAAATTAAATTACTACTGAGCTTCACCTAGGCATTTTACTCATATTTCTTCCTGAATTAAAAAAAAATACCTCTCTTAAAAACTGACAGAGAAGTCCACATTTTCAAAGGCCCAGTGAAATTTCACTATAGGTTTCCTCAGGCAGCAGGAAATTGCTGTATTCTCTCATGCTCCAGGGCATTTCCATACCCTGCTGTTCCTCTGATCATGCGCCACTTTTAAGCAGTATTCTTTATCAGGGGAAATAGCTTCTGTCTATCTTGTAGGTAGAAGCTGAAGCTAGAGACTGTATCTCATTCATTGTAATGGCATTTTGTAAATACTAAATCTTGATTGAGTGAATGAACTAGGCTCAAAAGCACAAGCAGTATTATTACTTTCTAAATATCAACTAAATGATTTATCAATGTTTCTTTGCATTTATTGATTTATAAAATTCTATTATATTTATAGGTTTATAAAAATCACTGATTTTTTTAACCAGGATATTACCAAACCTTGTTTGAATTTTTAAAAGCCTGCTCAAACTATTTAATATCATTTTGGTAAATATTAGCAATAAAAATAAAATATAGAATTCTTCTTAGAGAATGGTAATTATATATGTTACTTTATCATATTGTTGTAATATCAAAAGTGGAGCCATCTTCTGGCAGTCTCATTAGATGTCATTTTAAGTAAAAAGATGAAAAACATGACTAAGTATTTTGTCAAGTAATAATGACTTTTTTTGTAGAATCAATAAACAAAGAGACAAAGTATCTTGTTTTGAAATGTCATTGTAACAATTAAAGGGACATTTTTCTTAGCTGTCTGTATTCGTACTTGTAGCGGCATATTTTTCTTCAAGTTGGGGGGAGGTAAGGTGAGAGGAGTAAGGAGAGGGAAAGAGAAGAGGAGAAGGAAGAGGAGGAGTGAGGGGCCGAGATGTAGAAGTAATGGAGAACCACGCATGTATTGAGAGCAGTCCTGGGTAACAACTTATATCTAAGTTAGTTAATTGGTTAACACGTCTAATTGTGTGGGCATCTTGTTATTTGAGCATTACCAAATATATAACGCTATTGGATAATCTTTAAACATTAGAGTCTCATTTCTACCAGGTACCGCATGGATGGCGAGGTTGTCTGGGCTCAGCCCAGCCTTTTGGAGACAGTGTGAAAGACTGGCAGAGCCATCTCCCACACTGCTGTCCCGTGGGTGGCAGGGTGGGTTTCTCTGGATGCCTGATCCAAGCAGTAGCTGAGAACACACTGCTGCTCGCTGCTCTTAGCTTCAGGCCTAGCCTAGTCGGAAGGATGGCCACTGATTAGGAACGAGCCAGATCAGGTGCAGCCATTTTAAAATATCCTCCTCAACACATACTATCACTGATAATTGTATAATCTATAGTTTATTTAAATATCTGTTCATACACATCATCCTTCTACTAAACATACATTGCCTATCTTTACAAAGTAACGCTAACCTAATATTCAAATGCAGAGGTAAAGTTCTGGAAATATATAACACAGTGGTAAAATGCTTGCTAAGCATGTACAAGGCCCTAGATCCCAGCTATGATAGGAAACAGTGAAAAAATACAAATCCATAAACTTTATCCTATATTTATATTCCTGTTAAAAAGAAATTAAACACATGTATCAGCAAGTCTGGCCATGCCACTAATACTTTGACAGGCTGAGTGCAATCTCAGCTCAAAGTTTTGTTTCATATTCCACATTTCTTCTGTTTCACATATTCTTAGATAATTTATTTGTAGATGAGATGTAACATTAAAGAATATAACCACAATTGATGACATTTTCTATCTGCTTGCATAAACTCGGTTTGAAATTATTGCACTAGAGGGTGGGAATGCTGTATGTTCCAGTCTCTATTTCTGTTTGCTCTGTCTATTGACTAGCATTGTGTTATAGACAAGAGCCAACATCCTCTGGCTCCTAAACCCTTCAGAAATGAGGTGTGATTAATATGTCTAATTAGAACTCTGAATGTTTACTTAAGAGGCAGTAGTTAAATGTATTTTGCCATTTATCGTTGCTACTTTGTAAGGCTCATTGTGAAATCATAGAAACTCAATTCTCAAAATCACTCAGAAATAACAACATAATATAAAGAAAAATATGAAAAAAGAAATGTGACAGCAGTCCACCCATTTTCATAAATGTCACAGTAACCAAACGATTTACTAATGAAAACACAAAACTTCTGAAAAAACACAAAGTTTTATAATGTAAGAACTAATGGTAGATCTTAGGTTGTGTATTCAAATGTATATATAGGTACATATGTGAAGATGTTCTCCAGCTTAGTTTAGGGAAACTTCCCAATACTTATTATGAGGAGAAACTGGAAATGTATTTAACACAAATTACCTGCATCAAAGTTTAGCCCAGACTACTTTAAAATTCTCAGTCCATTGGTGGTACTGGTTGTACCCCCTTTGGATTGGCTCTATGCTGTGAAACTGTGGCTCTGTGTACCTATCCAACATCATGATAGACTATGAAACTATTACTAACTTGGTAAGGATCAATATTCAAATCAATATTTCTAAAGAAGCATATGATTTCTATAGCATTGCAAAATGAAGATCTTAAGATGGAGTTGACATTGCAACTCTAGAGATAGTGGAGGATCTACAGAGTTGGCCAAATAATTCTGGTGGGAAATGCAAACAACAGAGATACAGAAATTTGTTTTTCTAAATCCAACTAATTTTAAATGATTTGAAAATTAAACCTACATATGCATTAAAATCATATTTTATTTCAGCCATGGGCCCAAGGTGCTTCAGCTGGAAGGAGAGCCTGGAGGTGTATATAGCTTCGTTTGCACAATTCCCCTGCTGTTTTACAGTACTGAAATTAAATTGAGAGATCTGTGAGTTATAAGTAAACACTATAACTAAGCTAATGTCCCCAGCTCTCAAGGCACAGTCTTTTCTGTTGATTTTTTTGGCTTTTAGAGAGATGTCTCTCTATGTTTCCAAGACTGGCCTCAAACTGTTAGGCTCAACTGATCCTCCTGTCTCAGGCTCCCTAATCTGAAACTATAGCTATATGCTATTATCATGCCTGAGTTCATTCTTTGTAAACAAATTAAAGGTATTTTTCACAATAATTTAGTTTTGAATGTTTCTCTACATTTTGTTCTGTTTATTGGTTTTGTAGGGGCAGGGATCAAATCTAGTGTTTTCTACATGCTGAGCTATATTTAAATTTTACTGCACTTACTTTTATGATTATCAATTAAACTGTAATGAAAAAGGACTTCCTTCCTTCTGTATATTTACAGCGCATCTCTCCTGCATCAACTACAAACACCACGTGAGAATGACAATTGTCTAGGAAAGTTTGGCTCTATACATCCTTAGGAGTTTTATGAAATTTTCTTTAATCCTACTGTGCCACTGTCACATTACTAAAACAGAAATCTTGCCATTAAATGTCATGCATCTACCAGGAACTTGCACTATTTTCTTCTAATATCTTCTAATAACTTAAAAACCGACATTCATGAATTAAGCTCAGAGATACCATGGCCACATATGGAGTGTAGGAGGGAGCTGCGGCCACCTCTAAGTGAACACCAGGAATTGCTCCACATAGGGATCTCCTGCCTGAGAGACCAAGGATTGCTGATGCAGACAAGGCCAGGCAATCAGAAACTGTTTACAAGAGACGCTTTCTTGGGACCAATGGCATGTGGGTGGAGGGTATTAAAGGAGCTGGCAGGAGCACTCAGATGAGCTTGCTGTAGCTTTTCTCATGTGTTCTCAGAGTTGATGTTGTTGACATAGGACAACGTTACCTCCAATTCCCAAGGGCACGTAGGGTCCAGTGGCAAGTAGTCCTGGGCACAGGCAGCATCAGAGGAGGATGGCATCAACAGACAGTAAAGTCCGGTATTTCTCCATGCCAATTTTATGGTGCAACCAAAGGATGTTCTGCAAAAATTGACTTTATAGAAAACCTCCATGAACCTCAGGATCTTTTCAGACAAATGCAATGGTCTATGGGTTAAGGAGCCTCTACAGAGCATCATTTGTAGCCTTTGGATATTGTTTTTACATAACAACTAATTTCTATACAAAACCATTGAATGATAAAATAAAAAATTGCTCAACTGATTATTTTCAGCAGATAATTATAAAGTATTCTCTTGCTTGTAGCAGTGCAAAGAAGAAAGCTGTATTCTACCAAAAAAGAGAGAAAGAAAGAACAAAAGAAAGAAAGAAAGAAAGAAAGAAAGAAAGAAAGAAAGAAAGAAAGAAAGAAAGAAAGAAAGA
>NW_021604567.1:13595232-13628911 GCF_004785775.1 Grammomys surdaster | reverse complement strand
AGAAAGAAAGAAAGAAAGAAAGAAAGAAAGAAAGAAAGAAAGAAAGACAGGAAGGAAGGAAGGAAGGAAGGAAGGAAGGAAGGAAGGAAGAAAGAAAGAAAGAAAGAAAGAGAAAGAAAGAGCATTGAATTTTTATTGTAGAAATGAATTTCTACCAGAAAACCACACCAATCAGCTAGAGATGATATCAAGGAGGCAAAGCCACTTCACAGTTGATAAGGCTGAGCTATTGAGGGAAGCGAGAGCATTTGCTACCTGTGTTAAAAACTAAGTCTTATAAAATATTATGGATTGTCTTTTCCAAGTTTAACTCTAGTTTATTAATTTACTTTGACAGATGTGCCTATTCATGGAATATTATGCTCAGTAAGTAATAAATAGAACATTCTTATGTGTCCTACATTTGTTTTCAGGCCCCAAAGGCATACTTGTAACTAAAACAGGAAATTCCTTGCCATAGCAGGCTTATATTCCATTAATACAAGATAGAAATCAAATAATTTACACAATTATTAAGTTGCAAAATATTATATATTCCACTATGGCTTAAAAATAAATTTTCTAAGTTTCATAGCAACATCTCAAAAGATGCAAGGACAGAAAAAACCTACATTATTATAGTCTATAAGTTAAGCATGAAAGGAAAATATGAATACAATGTGCCTAAAACATTCATTTTTTAAAGTCTTACAGTAGAAACGTAAAAGAAATAACATTTGATCCATTCATAGTACTTCTTGACTGCACTTCTTAAATGCAAGCAATATTAGATGAAATAGAGGAAACTATTCACCAAGTCAATTTTATGAGAAGCGCTTGCTATTCTACTGCAGGAAGAAGTCACACATATAAAGAAACAAAAATCTTTGGTAATGCTAGGTAATTTTATGTATGGTTAAAATAAAATAATCAGTGACACAGAAAGTCAATTAACAAATGAAGAAGAGAAATCCAGGTGGAAAGATCTCTGAGTGACCTTCCAGGATACCCACATCCTTCTCCTGCAACTGATTTAGTTTTCCAGAACCTGCAAACCAAGCACTCCAGGATAAAGAAAGAAAGCACAGGCACATGGAAGTACCAATGCCAATGAGTCCAATGAGTGTCTCAATCTTGTAAATATATGTAGAATGTTTGTGTAGCCTGCTAATAATGAGAACAGCCATTTTTATGATGAGATCAAGTCAGGAAGTTCTGCAGAAACACATAAGCAGTCTCCTAAATCTTGCTAATTGATTCAAGGTTTAATCTAATTCTAAAATACAGTCATTAGGACATCTAACATAGCAAAGCAGCAGAAGCTGATATGTTTTCTTTGAAAGAAAGAAAGAAAGAGAGAGAGAGAGAGAGAGAGAGAGAGAGAGAGAGAGAGAAAGGAAGGAAGGAAGAAAGAAAGAAAACAAAATCAAACTCATACTGTAGCCCAAATGACAAATGATGGCTCAAAGCTCAGATTATGATGTGGAACGGGCAAGGAATGTACAATAGCTCTAGGAGATGGTTGATTTAACACAGCTCGAGGTCCAGCCCAAGTGTGAAAGTATTTGGAAAGACCTGGATCTCTTTTCACAGACCACAACTCCTTTTCTTTGACTAATGGTGCTATGTCTCAAGACACACTTAACATTCTACATATCATTGTTTGGGATTGTTCGTTCACTTGTTCATGTCTTCCTATCTGCATCAGTGTAAAGGGGCATGAGTTCTGAGACACGTGTGTCATTTTCACCATTATGTCTACAGCGCAAAGCACTTCCTGACACAGAACAGAAACTCTTTAAAGGAAGGAGAAAGACCCCCGAGATCTCTTAAACACTAGACCACCAACCAGGCAGCATAGCATACACCAGCTGATATGATGTCCACAACACATATACAGCAGAGGACTCCTGGGTCTGGGTTTAGTCAGAGAAGGTGCATCTAACCCTCATGAGACTGGAGGCCCCAGAGAGTTTTGAGGTCTGGTGAGGTGGGTGGTGGGGGATGGGAACATCCTCGTGGAGACAGGAGGGTGGGAAGGAAGCATGGGATGTGAAAAAATCTGAGAGTGGACTGGGAGGAGAATAAAATCTGGAGTATAAATAAATAAGTAAATAAATAAATAAAGCAAGCAAGCAAGCAAAAGACTTTTACGTTCCTTCTCGTCAGATAAAAAAAAAAAAGGAGAAAGAGGGAATTAAGAAATACAGCTTTTATCTAGTAAAAATGACTTCCTTTTGGGACACCTAGATCCACTGATACCTTTTATAAAAATCTTTAAGATTAGTTTAAGTAATTATACTATAACTCTTGAGTTTTTTCTTTATGTAAATTTACTTCCTTTTAAAATCTTTAAGTAAATATCCATTTAGTTATGAATTTTTAAATTCAGTAAATTATAGTAAAATATATAAAATATTTTTAAAAATTCAATATTATACCAACTATTTGCTGAGCATAGCAGAGGCCTGGAGCATATATAGATTTTGGTATCAGTGGACTAATGTCTTAAAACTTCCCACTTACGAACACCAAAAGAAGACATCACTATAGGTTTTAGTTTCCTAGATATTTCTTTATGCTTTAATACTCTGAATCACAAAATGAAAAATGTATGTGGATGTCTATGGATTAAATATACAATTATATAAACGAGTAGTGATTAAATAATTAATTTCACATATTTACCATTATGTCATCCTTTTAACACTCAACAGTTCTCATGGCAGAGTATAAATCAGAGACATGTTTATTGCTGCCGCTATGTTAAACTAAGCTTTCTTAGGAGAACAGAAATAACACAACTGTCTACAGTGATGTGATTCCCTGGGAAAGACTACCAATGGCTACTCATCACTTCAGTCCTTTGCATTGTAAAGAATTTCATATGGAATCAAAATAAATGAGTAGTTCCCCTACAGGTGATGACTCCAGTGACAGGATTCTGACCAATTACAAACACACACAAACACACACACACACACACACACACACCCAGGATCGTGTAAGAATTCAGTGAAGACAACTTACTAGGTTGAAAGGAAGAACTGTTTATTTAACTCCCTCAATTTGCATCTCTCTAATTTGAATGTGGATGAACTATGAACTGGGACCCAACAGGACCCCCTCCAGTTAACTTGCATCATGAGGCAGCAGTACTAAATGTACATCCATACATCAGAACAAAAATGTTGGAAGTGAAATATCCTAACTGTGGGATGCCATACTGGATAAATTCCACTTTGCTATGCATGAGATCATTTCCATCATTTTTAGCTTTGGGATTCATCACCGGAGATAATCTTTCTTATTTGTTGAAAGTGAGGAAATTTTCATCATGAGAAACTCACAAACGGCTCTAATGCCATGATACTGATGATGAAAAAAGTGCTCATTCTGAGCTCTCCAGTTGCTATGTTCTTCCTTTCTTTATGACCACTTAATCACATATTAATATAAATGGGCTAGAGCCATATGATTTTTGTTTATTGTAAAATAAACATGATTAGAGGGAAAACTAAAGTCTACAAGCATTCTTGCATTTTAGATCGTTTTTGCAATTGTAAAGGTTGACTGACAAAAACAACCTTTTCTTAAACTGCTATTGATATAGTTGCTAAATGATTACATATATATCTGATTAAACTTTAAAATATTTAATAATTCATTTATATATTTTAAAGTTGATCTCATTGACTATTTAATATTCCTGTTTCATTTAAAATCTATATAAAATCCAATGTAATAGATACATAGAAATATAAATCTATGTACAAATATCTATGAAAGAATATTATTAATATTCAAAAATCCAATAGTAAAGCATAAAGCCATATATTACTCTTCACTGAATTCTGTGATGAATTTGCTTGTCTTTATACCAAAACGAAATATATCTATGTCTTGAATAGTAAGAATTTCCCAAGTAAGTAAATGAGAATTAAACCAAAAGACATGCTCTGAATACAGGTGAGATAGAAAAACCTCACAGCACACAAGACAAAACACCCCTCTATGGTGTTTCTCCAGTAGGAAACCTTAGCCTAACACTACTACAGTGATGACTCCGATGACTTCATGGTGGAGTGTGCTGTGTGTGGGGGGGTGCATTTGAGATTAGTACCCATAGAGGCAGGAAGTCTGCACTAGATCCTCAGCATCTATTTCCAGACAGTTGCAAGATACCCAACACTCAGATCCCCTGCAAGACCTGTGTGTGCTCTTAACCACTGAGCAATCTCCGCAGCTCATTAGCAGGGCAGTTTGAAGAGCCCCCTCTTTGTATACCATCTCCTTCCAGTTTCCTCAAATTCCTTCAAGGCCACTCATAAGCAGCACTTTAAGATGCTTCAGATGGGACTGAATTTTAATGATGCTGGAGTGTGACATTAGAAGCCTATTCATACAGTCTATAACAAAGAAGCTTTGGGCAGTGAGAGAGCATGGGGATTATACTTGGAATGCTGTTTGTTTTGTTTAAATGGTGTCCTGTTTTACACCCCATGATCACCCTAAAATACCAATTTTTCTCACCTTGGAGTCTCAGGTACTATAAATCCAGCCACATATCATGAGGCACATAAGACACTACCATATTTTAAGAATTTAAATATTTTAAATTTTTTTCTTTAAATATGAAGCCAATTTTTGAACAGATTTTATTTTTTTGTATGTGTTGCATAAACATCCCTTTTTTTTAAAGCCAGGAAAAATGACCTGCCGTATATCACCACAAAGGAAGGCAGGCTTGGCTTTTATTAGTTTGTTACATTCTCTCTTATTGGGAACTGGAAAATTCTAAAAATCCAATTTGAACAGTCGGCCAAAAGTAGTTTTTGGTTTCATTTGGTTTCATATTCCAGCTATGGTCATTTTAAAAAAAGACATTGGCAAGTGTTAGCTGATTTGTCAAAAGTTTCCATGCTGAATTGGAATTAATAATGACAAGGTGGGTCAGTCAGGCTCTTTCTGATGAGCCTTTCCCACAGAAGAGCCTGGACCTTTGAGTGATCACCCTATGTCTAAATTCCTCTAAATATGAACCCTTTCTATAAACATAAGGAAAGAGAGTTTTATGACACACAGTATAAATATCTCAGTCCTCTTGAGACCTGTATACACTACCTCCAGTGACAGCTGTCAGCTGTGGCCATTATTATAAATTGCCATTAGTGTTAAGTTATTCAAACCAAGCTTCACTTGTTTGAAGGCTAATATTAAAATGGACATATGGAAGTTACTTGTGTTGTGAATAAACTCTGCCTAAATCCATAATAACAAACTTAAATATGTAATCCAACATACAAAAGGACTGTGCATCTGCGGTGTGTTCACAAGTTCAAGGGGTGGTGAGAGGAAGAAAGAGGCTCTTAAATTGTCATCTTCATCATTCATGCAACTTTTGGCTGAGCATATAGCAATACACTGTCATAATGTATTTATCAAGCTAGGCCACAATTTATAATATGATCACCACTTACTAGAATTAAAAGCACTAATTGTTCCTTCAAATGAGTGCAGAGATATTTACTGCACATTGATTTTTGTTACTGTGTATTCGTGGCTCAGTTATCTATCGATCTCTGTTGCAAAGTATGCAGTTACATAAGGTACAATTTTGTTAACTAAACTGTATTCATCATATGTGACAGCTACCAAGAGATGCACTCTTCTGAAACTAAGGGAGATGAATGGATAATGTTTCCACTGCATAAAGTTTTTACATCTGTATTTAATTTCAGTACTGAGATAATACTTTGTTCATGTATACTGAGATATTGATTGGACAGAACTGATTAAATAATACAGATTTTTGCTTTATTCAGCCCTCTCCACTCATCCTCCTTTCTATAGCTGATGCTACATTAAACACTGAGAAGTGTTTCATTCTCAGTATGATCAACCGCCTATGTACCTACTGTGTACAAAGACTGTATCTGATCATACTTTCCATGCTAATTAGTAGGAAATGGAATATAACAACTGGCCAATCTCAGACAACAGATAAAGAGGTTGTGTCACTTTTGACTTCTGCTTATAGAAGCCAAGCCAAGTATTTCACCGACAGAATCTCAGAAATTTAAAATACAGCTTGGTTGTGTGGTTTGTGAGGCTAAGCAGACATTCCACTCTGCCTAGTCTCCTTTGCACAGTTCTCGGTAACATTATTTTAAAGCAAGCATGTGTTCATCAAGATTGAACTATCTCCTGAACCACTTAACAGAATTGGAAACTCCATTGCCACCATTCTCCAACATATGGAAGACTGCATCAGGCACCCACAATCCCCTTCATCAGAGTGAAGCCAGTTTACCTAACTGAAGCGCCTCATTGTTCAGTGAACAGGCACTACCTTGTATACACTATACACTGCAGGTTAAGATTTCCCTCTGGTGAATAGCTTAATTGGATTAAAGTATATACTAATAAATTACATTATCTTTAATAAGTATTTCTTAAATAGTAAGAGTAACGTAACCACTGTACCTTACTCTGATGAACTTCAAGACACCAAACAATTTGATCAGATTGTTTATAGCAACTAAAACTGGAGAGCAGCCTATACAATTGCACCTGAGATTTAGTCCCACAACTATGTGCTTGCTGTCAGGTTCCCATTGAGTCTGAACTTCCCCACATGGTTTTATGGCTCATTACCAAGACTCTGAACCTAGTCTTCTGGCAGACCATTTTGTTTTGCAGGTTCTTACAGTTGGCTGTTGTGTAGCAATTGTCTCTGAGATAAACCCCATTCTTAAGGGGAAGCTTGTTAAGTCATAGGGTGTTCTATGTGGAGGTGAAACATTGCATCCTCTGAAAAGCTCCTTGAGCACAGAAAGTAATAAAAAGTCAAGAGCTTCAAGAAGTCTTTTAAACTGATCAAATACAGTAGGCTTCTTCCTCACCGAGTGAATATAAACAGTAAAGTCTGTGGACATGCTCAGACTAGCCAAGCTAGATGAAAGAGACAGAGAAAAGCCTAGCTTCGTAGAAGAGGTTCAGCCCACCTGAGCCATTTGGTAAGGATGATCTCCAACCTGTTGAGTAGGTGGGGCAGTACATCCAGATTTCAAAGACTCATGAGCCATCATTGCACAGGGTGAGGACAACTTTTGGTAATGCAGCTATCACTGAGTCATTGCTACTCCTGTAAGTAACCACTTTGGCAGAATGCATGCAGGGAAGGCTGTGGTAATCAAGTAAGCTTCCTGGATATGGCCTACATTTTCACATGGCTGTGATTAGTGACTCCTCAAGGGCATGGCCCCAGGACCTTTGTCCCAGGATTGCTTCTTATATGGTTTCTCATGTTTGTCATTGCTGTATTTCCAAATTTTTTCTGATAATGGTGTGATTGAACAAAGAAAGACCCTTGGCCTATAATCTGTTATGATTGATTCCTGGATATTAGCCCAACCTATTGGGAAATTTCCTTCTGATCAACATGTAGATAAACTTTCCTTGAATTAATGCTGTTTAGATGTATTAATGATTTTATAGAAGTCCTGATTTGTCTCAAGTAATTTTAGGAAGTTAAAATAATTGATAAAATGTTTAAGGAGATGGTTGTAGTTGCTTTCCCAGACAGATATAATAAAATTAGATTCAAGAATAGAATGTGCCCCCTCTTCTTAGAACAGTAAGTTAATACTACATGCAAAGGCACACACAGAGCTTTCATGCACTGTAAGCATTTATATCACGCTAGAGAGAACAATAGACTTAGTACAAATTAATGATCAAGGAAAATCATTCATTCTAGGTTTGGTACAAGGATGAGGCCTCAGTTGTGCACCATGATAAAGCTAGGTCATGTCAAACTATTGTTTTTGACATATAATAAGCTTATAAAATGAAAAATACTATAAACATCTAATCAACTTCCTGCTATAACTCCCTCTTGTGTTAGATTTTATCTGTGAGGTAATTTTATAAAGAACTTTTATCTAAACACTGAGAGAAAATTGTGGCTGTTGGGGCTCTGCTCCATAAACTAAATTTGTATATGTGTATATGTGTATCTATGTGTATATATGTCTGTAAGTATGTATGAATGTACAATATGTATATTTCTGTGTATATTACATACATATGAATGTAGGTATATGTGTATGTATATAAGTATAAATATGCACTTCTAATGTCTATTCTATTATGGTATAAATTCTTTGATTATAAATTTTATTCTGTGTTGGTTAGGGATATGACAGGAGACACAGGAACATATTAAGCATAGACAAAATTCCATCAAATACTACCATTCCCTATTTGGTTGGGCTCATAAATATAAACTTTTAGATACAGTATTAGAACTACAAAGAAGTTAGAACTACGAAGAAGCTACTTAAAATAATTGTATGCCAACATCAACAAATATGGAGTATGAAAACATATGTATGAATTGCAGCTCATATGTGACGGAGTGTTCAGACTTAAATAAGATATTTAACTGATCTAAGTCTTAATTTCTTTTTATTTTCTAAAGCACCCTGTCTTTTAAGTTCCCTTCTTCAAGGGAACGTCAGTTAAATACACATATATAAACATCCACATAAGTATACAGACCAGTGTCTAGCTAAATGCAAAGTATTTGACATTTTATAGTTATAGAAATGTTTTAGCATGATCTTCATTTTACTTTTCTTAGAATTATAGGATTATAAAAAAAATGCTAGATTAACGCACAAGACAGAGTGTAGATTTTCCACTGTAATTGTTTTTAGTACAGGATGCCGTGTACGATCTATGTACACTTCATTTTTAACAATCCCACATGGATCTTGTAGAACACATGTAATTCAGCATGACAAAAAGTGGAAAAATCATATCACATCAGAATCACTAAAGCATAAATTTTCCCATCGATATTTTGACATTTCTGACCAGTTAATGAAATGATTAGAGCTAGTGTGCCAAACTTCTTACTTATCTTATTAAGAAAACTAATTTAAAAGTCGATGTTAAAAATCCATTGCTCAAAAGTTTAAAGCAGTACACTGTGATTACTTATAACAACAGGAAATAGATTTATTTTATTTTAAAAAGAGCATGATTTCCTTGCCAGAGATCATCGTTCAAAATAAACTCCCTATTGTTTTGAGGTTCATAACAAAATGTGATGTTATATGCAACTGTTTTTAGTGTACGAGGAGCTAACCCTCAACTTCTACATCTCTTAATAGTTTTTCCAAAAAGTACTAAGAAATGAGAATAAATATAAATTATAATTTACTTTAAGGTTCATAACATCAAATGATATGATGCATGCAAAGACTGGGTATTCTGATAATAGGCTTATAAAACAGCATCCTATCATTGCACACAAGTTATACATTAGGAACACAAAAGACACACCACTCTAGTATCCCACTCCATCACCTACAGAGTGTCTACTGGTTGAAGGAGACTTTACCCTAATGGCTAAGCAAAATGACTATAACTATGCTGTAGATATTACAGAGAACAAAATATTTCTGGGCATACTAACAATATGCTAATAATGATCTTAATAAATGCAAAGCATTTATATAAAAATGAGTAATAATTTCTAGACCTAGATTTACCTCACTGCAATTTGAGATGAGAAAGAAAAATATCTAGCACAAAATCACCTTGTCAATTCAAACAGAATATTTTAAAAATATTTACCTCCGGGCATTTCAGCATCAGTGAATGATCCTGAGTGACATTCTGACCTCTTGACTAATTTACTATACTTTCACTATGAATTATAACTACATTTCACATTTGTACTTAGAAAATAATCTGTATGTTATACAGTTCATTCTTTAAATTAGGATATTTGAAAACATATATCATGTTAGAAAATCTAAAGGTAACAAAGATGTGTATTTGGCACTTATGTTAAAACAATATATTCTGGCTCAACTCTATGAAAATTCAAGATATTAAGTTATTAATTATGTCCTGGTACATGAAACCTAACCTTAGGAGAGTCTTCCTTGGTGCTTGTCTTTCTTTTCAGCAGTGGTTTAAAGTCAGCTTTCCATCTCTTCTCCATGTGGTCATATTTTCTCTTCTTTAGTTTCTGTAATCTTTTCCCTGACTCATCTCAAATTTAGGTACCCCCCAAAAGAAGTTCCTACTTATCCGTTTTTTTCTGTGTAATTTTTTCTTAACTGCACAGATGCACCCTGAAAACCACCCAAAGACTCACAGCATATATCTGTAACCAGTAACTGTTAATTCTGTGCTTTTGCATGTTAATATCAACTCCATTATACTTAATAAAGGACATTTCTTTTAAAATATCTCTATAAAATAACTTAATATGTCATCATTCCAATCACTTTCTCTATCAGGTCTCTTCATATTTCAGAAAATGATAACCTTTGCTTATTATTAAAATCATACAGCAACCTTGGGTCCTCACTTATTTCAATTCAAATAACAAACAAATAACAAACTCCTAACTCACTCAATTAATAGAATTCTATTCTATTAATCCAAAGGATGTCTAAATTTAAAATATATCTTATCTGTTAATTTATCTCATTCCTTTTTTAAATCTTTTTTGTAATTATTTATTGGATATTTTATTTGCATTTCAGATATTATCCTCTTACCCTATTCCTGTCCCTGCCCAGGAACCCCCTATCCCATCCCACATCCTCCTGCTTCTATGAGGATGTGCCCTCACCAACCCCTCACTCCCACCTCCCCACCCTTGAATTCCCCCACACTCAGCATCCAGCCTTCATGGGACCAAGGAACTCCTCACCCATCTATGCCGGAAAAGGCCATCCTCCCCTATATATACAGCTGGATACATATGAACATAGTGGAGCATATGTCCTTGTTATATGTTGGAACATCTTCTGGGTATATGCCTAGGAGTGGTATAGTTGGTTCCTCAGAGGAACCAATAGACTGATTTTCAGAGTGGTTTGCACCATCTTGCAATCCCACAACAATGGAGGAGTGTTGCTCTTTCTCCACATCTGTAATGGCCCATTCTGCTCTGGTCCTCTGGTCAGGGTCTAGCAAGGGAGAGAGTGGGTATGGAGGGGCAAGAGATGCGAAGAATGGAGACAACACAGAGTCTGATCAAGTCTCTCTTATTGAAAGGAAATCCTGGGTATTTATACCCTTACCATGTGCCCTGTACTTGTGGACAAGCACAGCTGAAAGCACTACGCCAGTGTGCCTTGCAGCATGGATATCATGTGCACCTAGCTAGCAGGGTGGAGAATAAATGCACCTTGCAACTGGCAGCACTAAACAGCAAAACAAGATATGCAAGAAAAACAAGATGTTTATCAGAGTGTGCTCAGCTGTTGTGGGCTGTCGAAAACAAGTCTCTTGTCAGGGTGTATGGCTCAAGATGGCTGCAAAGATGATAGGTGCTTTCTGCTAAGAATTGGCTTCCAACACATACACTCACCAGCATCTACTATCACCTGAGGTTTTGATCTTAGCCATTCTGACTGGTGGGAGATGGAATCTCAGGGTTGTTTTGATTCGAATTTCCATGATGACAAAGGATATTGAACATTTCTTTAGGTGCTTCTTGGCCATTCGAGTTTTCTCAGTTGAGAATCCTTTGCTTAGCTCTGTACACCATTTTTAAATATGGTTATTTGGTTGTCTGGAGTCTAATTTCTTGAGTTCTTTGTATATATTGGATATTAGTCCTCTATCGGATGTGGGATTGGTAAAGATTTTTTCCCAAAGTGTTGGTTGCTGTTTTGTCCTATTGACAGTGTCCTTTGTCTTATAGAAGCTTTGCAATTTTATGAGGTCCCATTTGTCAATTCTTGATCTTAAAGCATAAGCCATTGGTGTTCTGTTCAGGGACTTTTCCCCTGTGCCTACATATTTGAGGGTCTTCCCCACATTCTCTTCCATTAGTTTCAGTATATCTGGTTTTATGTGAAGGTCCTTTACCCACTTGGACTTGAGCTTTGTACAAGGAGATAAGAATGGATCGATTATCATTCTTCTACATGTTGTCCTCCAGTCGAACCAGCATCATTTGTTGAAAATGCTGTCCTTATTCCACTGGACAGTTTTAGCTTCTTTGTCAAAGATCAAGTGTTCATAGGAGTGTGTGTTCATTTCTGGGTCTTCAATTCTATTCCATTGATCTTCCTGCCTGTCTCTGTACCAATACCATGCCGTTCTTATCACTATTGCTCTGTAGTACAGTTTGAGGTCAGGGATGGTGATTCCCTCACAAGTTCTTTTATTGTTGAGAATAGTTCTTACTATCCTGAGTTTTTTTGTTATTCCAAATGAGTTTACAAATTGCTCTTTCTATCTCTATGAAGAATTGATTTGGAATTTTGATGGGGACTGCATTGAATCTGTAGATTGCTTTTGGCAAGATGGCCATTTTTACTATAATAATCCTGCCAATCCATGAGCATGGGATATCTTTTCCTTTTCTGAGATCTTCTTTGATTTCTTTCCTCAGAGACTTGAAGTTCTTGTCATACAGATCTTTCACTTGCTTGGTTCGATTCACACAAAGGTATTTTATATTATTTGTGACTATTGTGAAGGGTGTCATTTCCCTAATTTCTTTCTCAGCCTGTTTATTCTTCCAGTAGAGGAAAGCTACTGATTTGTTTGACTTGATTTTATATCCAGCCACTTTGCTAATGTTGTTTATCAGGTTTAGGAGTTCTCTGGTGGAAGCTTTAGGGTGACTTAAGTTTACTATCATATCATCTGTGAATAGTGAAATTTTGACTTCTTCCCTTCCTATTTTTATCCCTTTGACTTCCTTTTGTTGTTTAATTGCTCTGGCTAGGACTTCTAGTACTATATTGAATAGAAAGGATTAGAGTGGGCAGTCTTGTCTAGTACCTGATCTTAGTGGGATTACTTCAAGTTTCTCTCTATTTAGTTTGTTGTTGGCTACTGGCTTGCTGTATATTGCTTTTACTATGTTTAGGTATGGGCCTTGAATTCCTGATCTTTCCAAGACTTTGATCATGAAGGAATGTTGAATTTTGTCAAATGCTTTCTCAGCACCTAGTGAGATTATTATGGTTTTTTTTTTCTATGAGTTTGTTTATATAGTGAATTACATTGACAGATTTCTGAATATTGAACCATCTCTGCATTCCTGGGATAAAGCCTACTTAATCATGATGAATGATTGTTTTGATGTGTCCTTGGATTCTGTTTTTGAGAATTTTATTGTGTATTTTTGCATCGATACTCATAGGGGAGATTGGTCTGAAGTTCTCTTTGTTGGGTCTTTGTGAGGTTTAGGTATGAACATGATTATAGCTTCATAGAACAAAGTGTGTAGTGTTTCTTCTGTTTCTACTTTGTGGAATAGTTTGAATAGAGTTGGTATTAGGTCTTCCTTGAAGGTCTGATAGAATTCTCCACTAAAACCATCTGGTCCTGGGCTTGTTTTGGTGGGGAGACTTTTAATGACTGCTACTATTTCTTTAGGGGTTATGGGGCTGTTTAGATGGTTTATTTGCTCCTGATTTGTCTTTGGTACCTGATATCTTTCTAGAAAGTTGTCCATTTCATCCAGATATTCCAGTTTTGTTGAGTATAGGCCTTTGTAGTAGGATCTGATGATTTTTTGAATTTCCTGAGTTTCTGTTGTTATTTCTCCCTTTTTAGTTGTAATTGTATGAATTTGGATACTGTCTCTGTGACCTATTGTTATTCTGAATAAGGATTTATCTATCTTGTTGATTTTCTCAAAGAATCAGCTCCTGTTTTTTTTTATATATTTTGTATAGTTCTTTCTGTTTCTACTTGGTTGATTTCAGCCCTTGCTTTTGGAGCATAGATGTTCAGAATTGAGAGTTAATCTTGGTAGATTTTTCCTTTGATGAGTATGAAGTTTCTTTTCTTACCCTTTTTGATAACTTTTGGTTGAAAATCAATTTTATTTGATATTAGAATGTCTACTCCACCTTGTTTCTTGGGACCATTTGCTTGGAAAATTGTTTTCCATCCTTTTCTCTGAGATAGTGTCTGTCTTTGTCACTGAGGTGCATTTCCTATATGCAGCAAAATTCTGGGTCTTGTTTATGTATACAGTCTGATAGTCTACATCGTTTTATTGGAGAATTGAGTCCATTGATGTTAAGAGATATTAAGGAAAAATGATTGTTGCTTCCTGTTATTTTTGTTATTAGAGGTGGAATTATGTTTCTGTAGCTATCTTCTTTGGGATTTTTTGGAAGATTACTTTCTTGCTTTTTCTAGGTTGTAGTTTCCCTCCTTGTGTTGGACTTTTCCATCAGTTATCCTTTGAAGTACTGGATTTGTGGGAAGACATTGTGTAGATTTGGTTTTGTCGTGGAATATCTTGGTTTCTATAATTATTGAGAGTTTTGCTGGGTATAGTATTCTGGGCTGGCATTTGTGTTCAGTTAGGGTCTGTATGATATCAGTTCAGGATCTTCTGGCTTTTATAGTCTCTGGTGAGAAGCCTGGTATCATTCTTATAAGTCTGCCTTTATATGTTACTTTACTTTTTTCCCTTACAGCTTTTATTATTTTTTCTTTGCTTTGTGCATTTGATATTTTGATTATTGTATGATGGGAAGAATTTCTCTTCTGGTCTAGTCTATTTGAAGTTCTGTAGGCTTCTTGTATGTTCATGGACATCTCTTTCTTTAGGTTAGGAAAGTTTTCCTCTATAATTTTGTTGAAGATATTTACTGGCCCTTTAAGTTGGGAATCTTCACTCTTATCTATACCTATTATTCTTAGGTTTGGTCTTCTCATTGTGTCCTAGATTTCTTGAATGTTTTGAGTTAGGAGCTTTTTTCATTTCGCATTTTCTTGGCAGTTGTGTCAATGTTTTCCATGGTATCTTCTACACCTGAGATTCTCTGTCCTATTTCTTGTATTCTGTTGGTGATGGTTGCATCTATGACTCCTGATCTCTTTCCTAGGTTTTCTATCTCCAGGTTAGTCACCCTTTGAGATTTCTTTATTGTTTCTACTTCCATTTTTAGATCCTGGATGGTTTTGTTTAATTCCTTCATCTGTTTGGTTGTGTTTTCTTGCAATTCTTTAAGGGATTTTTGTGTTTGTTCTTTAAGGGCGTCTACCTGTTTACCTGTGTTCTCCTGTATTTCTTTAAGGGAGTTATTTATGCCCTTCTTAAAGTTTTCTATCATTATCATGAGAAGTGATTTTAATTCTGAGTCCTGCTTTTCTGGTATGATGGGGTGTCCAGGGCTTGCTATGGTAGGAGAACAGGGTTCTGATGATGCCAAGTAACTTTGGTTTCTGTTGCCTGGTTCTTGTGCTTGCCTTTTGTCATCTGGTTAACTCTAGTGCTGCCTGTACTCACCATCTCTGACTGGAGCCTTGTCTTTCCAGTTATCTTGCTTGTGTCAGAACTCTTCAGAGTCCAGATGTCTGTGAGATCCTGTGATCCCAAGATCCTGGGTAGAGGAACTCCTGGAACTCAGACCACCTCTAGGATCCTGAAATCCTGCTGTCCTGAGTGCAGCAGTTCCTCTAGGATGTCTCAGGATATGGTGTCTTCATGGGAACAAACCCGTAGAAATCTACTTTTTCATTAGGTAGGTGTTCACTGTTCTGAGTGTAGTGGCTCCTCTAGAATGGCTCAGGATATGATGTCTTCACTGAAGCAGACCAGCTAGGTGTCTGCCCCAGCCAAAAGTATCAAGTGAGGGCCCAAAGGGGAAAGAGTTTTGGTAGCTGATGGGTCCTGAGCTCCCCAGACTCCCAGTTATAGCTCTGTTGCATAGGGCAGTGGAAGAGTGTTCTTACTGGCTGTTCTGAGTGCAGTGGCTCCTCTAGGATGTCTCAGGATATGGTGTCTTCATGGAAGCATACTAGCTAGGTGTTTTCCCAGCCAAAAGATATCCCATTCCTTTTGACAATAACCCAAATCAACATTACCTCTCCCATACCTTACTACAGTAGATTCCAAATTGTCTAGCTGATTTTATTCTAATATTGGCCTATACTGGTGTGAAAAAGTAGATTTCTGAACCTCATATATTGTGTTGGGTTGTCTTTCCTTTTCAAGGGTGAAGTACATGCCAGGCATAGGACCTCATGTCTGTAATCTAGATAGTCTACCACATGAGGATTTCAAGGTCAAGACCACTGTAGACCACAAAGTGAGGTCTTGTTTCAAAACACAGACAATAAGAGGGATGGTTGTGAAACTCAGTCTTATGGGCTGACTTCCTAGTGTGTGTGATCAGCAAAACAAACACGAATACACAACAGCCTTATAGAGCTAGGGTGAGAAGTATTTTAATCTTCCAAATTATTCCA
The DNA here is from genome assembly GCF_004785775.1 of Grammomys surdaster. Taxonomy (NCBI): domain Eukaryota; kingdom Metazoa; phylum Chordata; class Mammalia; order Rodentia; family Muridae; genus Grammomys; species Grammomys surdaster. The sequence goes on along the minus strand of NW_021604567.1, from coordinate 13,612,666 downwards.
AGGAGAAAGGTTAGGTTTAAAAATGCTTCTTTGGACCTAAAAGGAACAGAGAGATGGGGGTTGTGGGCAATGACTGTGAGAAATACATTTGAGAAGGTAAAATTATTTACAATGCAAGTCAAATTAAGTATCAAAAATATACACTTGTGGACTAGAGGAAAATTAACTTTTAGCATAAATGCATTTAAAAGGCATGTTTAAAATGTTAGTTTGGGTAAGAACTATGAAGAAAAACCTGAACTGAAGAAAAGACAAAGCCTTAATGCATTTTTAAGTCAAGTATTTGATTGTCAGTTTGGAATACTAAATGTATTGCTCATAAGAATTAAATTATACATATCAAGTCCTAAAGCTTAAAACTTTTCTTCCTGAAAACTTTTGAATATAAAATTTTTGTGTTACCTAGCATTCATGGAAAGACAATTAGTTTTTAATTCAATGGATAGTACTTAAACTGCTATGTAACGTAAGTATCTGTGATCTATATTTTTCTACATGTTGTATGATTTTGTCTTATAGGAATAAAGTAATCATGAATTGCTTGAATAAGTTTGAAATAAAACAGAATAATAACAGGTGAAGAATAGTAAGCCAGAGTTATATTTATGATTATTTTCTAAGTCTGTCTTCTGATACAGAGTAGAATTCACTGGTTGCAGGTGGCAAAGGAGGAACTATTAAAAAGGGGACCGGAGCAAAACAGAAAAACACTACATCAATTAAAATTGGAATCAGACTCTGAGCCTGTCCATTCAAGGGTATATGGCTATTGGAAATGGTCCTGTGAGCAGAAGGCTGAGGTTGATATGTCACTTAAAATCAATTAAATGCTGTCCTGCAGAGAGTTGAATTTAATATCAGGTAGAGTGGGGAGGAATGAAGAGGTGAATGGATTTCTGATTTTTCTCTTATTTTCCTTGGCTATAATAGCTTCTGCAGTCACAGAATTTGAGTTCAGAAAGTATTAGTTGCCAAGATGAAAGGTCTTCTGTGAAAGCTAGTACATAAGCCAGAGAAAATTCTTCACAAAAATTCATGTAAGCAGAGTACCTACGTAAGAATTATTTTTCAAAGACAATGTTTAAAACTAAAAGATAGAAACAATATAGAGACTCAAAAGAAACATGCATTCCCCTGCAACTTATCTTAGTTGACAGGTTATAAAATGGCACATGTCAAAGTATTGAGTACAGTTTCTATATTCACAGTCAATCTTCAGTACAATGCAATGACTTTTTAACTGTATTCCTAAGAGCGGCAGGAATCCGCTTCTGTAATGTACATCAACAATATCCATCCCACCTACCACCATCAGCCCCGTGATGATAAACTGCAGAGCTCCTGATATTTTATTATAAAACCTTTCTCTCTAAACTTTTCACTCAAGGACATAAGTCTTCTGAACTGTATTAAAGACATTTCCCGGAAAGACTCATTCTATTCTTTGTTTTGTACTTTGAGTAACTTCTATCTTTCTTGGAAAATCCACCTAAGCTACTCTGTGTTGTAGCATGTGCAGACTTTTTGATCACTAATTATGTTCATTTTCTTTATTTATTTCTATAGCAATCATGATGCTGCACAATCTAACTTGGGGGTCGAATGTTTAAATATACCATCTCATTATTTGGGGATATCTTTGAATGACAATAAATGATTATTTCTCTAAATAAAAATGCAATGTTCTTGCTAAATGGAACACAGGAAATAAAACCTCAAATATAAATATATTAGAGGAATATAAATATATTAAATTAGATGAATTATCAAATAATTGCTTTTCATTAGCATTACAAGAATTCTAAAATACAAGCTTGATCAATATTAAGGAGCAGAATTTTGAGAACTTTTAATTTTTCTAAGCTTTTTAAGTTTCTACCCTGATTACTATGTATCTATTTGAATACTTTGTTTTTCAAGATTACTTTAAACTTAAGTTATAAAATCTAAAATATCAAATGACTGAAAGAATGACATTCTGTTGATCAACTAAGCATTAAAAGTATAACCTATGCTCAGATGTAGCTGAGTCTAGATGTTTGCTATTTTGCATCTTTGTTTCACATCAGGACACTGTTAACTTCTATAATTGGATTCATTTTAGCAGAATCATTCTATACAAGGAAAGAACAGTTGATAATAAAAATGTTTTACAAACAATAACCACAGCAATCTGGACAGATGGAGAAAGAATCTTGTCCATTAGACCAGCAATAATCTCATGAGGATCTATCTAGTCTGGGTTGCTAGTCTGACCAACTGCTGTGGCTGGAATAAAATGCTAATAAGTTCAGTCTGAAGAAATAGGATCATCTGGTTTCTACTGCATCGGTGGAATAATGTCAATGTGATTGCTAAATTAAAATTTGGAGGCTTCTACCAAAAACAAAGGCATGGGGAAGGGAGAGTTTTATCTCTTGACTGAGGTGAAAATGTAGATAGCATGTCAAGTATCACTGGACAGAACTGGTAACTGAAAGATGGAGATGAAAAGGGCAAAGATGATGTTATCTTAGGTTGTTCATAGTGCTTTGTTAAAATACCATAGGACAGGTGTTTCTAAATAGTAGGAATATATCTCTGGCAGGTCTATCAGGTGGAAAAGTCAGGTCGAGGTGGTAGCAGATTCAGGTCTAATAAGAACCTCTTCTCTACTTCTCAGATGGAGCCTCTGGTTGTAGAACAGTGTGAAAGCATCAACAGCTCTCTAAAGCCTTCTTTGTAGGGGTACTAACTCTACACAGTACACTGAATCCCTGGTTAACTAATCACTTTCCTAAAGACTCAACTTCCTAGAAATTATACAGGAGGATTAAGGTACAATATGAAATGTGCATCACAGAGTTACACAGCAAAGAAGCAATAATCTATTTAATATTGTAAGTAAGCTTTTACCTTTGTGGTAAGGGAAAAACTATTCTGATGGTCATTGTGAAATCAAGGACTGTCTGAAGCTTCATATCAGATGTGAACTATGGGCCAATAACGAGGGAAGGTTCACTTCTGCTGCATTTTAGAACGTGACACATTAGAGCAGTCAGTAGGTAATATGTCAGTCTCAGAAAACATAGCTACATTTTTTGGAAAAATATGAAATATATTTCTCTATCACAACACAGGTAAAGAGTCTAAATGTATAGTAAATTAGTCTTTGTAGAACTGATATTTATCTTAATTCAAAAACATTCTGATATTATTTTAGCTAGCTAAAATTTCTAAGAGCTCCTCCAAATCTGGCCATATAAAAATGAAATACATGCTATAGCATAACTGAACTTCAAAAACATATCAATGCTAGTTCACAAATACCTAGCAACATGATTTTATTTAGAAAAGTTTCCAAAACATACAGAAATGTAAATAAAGACATGGATTTGTGGTGCTGAGACTTAAGCATGAGGGAATCATGTGAAGAAGTAGCTATGTGGTTTCCTTCTGTGGTGTTAACAATATTCTAAAATGTACTGTGCTAATCATTACAGAACTTTGAGACTATACAAGAATGTTAAACAATTTACTTTAAATTCATAAGGGTGCATGATTTCCAAACTGTCATCACAGATGTTATAAGGTTAAAAGTCTTTTGGAATATATATAAAACTACTATAGCTATATCAAATTGTCTTGTGTTGTAATATAGTGTCTTTTATTCACTATAGTACAGTAAATTTGAAGATTTAGCAGCTCTCATTTTTTCACAGGCTTGGTTAAATAAAAGATAAGGAAAATCTCAAAACTCTCCTGCAATGTTACCTGGCAACACACAAAGACTCGGGCACAGGGTAGGACATCAGTTTCCCCAGGTTAACCTTTCAAGGTCTGAATGTTTTCATGAATATGATAAAGAATATGAAAGTAGATAGTTTAGTCACAAACTACTACAATAAATGGAGTGATTATGTGATTAAGTTGACGTGACAAGATATGTAATTCAACAATTACAAACAGATACAGTCTAATGATTTAGGTTCACAAAGAGGAAAAGACAATAATATTAATATCGAGCCAGACAGTACAGAAATATTTTCATGTGAAACCTGTACAGAGTACTGGTATAGCTTTTGGAAACATTATATAAATTTAATCATAAAAAGAAAAAGTGATATTACATCAATAGGATACATATTCATAATTGATTTAAATAATATGTATTTGTGATGGTGAAACAAAGTAGTTCATATAATCCTTAAGGAATATTAAATATTCATTTTAGCAATTGAATATCTGAAAATAATTACCTTACATGTTTGTCTTAGACAGTGTTATATCAACTTGACACAAGCTAAGGTCATTGGACAGGAAGGAGAAAACATCAGTTCAGAAAATGCCTCCATAGAGTTGAGCTCTAGGGTAGCCGGTTGAGGATTTTCTTTTTTAAATATTATCATTATTATTATTATTATTATTCTTTTCCTTTTTGTTTTTACACTCCAGATTTTATTCCCCTCCTGGTCCACCCTCTTACAGTTCCATATCCCATACCTCCCGTCTGCCCCCCAGTCTCTACAAGGATGTTCCTATCCCCCTCTATCCCACCAGATGTCTAAACTCCCTGGGGCCTCCAATCACTTGAGGGTTAGGTTCACATTCTCTGAATAAACCCAGACCCGGAAGTGCTCAGCTGTATTTGTGTTGGGATGGCCCAACACACTGTGAGTGGTACAGTCACTGTGCTGGTGGTCCTTGGTTTTTATAAAATCAGGCTGAGTAAGCCACAAGAAGTAAGTCAGTGAGCAGTCCCATGACTTGTGCATCAGCCTGCCTTCAGGTTTCTACCTTGCTTGAATTCCTGTCCAGATTTAATTCCGTGATGAAAGTAATATGGACTATGGATGAGTAAGGCAAGTGAACCCTCTCCTCTCCAACTTATTCTTCGTTATGGGCTTTTATTGCAGCAGTAGAAACCATCACTAAGACAATGTCTATATTAAATAATTGTAGATAGCTGTTCATACAATAATACTAAAACACAAACTCAAAGACAAACAGATGTATGCAGCAGAGAACAAGAGTCTGTCTTAAACAAAGGAGCATGAGGACTAACAACAGACTGCCTTCTGACCTTTATGATACTCAGATCCCTGTTTTTTTTATTGAAATAAGCAGTATGCATCTCATGGCAAGCATCCTGCAAATGGTGCTATAAGATTTAAGACACTATTTACATTACCTAAATAGAATATATTATTTGATATGAAAGGACATTGTACTAGTAATATAAAAGGCACTCTTTCAAATATTTTCTCTTCATCCAATTTAAGCTGGATTTTTAGTAATGACTCTCATCCTAGAGAGCCTAGGATTTTTTTGTTTTTGAAATTAACAACCTAAATTAGAGTTCCATTACACAAACTGATTGTATTTAAAACAATTATACTCAAACATTTGTGTCTTATTAAGAAGTACTCATTACGTATTTACTGTGCCTCAAAATGGAAAACATTTTGAAAGTGAATTTAAAGGATATCTTATTAAATTAGAACTTCCTATAATACAGAGCCACAATCAACATTGCCTGCTTTCAAAAGAGGGCAGAGGTCAGATCTCTCTCTGAGCTGAGAGGAAAATACTATTCCATAAGAGCCTTAAAAAGAAGGTATAGTACAACACTGCGCATCCTGTAAGTGCTTCTTTTTAAAACATTTTTTTGTAAGTATAAAATACCATAGCTTTATTTCTTTTATGCTAGCAAGTGCTAACATCATAAATGCATCTTCATTGAATAAAAGATCAACCCAATAAATACATTCCTTTAAATGACATATGTACAAGGTGAAATCAGTTTAACAATAGTAAGACGTTCTTGAAGAAAGAGTGAGATCATGGAGCAGATAAACCGGAACAACTCTGCCTCCTTAAGGAAAACACTATTTAAGGCTGGGAGTGTTATATACATAGTTCTGTTGAGAGAGTACTTATCTCAAAGGTATGAGCCTAAGTTTGGTGCCCAACACTGCATCTGGGGGTTATTATGTTTTTACTCAGGAGGTAAGTTGAGATTGTTACTTACACCATACTTTAAAGCACTCTTGCTCTCCTTTTGAAGTACTTACTGGGAGATATGAGATCCTTTCTTAACACATACACACACACACACACACACACACACACACACACTATAAGTTAGGTGGTATTTAAAAATCTATAGTCTGTAAGTCACATTTCTAGATTTGTTATATGTAGAATTCATATGAGTATGTTTTTACTCATAAATATAAAGTCATTCCTCCCTAAAGAGTGAGATTGAAAGCCAGCTAGGAGATGGCAACCCCACAGGAAGATCAACAGTCAACTAACCTCGACCCCTGGGAGCTCCCAGAGACTGAGCCACCAACCAAAGAATAAACAGAGGCTGGTCTAAGGCTCCCAACACATATATAGCAGAGGACTGCCTTATCTGGCCTCAGTGGGAGAGGATGTACCTAATACTACAGAGACTTGATGCCCCATTGAGTGGAGGAATATGGGCAGTGGAAGCTCTTCCAAATTGAAGGGGAGGGGATAAGAGAGGAACACTGAGAGGAGGGACAGGGTTGGTAACATTTGTAATGTAAATAAATAAATAAATAAATAAACTCCTGAGGGAGTTCTACATATAACAAATGTTAGAAATGTGACTTACAGACTACAGATTTTAAATATTACCTAATTTATAGTGTGTGTGTGTGTGTGTGTGTGTGTGTGTGTGTGTGTGTGCATTAAGAGAGGATCTCATATCTCCCAATAAGTACTTCAAAAGGAGAGCAAGAGTGGAGTGCTTCAAAAGTATGGTGTCAGCAACAATCTCAGCTTCAAGTACAACTGAAAACACCAGTGATTGTCAGTGCTGAGTCACCCACAGGAAATAAGAAAACAGGTCATGACAACATGAGAAGAGAGCTGCAAAGCAGAAAACAGTGTTAGATCAAAAAATGAAAACAAAACGAAGGACAGCTACAGTGAATTGTGAGTAGCAACAGAGAAAACTTCCTATGCAGATACAAAGGGCACTGTCTTATTCAGGCTTAGTTAAAGTTGTATGTCAGGACTCCTAATAAAAAATAGGAAAATTATACCCCTGATTACCTAAGATGTTCCTCTCACTTTGCCAAGCTAATCATCCCATTGTATTCTGGTCAGAAAAATAAAGACTTGGGTCAATGTACTAAACCAAATAACATTCAACTTAGATGTACAGAATTTAAACTTAGCCAGAAACTCTGTAAGAAATAGATAAGAGACAGTAAAATCAAACCATGAATATAGTTTGTAAAATGTGGAAAATATATACCTATGGATATATAATTTGTATCTAGGCAATCCAGTGTATGAAATATCTAATATTTGAATAATTGTAAAAGTATGGGCACCAAGAATATTGCTGATGATTAGAGTCCCCATCAGAAAATCCAATATAAATGAATAAGCAGTAGAGCTTTATTAAGCCTAGCAAAAATACCAAATTTTCATATCTCTTCTTATTGACTTCATGTAAATAATTGGTTTATTTAGTCTAAGATACACTTAAAGCCTCCTTTAGGAAAGTTTAACAACTGAATATCTGTGTGGAATTTGTTCCATAGTTAAATCACTCAAAGTGGAAGGATCCACTTTGAATCTAGATTTTCTGAAGGTGTAGAATATACCCTTAATTTACACCTTTGAGGTGGGAAGATACACCTTTCCTATAGATCGTATATGTATAAAGGACATGGAAGAAGGAAATTCTCAATTTCTGCATGTTCTAGGTCTTGAGAGCAAGCCCATTCTATGGCATTAGAGTCTATTTCTTTGAGATAAATACACATACTGAGACTTCCAGTCTTGTGGACTGAACAACGTCTAGATTCTTGAAACTTCTGCTGTTAGGCAGCCATTGTTGTACTAGGTGGCAATCTAAAGGTGATTTAAAACACACACACACACACACAAACACACTTTCCCTATATATAAATATACATGGTGTTTATTTTATGTATAGTGAATACATATGTATATAGGAATACATATATGTGTATACAGACATATACATAAATATCATTTGATCTATCAATTCTTTTTCTCTAGAGAACCATGACTGATACATGCAATATATCAGTACACTCAGCTTTAACAACTGACCCTCATCTTCCCTGGATCCCAAGCTTAGCCTGGCTTCCATGTTTCTCTTAGGATCATTGATGCCATTCATTGTCAAAGCACTGAGAATAAGTACTGGTTCATACTCTGTGGTAGAAGCTGTAGATGGAATATCCATGTTTGCTTCCTCTCTCTAATAGTCAGAGAATACTGTGGACAAGTGGAGATAAGGAATGTTAAGACTCAGATGATAGAGAAGGGTGCTCTAAAATGCTTCTTCCAGACATGACTTGGATATTGTATATACAAACTCAATGCAGCTATAGTTATCTTTACAAAATAAGACCAAGATAGCTAAAATTCCAACTTTGATATGGGATAGGACCCTGGGCTCTCACCCCAGCTAAAGAGCTAATCGCAGTTAATGTCTGCTGTGGGAGTAAAAATTATCTTTCTTTAGGGATGTAGTAACTAGTAAGTTGGTCCTACTAGCAAGCATACGTAGGCAGGACTATCTGGACTTAGTGAATTTTATTTGAAAAGAAGAGGTAGAAAAACAAAGAAAGGAAGAAATAAAGAAAGAACACAAATTTGGGAGAAGTAATGTGCTTGGTAAAGAAGGAGATTTGGAGGGGAAGAGAGAGAAAAAGGTATGATCGTGGCATCCTGCATATGATATAAAGCTCCATTCAGTAAACGGATGATTGATGTTAGGTTTCAACACATTAATGCTCTAAATTCATCAAGTACGGATTGGCTTGTATATGCGTGCCCAGGGAATGGCACTGTAAGGAGGTGTGGCCTTGTTGGTATAAGTGTGTCATTATGGGTGTGGGCTTTAATGCCTTTGTCCTAGATGCTTTGAAGCCAGTCTTCTCCTAGCAGCCTTCAGATGAAGATGTAGAACTCTCAATTCCCTTTGCACCATGCCTACCTGGATGCTGCCAGGTTCCTGCCATGATGATTATGGACTGAGCCTTTGAACCTGTAAACCAGCCCCAATAAAATGTTTTTTTTTTTAATAAGATTTGCTTGGTCATGGTATCTGTCCATAGCAGTAAAAACCTAACTAAAACAGAAGCTGGCACCAGGAACTGAGTACTTCTGTGACACAAGGCCGGACCATGCTTATTTATTTGGCAGAGTGTGGATTTGGGGACTTTAGATTTGGAAAGCACTGGCATCCTTTAAGTGGGGGCTTGATGGGATATCCTAGTAAGAACATTGAAGACTTGGTTGCTAAGAGTGATTTGAACTGTGCCTACCTGACCTATGAGATTTTAGTGAAGAAGAATTTCAGGATGTAGCATAGAGACTGTTTTTGTGGGTTTTAGTGAAGAATATGGCTGCTTTTTGCAACTGGCCAGTCTGCCTGAGTCTACTATGAAGATATTTAGATTAATAAAAGATTGCTTTTAAAAAGGAAATCTCAAAATAGCCTGGTATAAATTCTGTTGTGTAGTTGTTAAAGTTTACTCTTATGAAGAACATTTTAATGAAAAGGAGTAAGCTGAGAAAGGAAAAATACAAAATATATGATTTGAGTATTAAAGGAGCACCAGGAAGTAGAGTAGGGGTGAATTCTATGTTCTAGGAGATAGCAGATTAAGGGAGTGTAACTTTAGTGCAAAATCCTACCCAACTAAATTTAGGTCTAGGCAAGGTGGTACACACCTTTAATCCTAGGAGATAAAGCCACGCAGATCTCCAAGTCCAAGGTCAGCATGGGACAGAGCAAGTTCTAGGTGAAGAAAATCTTACATCCAAGCTTGGTGCACAAATTTAATCCCAGGAGACAGGCATGCAAATCTCTGAGTTCAAGGTCAATCCACAGAGCAAGATTCAGGACAACCAGGCTTAGACAGTGAAGGAGCTGGAAAACAGAAAGGTGGTGACAATGTAATAGAACAAGGGGGTCATGTTTCAGTTCCTGCAAGCAGCAGAACTCGGCAGCTTCGGCCATGTGGCTCTGGCTTTAGAGTGAAACAAAAGTGAAAAAAAAATGATGCTGGTTAGCTAGAGCTAAATTAGTGGTGGTTAAGTAGAGACCAGCATCCTTGAGGTGAAATCTTCTGGGAAGTGATTTCTGAGAGAACAACAAAGCTATGTACCAGAGATAGCCAAGAGTGTACCTTGAATTGCAGCTGAATGTGGTAACGTGTAAGAGTCACCCAAATGGTACTTGTTTTGAAGGCATGAAGGGGTTATGAAGAACAGCTGAGGCTTGGCACTGTGAGAGGTCATGGAAGGTCATTTGTGAAAGTGCAGCCTCAGTTGCAGATGGTGTCCCAGGACTTAAGGAGTCATGCATAGATATTGAGGTTTGGCACCATGAAGAGAGCCTCTGAGAGGCTTCTGGGGAAGCCTAGTGACAGCAGAAGACTACAGTGTAATGGAGATATTCGTACTATGAGATGAGCACCAGGAACAGCAGCAGCACTGGAGTGGAGTGGGGTCAACGAGAGCTTACAGTACTACAGAGGACAGAGCTGGAGATGTTACCCATGCCTTTTGTAGGACCCCACAAGATCATGTGTGGATCCCAGACATTGGAACAAGAAGCAGTGAAGCTGAAGTTGACTTGGAGACTCCAAGATGTTAAAGATGCCAGAGTCATAGGATACTTGCCCAGGAAAACTGATAACAGGGAGTAGAACCAGCCCAGGAGAAAGATCTGTGTTGGCAGTCAACAAAGATGAAAAAGGAATGGAGACCTGAATAACTACTTTGACATCATACATGGAGATTCAGAGTTTGGAGTTTGCCCAGCTGGTTTCCTGTCTCAGTTTGGGGATTACAGTTAAATAATTGGATGAATCTCAGAAGAGACTTTGTTCTTTGGACTTTTATCATTGTTGAGACTGCTATAGGCCATGGGGATTTTAGAAGTTGGACTAAATATACTAAATATTATGCTATGGCTAGGTATGGCCCCCACAGTGTCAAGTGTTTGAACAAACCTATGGGGACCAGGGAGTAGAACATGGTGATTTGTATACTTGATCCAGGGAGTGGCACTATTAGAAGGTATGGCATCATTGGAGTAGGTCTGTCAATGTGTGTGGGCTTTAATACCCTCCTCCTAGCTGCCTAGAAGCCAGTCTTCTAGCAGCCTTTAGATGAAGATGTAGAACTCTCAGCTTCTTATTCATTGTGGCTGCCTGGATGCTGCCTGTTTCCCACTTGGATGATAATGAACTGAGCCTTTGAACCCGTAAGCCAGCCTCAATTAAATGTTGTCCTTATAGATTTGCTTTGGTGATGGTGTCTGTTCACAGAATTAAAACTCTAACTAAGACAAAGTATGAAATGCTGAAGATCATAGCAAAGTTAGAATTCCTGTTTAATTGCTGCAAACTTTGCTTTACATAGAATAATCTGATGCTAGATAATATCAGGAGTTTTAATTTGCCCCTCTGTACCACAATCCATAATTAACTGTGATGCTATAGGCAGGTTCTCTCTTCAAGGGCTGCTTTCTAATGTGGGACCACAGGCATTGTTCTCAAATCTCCTCAGATTACATGATGACCAAGCATAACAACATTTTGTAGCCGGAGTGGCAATAAAGCAATAATCTAGAGATAGGCTGTTCAAAAGATTGCATGTCAGCTACAAAGAGTGGCTGACATTTAGATACGATATTGATGCTCAATTTAGTTCAAGCAGTTTTTAAAAGGGCACCATTCAGACAGCCTATGAAGTTCCTCAGGTCAGGTTGAAGATTGCCCTGAAAACAGCTTCAGTCCTCTTGCTTGAATGGTAAATAAAATGTGCAACTTTTGGTAATGGATACAGTAACACATCCAATGTTGATGCTATGTTGTAAAAGGATACATGTTGCATAGACTCAACTGTTTAACAGCAGCCAAACAAACTAATTTGACTAAATAATAATACTTTTACAGTTAGTAAAGTGCTTGGTTCTGTACTCCAATTATGATTTATGAATTCAAAACTTTACTGAACTATCTAGACTGGTAAATGCCTTGTGTGGAGAAATATTGAGAAATTAGAAACATGTTTTGTTGGTTTGCGTGGTGTTCAGGAAGACTAGTATGTGTTGATTGACATGGCTGCAAACACTGGTGAATTGTGACAGACATCTGGCAGACACATGGGACATACTGCTAAACCTGGCTGCTTCTGTCTGAAATCTGTGACATTCAGTCACTGAACTCAGATATAAAAGATGCTCTGATATTTATGAAAGTGGGGCAACAAAACTCCTTCTCAATATGACTGTCTGTGAAGATGTATCAAGAAAATTGGTTTAATTTTATTACTTAGTACTTGTCTTCAACATTAACAATCTATGCATTATTTAGCATTGCCTATGTTTCTGTGGCATTTGCCTGTATGGACATGCCAATAATTCTGATAAAACCCAACAGACTGGTTGATGCAAGTACTAGTTACTTTGTCATGATTAACTATACTAAGAGGAAAATTTGCAAAGTAGAATCTGTACTAATGGCCACTTAATACCCTATCAAAATGCGGTTTCAGTCATACAGGTTTTAGGAAACTTCACCTATCCTTTCAGGAACAAAGAAGATGCCAAATATTTACTCTGTGGAGTTTTCTTCTTTGCATCCTGTAGTGTTACTCTTTGTTTTCTCAAGCCAGCAAACACTATGAGATAAGTACGCCTAGGTGTAAGTATTTCTACACACAGTGAAAGCACAGAGTGATGCTTGTTGAATTTGAACCACTTTGACCACCTAATGAGAGAACTACATTTGTCTAAGACTTTTTATGGAGCTACCATTAGGTATCTCTTAGTCTATTAATGGACTCACAGGTGTTCTCCAAACAATTAAGACTAATTAGCCTCATTTTGACTAGATTGAATAGGGAACTCTGGAGGAGACACTTAATGGCCATATAGATAGTTATTTTGCCCTTGGAGTTTTCTTTGTTGGCAAGGAATAAAATAAACTATGGGGAATTGTGGGTAGAAAGGAATGGTTTAAAATATGACTGATAGTTAGCAATAGTTAACTTGGTTTAAGGAAGAGAGTTGAGTATGTGAATTTGTCCATAGCTCTATCATAACTATCTGACTAACTTCTTCATAGAATTTACTTCACAGTCTTAGAAAAATCTTAGAAGGCACATGCTGACATTTCTATCCCATCTGTATTCTTGTGGTAGCCAATATGTGAAGAAGATACTTAACACACCCAACATTTCTGAAGCAGCAGATTCCACTTGACTATTCTAATGTAAATGGACTTTCTTCTTCCATGATGCTTGTTTCCTCCCATATATCTATATTCCCTAGGGACATCTATTTGCTATGACTTTATTTATCAAAATGGAATAGCATGTGAAATGGATGAGCATGAATTATGACTTTTCAACTGCTTATTCTATTTAAAAGTCAACATTCAGTGACGAGTGTTATTCTGACAATTTGCTTTATACCAACTGTTTACTACACCTTGAAAAACAATGATAATAGAACTAATTCTTAAACAATAAAGTGCAAAAAAAGTATAGTTGATAATATTCTTCATAAAGTCTCATTATTATGTATATTTTGTATCCATTTAGCTGAACCTCTGTAGTTGTCTGTGACCTTAGAAACATTATGAATCTATCCAACTTAGCAAGTACAGTAAAGTTACTTATCATCTTAAAAGACAACAAACCATGGCAGAATCAAAGTATTAAAATGTAATTAAAGTCACATAGATACAATAAATAGACAAAATTTATACAAAATAACTGAAAGTGATTTAGTGTTGTTGAACTTTTAATTTTTATTAATTCATAATATATTGTTTACATCTATTCATAAATAAAAAAGCAATACACATTTTGTACAATTGACCATCTTACCTTCATATTTAAATCCTGCTATAAATTGCAAAGTACATTGTTGCTGTACAATAATTACAGAAATATATAGTTATTATAAGAGATTCAATTGTAGGAAGATATTTAAATTTTTCACTGTATAGGACTGGGTACCATACATGTGAGAACAACTCATGTGGTTTGCAAAGCTGCCTACTCATTGATATGGACAGTTGACAACAGACTCCTTCTGCTCGCGACCACGATGAATTTTGGACTGAGGATTTTCATTGTATTCCTCTAGACAACACATACATATTTTTTCCAACAATCAATGTAGTTTCCTATTTTATTTATTTTCTGTAAATCCAAAGTTCCAAGGAGAGGAAAGGAGAAAAGGAAGGAAGGAAAGAAAGGTAGGAAGAGGGTGAAATGTGGAGGAAGAGTCTCCAGGCTGGCCTAGAATTCACGATATAATAGCACATACACATTCTTAATAATAAATGACAGTCCAAAAATTCTATGATAAAATAGGTAACATCAAAATGAGACTATTTTCACAAGTTTCAATTATGCCATCTTACTGACCTAATATCTCAAACTACAAGGCTTTTCTTTCCTTCTCCTTTCTTCCTTTCTTTCTGCCTGCCTGCCTTCCTGCGTCCCTCTCCTCTCCCTCCCTGTTTCCTCCCATCTTTTTCTTGTTCCTCCTGCCTTCCTTTTCCTGCCTTCCTTTTCCTCCCTCCCTCCCTCCCTCCCTCCCTCCCTCCCTCCCTCCCTCCCTCCCTTCTTTGTTTCCTTTCTTCCACAATCTCACTCTGTATCCTTGGCTAATATGAAACTTAAGATCTTATTGCTTCTACTTCCCAGGCACCCAACATTACTGAGATTACACGCTTATTGCCAGGATTCCTAAAGCCACGGTGATAATTATTTCAAATGTCTACACTAAAGATGGTGTCATAGTGATGTTCATATCTTCAAAATTCTAAGTCTTGGAGAAGTCAAGGAGTCATTTTGTAGCCTCAGTAAATAATTAAATTGCATTATTAAATTACATACAAAAGCTGTAAACGGTGACCCTCAAGGGGACAAACACCACAACTGAGCTATAAATGAATAATGAACAACAGCTCCTCCAAGGATTTCAGATAGGCTATAGTGATTTCCCCACAGTGCTGAACTGCTACAGTAACTTTCAGTTCTGTTTTCTTAGAATCTTAACTTTAAAACCTTTACTTTCTTCACAACCTAAAGTTACTTAAGAACATAAAATATAAATACAAACAACAAATCTAAAATAAAGAGTTTGTGTAAAGTATTGAAATTTTGTTTAATTTTTATTAATAATTGAGACAAAACCATATTGGCTTGTTTTTATGAGAAAAAGAAAATGAAGCCCAGTACCATGTATCATCCATGTAGTATTTTAGTTTAAATCTTGTTATTAATATGATCCATATAGTTTGTGTAAGGAACTCAAAGATTCGTGAGTTGTTATCCTTTCAGGAGACAATCACCAGGCATGTCCCTGGCACATCACTCCCATTGCTGACACCTAAGGGAGACTTTTAAAAGGATTTCAGCTGTGTTTTCAGACATTTACCCCCCTGTCTATGAAAACCCACTAAGTACCACTATTTGAATTTGGACTATCAGACATTACATGTTGAGTTTCTGCTACATTAAGAGTATGACTGTCTTCAATTTATATACCCACCCCCTTTCTCTCAGAACCTGTTGTCACATGATAGTTACTTTGCTTGCTTGATACAATGATAAAAAACCAAGAAGATCAAACTATAAGGAAAAAAGGCTTAGTTTGGTTTAGGTTCAGGTGGCAGGAGAAGGTGTCAGCGCTTCACTTTACATCTGCAGTCCAGAGCCAGAGAGAGGCGGATATGGTCCTCACGCTGGTTTCTTTGTTCTTTTTCCTTCAGTCTGCCTCACAGTTTGTAGTGTCAGTTCCCATGTTCAGAGCGCATCCTCCCTTCTCATCTAAATGTCTCTAGAAACAGCTTCACAGAGGAGTCCTCAGCTTTGTTGCCAGGCTGATGCTAAACCCATCCAAGTTGGCAATAAAAATTAACCATCATAGCAGGGATTTTATAATTAAAAATAATTCCTTTTTTTTTTCACTGTGTGTCTGTGCACCCCTCCCTGTGGGAGGTGTGTGTGTGTGTGTGTGTGTGTGTGTGTATGTGTGTGTGTATGTGTATATACATATGCATGTCAAGACACACGTGTTAGTATGTTGATGTTGGGACAATTTGTGAAGTTAGTTTTCTCCTTTTATCAAGTGAGTTTTGGATATCAAATTCAGGTCTTTAGTTTGGGCAACAAGCATTCTACCTCCAGATCTAGTGTCATTCCCTAGATATTTTCACCAAATCAAACATTAGAATTTATATTTTTCATGATTATGTAAACATTGACTATGACAGTGTCATGTGGTGTTGTACAATCAGTTTCTGTTTATTCAAAAGTATTTGGCTGTTATTTGAAATTTATTTCTCAAGCATATGATCAAAAAGCTCTTCTCTGAGATACATAGCCCCATTATATATTATGAATAGCACAATCTTTTACCAAATGCTTAGCATATTTGCTAAAAATGTTATCAGGGTTCTATACATGACAATCACACCAGTCATTCTTCTCCTCTGTGTCATGTGGAGTGCAACCTGATGTGTCCAGTGATGAATTCCTGGGACCCTCTCTTTTTGTTTAGTCACATATTTTACTGCTACTTTACTGTCCAAAAAATTTGAAATGATATGTGAAGACAATTTTCATTACTCTGTATGTGTGTGTGTGTGTGTGTGTGTGTTTAGAATCAAAAACCTCTGTATTATGATAGTCAAAGGCTTTACTATTGTGCTTTGCCCCATTGCAGTGAAAGATATTCAATATTTTATTCCTAAATACCTTCCTGCCCCAGTGATATAGATCAATTACAACAGGCATTTGATCCCAAGCCTGATAACCTGAATTTGATTTCCCAGAACTCACAGAATGAAAGGAAAAAGGAGAATCCATTAAGTTATTCTCTGACCTCTACACATGTACTACATCGTGAATGTTTGCTCACAAATATATACTTAATAGAGAGTAAATGAATGCATAAAAATAAATATAAAAACTAAATTTCAGGGCCAGGATCATGGCTATGCCAGCAAAGGCATTTGCTGCCATCCCTGACTTCCCGAACTTGAGTCCCAGCACCAACATGGTAGATACAAAGAATAGATTCTTCGAAGTGTTCCTGCCATACACATGTACATGTGTATATGCATACACATAGAAAAATAAATCTAATATTTAAAAATAATATTAATTTAAAGATCTTCCTTTTAAGCCCCTCATATTCCTTGGTAGGTAAATGAAAAGAATGTTGATTTCAAATTGAAGACCTATTTTCTCAGCCTTTTGAAGGTTCATCTTCAAGGTTCTTCAAGCTTAATTCTTATACCCTTTAAAATGCTGAGAAAATTTTAGTATAATTTCTTGGATAATGTATTTCTATGATACTTCCATATTCTTAATTTTATTAGTATTTTAAGGCTACTGA
>NW_021604567.1:13582770-13595132 GCF_004785775.1 Grammomys surdaster | reverse complement strand
TGGTCTTTGACTCTGAAAAGCCCTTACCTGACAGAGCATAGGGATTGTTTCTTTGGAATTTTCATTTGATCTCTCATTGTATTGTTTTGAAAAGATAATTATAATTTTGATTTTCGTCATTTAGATTGAGTGGTCTTTGACTCTGAAAAGCCCTTACCTGACAGAGCATAGGGATGGATGAAAGCAATGAGACTTCACTGAGTGAGTCAAAGCTGTGTCCGCATGATGGCCCTGCAGTAAGCTATTCTTAAAGACCATCTCATCTGTCTATAAAATAATCACTGAACATTATTAGCAGGGTTGGCATGAACAAGTGATGTTTGTTCTGTGAGAGATGAAACTAGTAGTTGGAAAGAAAGACAAAAACATGGACCTGGAAGACAATATTCAATTTACAGGGATTTATTGACTGCACCGAGGGGTGGACTCACTTCACATCACCAGTTCACCTGGGAATGCCATACTTGGAATCTTTATAACTTAATTTTTTCTGTATGGAGACCATACGTCTGTTTTCTGTTTGTACTTAAGAGAGTGCAGAAGAAAGCAAGAGATAAAGAAACAACTATCATGTGTGAATCCTCAAGAAGAACGTACCATTCTCTAGCAGCCCTGTGGATCAATGTCCAACACTTCCAATCACCGACTCCTGGGGGTCCTGAGGTTCAATGCACGTCTTATCTTCCCACACAGAGGCAGTACTCAGTCTCTCACATATGCTGTGCATCCTCACCCCTCTGTTTCTAGTCCATCTCCTCTTGACACTGTGTTGCACGTAATTTTAAAATTACACGCTAGCTCCGGCTAGGCTCTGGAATCGGTAGCTGCCAGCTCCTCCTTGCCCGATGCTGAAAACGGCACTCTAGCCCTGGTTCCCGCAACTGGCTTGCTAAGCTACCCAATGCTGTCCTTCCTGTGAATGCCTGGAGCTGCCGCTCCAGTTCCACAGACTGACCACCAATGACCACTCAGAGGTTTCGCTCTCTCTCTTGCTCACCTAAATTGTCACATATTGAAAACACCAAGCTGCCTTAAAATTTAATACCAGCTAGATTTGTATTGGTAAATCTCCAACCCCAATATGCTCATGCAGAGAACACACAACTCAGTTATACTATTTATAAGCTGCATGCCTAGATGGGGCAGATACACTGCTATACTACTCTATTTTCCAGCTAAGAGACCCCTTGCTACTTGCCGCTCCTCCAGGCCAAGTGGTTCTGCTCCATCTTCCATCTCCTCTTCCTCCATCTTCTCCTCTCCATCTCATCACCTCTGCCTCCTCCTTCCTCACTCTCCTTCTCTAAAACTTCCAGCCCCACCTTTCTCTTCCACTGCCCAATAACAGGCTCTAGCCGTTATTTGGCCAGTTAAAGTGGGTTAAAGTGATCACCTGGGTATGTGATCAGCTCCTCATTGCCGGCAGGATTAGCATCAAACTACAAAAAGCTCCAAGGCAATCCACAATTGTTTATAATAAAAGCAAGAGAATCAATGTGTTGAATGTGTTCTCATTATGAAAGGGTAATATAACATTTAAATGATTAATCTTTATTTAATTTGACAAATAACTATGTAAATATGGAAGAATCATCAGACAAATCAACATGAAATATTATCTTCAGAATACTTTTATGTTTTTATATATTCAGTTGACAATTGTATTATATCAAGGTTAAACAAAAATAGACTTAGATACAATGGTATTTTTTTAATCTTTTCTTTATTTTTCAAAATCTATCTAGTAAATTCTTAACCTTTAGATAGGTTAGTCAACAGTTAGACTGTTAAGAATATTAACAGAAATAAAAAATAAAAACAAAACTTGAAATTAAGACATTGAGAAAGCAATGAGGATATTTATGAGGATATTTTGGAGGAGAATTTACGACTGTCATTTGTTTATTTTCTGTAGAAATTTCTTTTCCAACTAAAGAGCAGTTCATGTTTGGGTGTATGTCCACACACAATCCTTTCACGGTTGAGAGATGATAACTCAGTTCTCTGGAGCAAGTATACTTTCTGTCATATGTATCCAGAAAGTTGGGAACTTTTCATGTATTTTATTTCAGGTCAATTAGTTATTAGACTTTGCTAAACATTTTAAGCTGTGAAATTTCCAGCCAATGCTACAGTTCATCTCAGACGTGTCCTCGGATACTCTGAGTGCTCGGGTTTCTATATGAAACCAGAGATCTGGCAGAAGCTGTAAAGCAGCATCTACCTCAGTAACTTTGCCTAGCCAACATCACGTCATCAGCCAGAGTCATAAACCGTTCAGAAGCCAAGCAGCTAGAGAAGACAACAGAAAAGTCTGTACTCAGCTCAAAATAAAATAGGAGAAAGGGGAAAGATCTTCAGAAACATAATGTGAGATAGATTGACGAATGCCATGGATCTAATAAATTACTGTCAATAGTTAAAGGTAGACTACCCTAGAGTCATCTGTAGCTCAAAATCAGTAAGAAGTTAAACAGCTTATCTTGGGGAATTGTGTCACCCAAGCTGTTTTGAGACATTACTCACCAGGCAAGAGATAGTGTGGGAGTAGGACTATGTTAGCAGTGGTGGGTGGTGAAATTGAGGAGCCTATCAGAGGCTTCAGACACTACAGATAGGTTTGACAGTTTTCTAAAAGGATTAGTAGGACTGAACATACTGCTGCTCTTAAAGATATGTCTTATTAAGGCAAGATTATTTCTAAAAATAAGAAAAATTAATAAAGTTTTAAAAAGTATAGCTCAAAGCATAAGCCAAATTAGGAACCTAGAGACAGAGGTCATGGATGAGTGCTGCTTATTGGCTTGCTCAACATGGCTTGGAGAGTCCACTTTCTTATACACCCAGGACCACTAGCCCAGGGATGGAATCATCCACAGTGGAGCCTGCCTTTCTACAACAAGAAATCAGACTCGAGCCTCCTAAAGCCCCTTCCCAGAACAGCCAGGGAAGATGTTCTTAGTTCCCCCAGCAATGAGATTATGTCAGCTATGAAATGTTATCTCCAAAGTACTCACACTTAAGACTATGAGGACAATCTTTCCACTCTGTATCTGTAACATAGGCAGGAGGTGGATATGTACTCAGTTTTCAGACACCTAGACATGAAGGTCTTCTGAATAAACCACCTTATTTATGTCATGGTCTTGGCTAAGGGTTCACTCTTCACATGCCTAGTTAGTCCAGGCACAACTTCACACGCTTGTCCTGCTACAGCAAGTGTTTCAGATCAGTTGTAATGTTTTCCTCTCATACAACTGTGAACTAAAGGACAGTTTATAAAAAGACATGAGCACAAAGCCTGCAGTTCTGTGAACCATTACATCTTAGTCATTTACTTTCTATATCACTTTAAAGGGCTGACAGTAGAAATCTCTTCTTTTGCCTCAAAAGAATTATCTAAAGGTTAATTTATTACTGTATACTTTCCTCAAAAGAAAAAAAAAGCAAAGCCCTGGTTTAACAGTATTAGTAACATGACTCCTAGTCTGATGGCATAGCTAATGTATGACTCCTAGTCTGATGGCATGGCTAATGTATGACTCCTAGTCTGATGGCATGGCTAATGTATGACTCCTAGTCTGATGGCATGGCTAATGTATGACTCCTAGTCTGACGGCATGGCTAATGTTTAAAGTTTGCATGGTTTGTCTTTAACAATGCAGAATGTTTTCTCTGAGAAATAGGATTTTTATTCAAATAATTACTTATTTTTTATTTATACATTATTATATTCCAAAAACAAGTTTTACAATATTGTTAAAAAGAAGTTGATCATAAGATTAAAATAATTTGTTTAAAAAGAAATATTCAGAAGTGTGCAGGTCTTAGGTGCTGCATTTTATCATAAATCCATTGAATGATGGGCTGATACTTGCTATTTCACCTCCACGAATACCCTTAGAGTAAGAATTCACCTATAAATGTTGTGAAAACTTATTTTGAAGTAGTAAGACCAGTTGTTTTAGGTGGGACTTTTGTTTTTGTGCTAAAGCACCAGGACCAAAAGGAATCTGACTGACAAAAGGCTTAGCAAGTTTATTTCTTCACATGATAATTACCAAAAAATTCAGCGAAAGAAAATCTCAAGACAGAAACCTAGAGGCAGGGCCCATGGAAGAGTGCTGCTTTCTGGCTTGCTCCACATGGCTTGTGTAATCTAATTTCTTATACACTCAGGGCCACTTGCCAAGGGAGGAATAGAATCATTCTCAATGGGCCCTGCCTTTCTACATCAATGATTAATCCAGAAAATGTTCCACACACTTGCTCACAGGCAACCTGACAGAAATATCTCAGTTGAGGTTCTTCTTCCAAAATGACTGTAGTTTATGTAAAGTTGACAAAACACTAGCCATCATACCAATTGAGTACACCATTGCTATCTTCAGACACATCAGAAGAGGGCATCAGATCCCATTACAGATGGTTGTGATTCACCATGTG
This sequence comes from Grammomys surdaster, assembly GCF_004785775.1. Taxonomy (NCBI): domain Eukaryota; kingdom Metazoa; phylum Chordata; class Mammalia; order Rodentia; family Muridae; genus Grammomys; species Grammomys surdaster. Next base: position 13,590,686 of record NW_021604567.1, on the reverse strand, counting down.
GATGCTGGGAATTGAACTCAGGACCTGTGGAAGAGCAACCAGTGCTCTTAAACACTGAGCCATCTCTCCAGCCCTCCATCATACCAATTGAAATGAAAATACCAGTTCAAAAATATCATGTTGACTAAAATTCATGACAAAATAAGCTTTTATTGGAAATTTAAAAGCTGCTCTCCCACAAAATCATCTTTTCAATTAAAATTTTACCACCAACTAGGTCCTAATGAGTAGATGAAGTTTAGTATCCAAGGATTACAGAGAAGAAAAGCATCAATGACATTACAGTTTTTGTTATCATATACTGGGAACTTGGAATATGTACCACCTATCATAACTGGAAGGCACAGGAATCCATGTGTTTTGGGGAGAAAAAAGAAATGAAAGCGAAACCTAGAGCAAGGGTATCCAAATCAAAATTATTTCCTTTCATACTAAGTTAAAAAATTATTCTGTTGATACCAGAAACCTCAGGCTGTAAGAATAAGTTTCTTCTATAGCCACTAATAGAAAGAAAAAGCACAGTTTTGAAAGGAAGACTGACCTTTGTTGTTAAATTAAATTTATGTTATCTTCAGGATAGGGTGGGAATGAGTTTGGCTAAAATCACCAGGGTGTAACTAACATGATGATTATTTCCATGTGTTAAACACCAGAGGACGAAGACTTTCAAGTTTACTAAGTCCACTTTCATGAAACAGAAATGCTTAGAAGTCAGGTATTCTACGACTAATCCTTACCTTAAAATGATCATTTTTAGCCTCAGTAAGTGTGTCATAACTCCAGGAAAAACTATCCTTTATGAGTAAGAATAAAAGAGAATAAAAGACAGATGGATAAAACATTATATGCAAGATGATAGTTCTAAGGAAATCTACAAATAACATTCCATAAAAAAAAGTCAGTAAGTCTGAAACAGCTTTAGAGGAAGTCTGAAAAAATATCCTTTATTCAAAATATCCCTTATCCAGTGCTTGGCACATACTGACACCTGAAAAGTAATTCAGGCGGTTGAGTTTATTTATTTATTTTTTGAGTGAAACTATATAGATTTCACTATAAGTCTTCCATATTAATAATTGACAAATAGTTTAAACTATTAGTTAGGAATAATCTTGATATTAGGTATTCTTGAGATGTTACAATAATTGGCAGAGACATCAAACAAAAAATACTAATATATTTAATTTGGAAAATACTTTCCAAATGAAATAAAACCACATAAGAAAATAATACAGGTTCTAGAAAAGTAAATAATAAAATAAAGGAGGGAACATGAAAACATTCCAGATGCAGCTTAAGAATGTTGAAAACAAATCAGGGAGCTGAATGGGAGAAATTCTTTCTGTCTATATAAATCAGTGTATTTCCTTAGATGCCCTTAGTGTCTAACAGTTTCAAATTACCACTTTTTTCCTTTTGCCATCTGTTGTTTCTGCTTCACAGTGTGTCCTTCTCTTAATTTACTATAATTAAACTTCTAATTATTTCTATCATGTCTCAGTTTATGCACATCTCTATTTAATCAACTATTTCAAATGTGTCAAATAAATAATATAATCATTCAATTGTAAAAGCAAAAGCATGCTATTGTTTGTGGTTAGTTACTTGGTGGTATTGCTGCTTCTCACCTTCCAATACTAGCTAGGAAGCTGAGAGAAGACAGGAGGGCTTTGTCTCACTCAGTGCACACACTGCTAGAGATTAAAGAATTGATTTGGGTTCCACAGGAAGACTGCCCCATTTCCATGGCATTAGAAAGTCCTACTTAGCTACAGAGGTTAGTCTGGGGAAAACAAAGGAACTTAAGGAAGTTCACTGAAGCTAAAGGTGAGGAATGAAACTCATTCATAGCCAACTCTCAAATACCATAAGGTTCATAAAGGCATCTGTCTGCCATTTAAGCTGTGTGATAAGATCATGCTGACTAGACAATAAAATGTCTATTATAGTGTTCAAAGTGATAATTTAAATCTATATTGTAGAGTTTTTATAGGACATTTAAGGAGCTAAATCTTATTATATTGGCATTAACTATGGACAATTAGCAGAAAAGATTTATTTTGGATACCAAATTAAATATGGACAGTATGTGGGTATTGTTTCAAGGATGAAGCTATTCTTGAATCTTCTGCTACATGCCTGCTTCAGTAAATACCTGGGGTGAATGCTACCTAGGGATGGTGCATTCACAAGTCAAAAAGTTAGCTGTGTCTGGTCAATTTCTTACTTCTATCTTTGTATTTCCCCTGAATCTATAATAGGAAATGCAGTCACAAACTATCAGTTCAATAAAGCTGTGAGTTCTGAAAGAAAGAGGTCTTGTTTTATTCATCTTCATAGCATAATGCCACAGGTATGAGAAAAAAATTGAAGTCATTTTAAATCCAATTCCAAAGCTAGAGGACAGAAGAAAGGAGAAACATGAGGAGAATTAACCAGTTCATAACTGCTATGGGGTAAACCAACAAAATGTACTTTTCTATTCCACATTTGTGACTCTAAGTTAAAACTCAGCCTCATGTCCCATGTTATTGATGAGGCCTGATAGCATCCATTGCATGATACCAGATACCAGGCAAGCCCAAGGCAACAAGTACTCATCCCTCATGACAATTTTCCTATCTCAAATGTTCACCTCTATATAATATTGCCAATATAGATATTTACACAAACACTTTATTCAACTCAGTATATTTTCTATTTTTAATTTTTAAGATTCATATAATTATAAATTTTCCCCATTCCCCTTTCTCCGTGCAAACTCTCCTATGTACTCCTATGAAACTTCACACTGCCCTTCAAATTTATGAAATATTTTTCATCACATGTTACTGCTCTCATATATATTTTTTCTAACTATAATCTGTAATCTACAAAATGTTACTTGAATGTATGTTTTTAGGACGGGACATTTGTTACTAGACAATGGATTTGTGTGTTCTATCCTTGAGAGCAATATCTCCCAGTGTTCCTCAGTTGCATATAATTTTGTTGGGGTTTGAAGCATTGTGGACTTATTGACCGTTTTTGCCATGTCCATTAATGCTGTCCAAGGTCAGCTCATGTTGAAGAGACATATTGATGAGGCTTTATAGGTGTAGCTTCTGACATCAGTAGGAGGCACAACAGTCACGTCAAATTCCCTGATCCTCTGGCTCTTACAATCCTTCTGCCCTCCCTTCCACAAAATCTTTTGAGCATTCAGTGAAGGTATGTTTTATGGCTGTTTTCTGAGTGAAGTATTCATCTATGTTCATGAGCATTTCCCTGCCTGTTAGTTACCCCTGCTATTGGAAGTTAGGGGAACTTACCTGATAATTGCTGGCACTTTAAAACACGTTCTTTGACTCTGTGTTTCATTCAGTTACCAGACATTCTAAATTATACAAAGCTGTAACTAGATTATTTCTTTAATACTGGGTCACAGCTGTTGCGGATGTGACACTCTTTGCGTTCAGGTTTAGAGTTTAACTGTAGAAGGTAGGTTTGTTGGAGTCTGGTGTGGTGGCCTGAGGAGGTTTGGCTTCCATAGACTCGTGTATTTCAATGCTTGGCCCATGTGTCATTGTGGAGGAGGACTTTGAGGTCTCAAATATATGCTCAAGTTCCACACAGTTTGAAACTCAGTGTCCTTTGGTTGTGTGCTGATCAAGATGTAGAATTCTCAACTCCTTCTCCAGACCCATGCCTTCCTGCATACTGCCATGCTTCCTGACATGTTTATAATGGACCGAACCTCTGAACCTATAAACCAGCCTCAATTCATGTTTACATTCATAAGAGTTATGGTGTTTCTTCACAGCAGTAAAATCCTAACTAAGACAGAAAGTAAGATGAAAGTATCTTGAACACAGGAAAATGAATGGAAAATGCTGGGTAAATAACAGATGCAAGCAAAAAAAACAATACATAGACAGTAATTGAAGTAGATCATGTCAACAGCAGGGACTGAATCAAGCTGAAACACATGGGACAATCTGGAGTTCTCTCTGTTTTGGTCCTTCGACACACACACACGGCACACACAAACACACATACACACACACACACACACACACACACACACACACACTGTGTGGCCAGATATTCAGCTCAAAAGTTTGATGAGTCTTTGCCAAAGCAATTTCTCCAAACTTGCCAAAGCAAGTTCTCCACTTCTTTATGGTGTCTAGGTGAAGGAGTGGCACCTTGAGTAGTGGGCAGAGGTTTGCAGGCCAGAACAGCCAGGGAGCTAGTGTCAGAGCTTTGATCTGTTACAAGCATGTTTGAATTACTATGGAACTAGATACCCCACTTGGAGAATTGGTTGACTACAGGATCAGTTCTGGAACAAAATGGCTTTCCCTGCTTGAAGTTTTCTGAAGAATGCTGTACATGAGTTTTTGTTTATCTGTTAGCAATCCTCTTGTTTAGCAGGTCAGAGCTGAGTCCAGACTATCATTGCGTGAAGCACTGTCATGTAGATGTAGGATAGAGTGCTGCTCCTTCACCTAGATACTGTAAAGAAGTGGAAGACTTGATATTGCTTTGGCAAAGGCCCATCAAACTTTTGAGCTGAATATCTTTGGGCCTAACACTGTTTTACTCATAAAATATAGTTTACATTTGGGTGGAGCATAGTCTGATCTCGTCAGAAAGCAGTAGAGAAAGGAAAATAACTGGATAACCCAGAAATCTTTTAAGGCTCATTTAAAACCATGAAGATTGATTCCGTAAGGCAAAACAAAAAATAAAACAAAGAAACAAAGGAGGGAGACGTTGGGTCTGATATAATAAAGTACCACCATGGAGCAAGACTCACAGCTGTCACAAAATCGAGCAACCTATTTTTCCAGATGTTTCTATTGGAGAATGCCAGAACCCACACTCAACAATTGCAAAGCACACAGAAAAAAGTAGGCCATCTCTCCATGGCCAGTAACCAGGGTTAAAATCACTAACCCAGAAAGGGATAGATCACGTGTTTACCACGAGCACAGTGCAAATGAGTTTAGTAAGTTCAAGGATGAGATCTTCTCAATGAGGACACTGTATCTTCAAAGATGGAATTAATTTTTTTCAACAGGCACTGCCCCCTAAATGTGATACAAACAAAATCAACAACCATTTTAGTGTTCCTGAGAGGCTTCTTGCCTGAGGACTGCCATTCTAATTAAGCCCTCCGACTCTTTAACATGCTAATTTTACCCATTAACTTGCAGATGAAGTGGTTTCAGCTGTATCTGTGATTCATCCTTACAGAGCTTAATATACATGTTTTTGGGGGAAAACTGATCTATATTTATTAATTAATTTATTAATTAATTAATTATTTTGCTAATTTAGGCTAAGAAAACTCCTACAGAGATTTTTTTATTTTCAGTTTTAGGTGACCAAAGTTTTACAGGCTCAACAATGAAAAAGGATGAAGGGAGAGCAGGAACCAGCAAAGATGGTTCATTATTTTTGTGTGTGTAAAGGAACGCAATCTTTATTGTACACAGTACAGAATATAACTCATCTTGATGGGATGTACACAGCCCTGTGCAGGGGAAAGTAGTTCAAATCAACTGGCAGGCTAAAGTCTTTCTGCACTGTAGACTTTCCACACTCTGGAAAAGAAGCAAATGTATGAAAGAAGCCCCACACCTGGAGGGGGTCGGCTCTGCGGGAGGTACATGAGTCCGGTGGGAATGCAAAGTGGCGCTACCGTCCAGCATCCCTGGATGGCACAGGCTGTGCTATCACAACAGGGGAGGGGCAGCTCAAGCTACAGAGAATTCTTTTCAACACCCCAAAAAACAGCATAAATTCATTAAAGAAAACTAAAACACCAAACCAGTATAAGTAAAGAGATTTATTTGTTGTAAATGCTGTATAGATTTTTGAGGTTCTTTTTTGTTTGTTTTTCCTCTCTTTAAGATGGTTCATTATAAATGAAGTGAACTCTCTCAAGCTCACTTTTCTGAGTCTCCAATCTCAGCAAGTTCCATAAAGTAAGAAGTGGGGGAGCAAAAGTATTAAAGGCCATTATACTGAAGAAAAGTCTAGAAATATAAGGCAAGTTAATTCACTTGACCACAAATCAAATATTGACAGGATTTAACTGTATATGAAGAAATAAAGTAGCCAAGAGGGACACTAAATTTAAAGAATGTGAATATAATATCACTTCCTAAAAATTCACTTCAAAATGGATCAACTTTGGGTTCTAAGTACTTTTTAAATTTGTAACTCATTTTTTGATACTCCAAATTCAATCAACTAAAAACAGAACTACAAATATTATCAGTCCTGTCCAAGTTGGGAAAAGATAAACTATTGTGTGTGTATTATATTGCTGTTACAACCTATTTGACCTATTTGGTTAGAGAGCATTCCTGGAGTTTTTAACATTCACAATGCCAGGTGTGGTAGTCTAAACTCTGAACTGAAGTAATTCCTATAGAGAGCTGGTCATCCTGAATGCTCTTATTCAGTAATGCTAGTTAAGGTACAGAGAAGCACACACAACTCAGGAAGAGCAATCATTGTATACACCTTCAGTATTCTAGCTCTGGCCTACAGACACTCCTTAGATAAGAAAGGACACAAGTTGTTCCTCAGGAAAAGGTTTGACAATCCATGCAAAGTTGTTTGAAAGACACTTCTCAGGAATTCAAGGGTACAGAAGAGTTTAATTGATAATACTTAATATCAACCTCAGAAGAACCCTCCTCATGGCCCGTGATGAAACATGCTATAAGCCCGTAAAGAATCCTGTTACTGGGGAAATCCAATCAACAACCACCCTCCCCCATTCCCACAACTCAATCCACCTCCTATCAGCTTCTCTATGGATGACAGATTTGGGTGTTTTCATACTTCAGGTCTCCCAACAAGACTGAGCAACAAGCTACAACATACAGCTTTTTCCTGATGTCATGGATTGGTCTCCATGTATATCAACTAGTGAGACCTTGCTGGGTATTATCACCAGCAGTGGATGGTTTCACTTGGATAGGGGAAGGCAGCACAGGAAGTTAAGTTAATTTCTGAGTGTAGCTTTAGTAAGTGAGAATTTACAATCAATGGGTTGGGGAAAGCTCACCAGTGGACTGGATATTTGTAAAAAGAAACACCACCAGGAGTAAGGTAGGTCCTGGCTAAACCAAAAGAACATACTGAGAACAGGTAAAGTAAGAAACATCAGGGATAAAAGGCAGGGTATCTTCAAAGGGATCAGATAATGATGAACTAAATTAGCTTAATTTTTGATAAAATTAGATTTTAAAAAGAAAGGTGGAAGGAAACTAGACTCAAGCCAAATCTCTCTCCACAAAGAGCTGTTTGTAATTTAAAATAATTTGCTTTTTAATTCAACTGCAGAGAAAACTGTGTTATATTTCAGTTTTTAGGAGTATAATATATTTATAGGTGGAAGATGATTCAGCCAGTCAAATTCTTGCCACATAAACCTGTTGACTTTAGATTCCCAGCACCTATAAAAGCTAGGAGTGGTACATCTCATGACTGCAACCCAGAGAAATGGAGCATTCTTGAAGCTTCTAATACAGCTGGGAGCCAATCCTGAGGTATGTTTAGTGAGGTACCCATATCTTAAAATGAAGGTAGAAAGCAGTAGAAGATACATAACATTGACCTTTGACTCCTGCAAGTATGTATATACTAATATGTGTACACACATACACCCCCCCACACACACATACACACCCACACACACACCACACCACCACCACCATACTTCGTGTATTGTCTCTGCAAGAGTTAGAAAAATATGAAGCAAAAAAACCATCACAATCTTTAGGAAAGACACTGTGTTGTGGTATTTATATAAACTGGTGACATGACAGTGCTATGGTTACAGTGCTGGTTTTGATTGTAGATATGAGAGAGAGAGAGAGAGAGAGAGAGAGAGAGAGAGAGAGAGAGAGAGA
>NW_021604567.1:13575488-13582370 GCF_004785775.1 Grammomys surdaster | reverse complement strand
TGTCTATGGGAGAGAAGCCATGGACTAGAGAGTAGGGGAGGAGGTAAGCAGGATGCTGACATGGACTTTGAAATATGTAACAGGTACTTGTGGTACTCAAAGAACCTGGTCCATAGGCAGCCAAATGTCCCTCCTGCCAGAGGTAAGGAAATGAATCCTTTTGGTAGAAGGGAACTGGCTTCACAAGTTCTGGAAAATTGTTAAATTTTACCTAACTGCCAGAAACCCTCTAATAGTCTAGGTTGATCTCATTTCTGGATATATGAACTGCCTTTGAAGTTTGTGGAATTTGAGTTTCCTGTGAACTTGACAGTACTGACTACAGATCTAGGGCTAAATGCTGATTTCTGCCATTAACCAACACTGCTATGGCCTCATGGCAAGCTAAATCTCAAGATTTACTATCCTTGTATATAAAATGGAGTAATAGCAGTACCCCGAAGCCAGGTACATAGTAGCAATTCTGTTAACTTGCCATTATTAATGATGTTTGTGATTTCTTTCAGCAACATTACTACTTTATGAATCTCAGTACATTGTGTGAGACACTGGAAAGGGGAAGCTAGTTTCCAACAGATAGAATTGGGGATGATTCTAGAAATCTCAACGGAATAATGATACCATCTAGACTCTACATGTGGCTATTTTCAGTGTTTTCCTGGGAAATGTCTCTGGATGGCAGCTGCCCTCCACATCTCTGTAAGCTAGAATGGCCTCTACAGGGAGAACATTTCTAATCAAAATCTCAAGCTGAAATGTTCCTTTTTGAGTACTGAAATTATATCATAAGAGGAAAATTCTACACCTGACTCACTCAACCTGTTAGCTTCCAAAACCTAAATCCCCAAATGCACTGCTACTTATAATGTCCAAAATGACTGGCTGGGCTCAGCTCAGGCTGAACTCTAACACAGAAGGCTTGCTGGCAGATAGATAAAAGCTTCTACCAGCATTCCTCAGATTCCTGGGAAATGGGTTTCTCTCTGCCAGGAAGAGCACTTACCTGAGTTCCTTATTAACACACACAAAAGTCCCACATCAGGCTCCCTGCTTTTGTTCCCCATTTTCATTCTAAAATTCTAGGTTGTTCCAGATTGAAGCTAACTGTGACCTTAGCTACTTGTTCTCTTTATAGCTGCAAACTCTTAACCCCCCCCTCAATTCTTTTCCCCTTTGACCCCAAGAGGTAACCATGGCAGCTTTGGATTTCCCCAAATATCTCTGGCTATTCTATGTCTATGTGAGACACAGCCACACAGCAATGTTTATTTCTAATAAATCTTTTTTTCTCATAGAGCGCTCTAGTTTGCTGGTGTTATTAGGCCCTTGCTTACACAACCAAAGGCAGTCAAAATTCACATATACCAAAATATTGTGTAAAGTTGCTGTTGAGGATTGGTCTGTTGCTGTGTATTGCAATGCAAAGTTCTGTACCCAAAGGGAAGATCTAGCCCTTTGAGCAAATTCTCACATTTACAAGCTTTTGTTGAGCAAACCTTGTTCCTTGATTTAACTATTGGTTAAATAAAATTGGCTACAGCCAATTAGTAGAGGGATTAGAGGTAGGTAGGTTTTGAGTTAGCAGTTGGGCTTGAAGAAGAGAAAGGAGAGAGAATAGACCAGGAGGAGAAGGAGGAAGAACAAGAAGAGAAGAAGCAGCTGCCATGAGGGAAGATGGATTATGAGCAAGTATTGGGAGAGGGGTGGATATACCACTGGAGAGGTAACCAGGCCAGCAGTTAAAAGAATAGATTAGGGATTAGGCATCCACCCCTCAAGTAATTGTCAAAGACAAATGAAATAATCATCGTTTGAGTCTCATTTATTTGTAAACTTGTCATGGATAAGCTTAAATTTGTAGTACAAATTGCATTTATGGTCATGTGCACAAACTATATATCAAATGTAAATTACTCTTTTTAGTGTCTGGTTTGATTCAGGAATTGCCACATTAAATGCACATGTAAATATCTCAAAGAAATCCAGAATAATCAAAATATTCCCATACCCGAAGACTTCTGAGACCAAGAATTGCTGATCAGAGACACATTGTGTAGATCATGCTTCCGGAAGAAAGAACATTCAGATCCGTCCCTGGAATGCTAGTGCTACTGTATCACCATACAACGTAAATCAGGAAACAACGTTAGAAACAAGGAGAGGTGACCCAAATCCCTAACACAAAATGCAGTGTCCTGGAAAAGCAGGTTCCTGAAGAGAAGATAAAAAAGCATCACTGACTATGAACATGGGTGGTGCTCTTAGGTAACCACAACTACCCTCAAGTGGAAACACATCAACAGAAAATCAGCGAGGATCAGGATACTAGTGCGAAACAGCCCAGCTTTTTGGCATTTCAGCATTTCTTAGGTGAAGCCCTCAAGGCTTCAGAACATCAGCTCTCTTTTGTCCCTTGTTTCCCCAAACAACTCTGCTCCCAGTGTCCAGGGATCCCATCTTCTACTTTCTAAGGTCCTGCTTACCCACTGAAGGGCTAAAATCAGCCATAGGCCTAAAATCAGCAATAGGCCTATCATACATGTATACTAACACCAAGTCTTGGGTCTCAGTGGAAAAACATCGAAACAGATGGCTATAAGCTAATGTAAACAGGCAGCTTTTGTGGAAATTTACAAGCCTGAGTAGTCATAGACCTTGTAAATATGTAGCCTTGGCAGATATTACCAACTTAGGTAAGGACAAGCGAGCCATAGGCAGAGTCATAGTGACTTGTCCCCTGAACCTTCACCCAGCCGATACCCGGTTCTGATGATATCTGTATTCCCCCTGAACACCCACACTCCAGTGTCATTCCCTTCCCCACATCCTGCCTTTCTGTGTTTATAACCCCTGTGTGAATGAACTACGATTTGAGAAAAATAAATTATAAAAAAAAAATTAAAATAGAAAAAAAAAGAAAAAGAAAATGTGACGTCCTTTGAGGGACTGTTCAAAAGATCTAGGCAGAGTACACTATGTTCGTGAACGCACTTGTAAGCATTTTGACTTTTCTTAATTCCCCTTTCTTGATCTCTTTTCTAAATATTCTACTTTACTGACACATACATGTCTTATTTATATAAATGTATATGTTTTAGGCTCAAATCCACATATGAAGGACAGCATGCTTTTTGTTCCTTTGAGATTGAGTGACTTCAATTTGTGTTATATGTTCTAAATATATCCATTTCCCCCCTCCCAAAATAAAAATAAAATTTTACTGTAACAAAGCACACACACACATACACACACACACACACACACACACACACACACACACACACACACAAATAAGGATCAGCCCATAGAACCCTTGCTTTTAATGTCATTTGTACCAAGCTACAAAACTTCAAAACAATCACGAAATCCTGATATGGTGATGCATGTCTGTGATCCCAGTCTGGGATGAAGGGAGGAAGACTGCACTAAATCTGAGGCCAGTCAGTCAACATAGTGAATGCATGTCACCATCAGGAGACTACATAATGTGACCCACCCGATCTCACAACAAAAGGGAAATAAATCACCACCACCAACAACAAATATGCCAAACAAACAACATAGTGATTGAATATGACCTAAAACAGCAATGACCAGTGGAGGAGTCATTTACACAGCACTGGCCCTTTCTTGTCACAAAGAGAGAAGATGCTGGTGTCATATTGGTTCTGAACTACAGTAACAACCAAAAGAATATTGCACTCCTCTCATCATAAAGGATTTTTTTTGTCAGTTTTCAGTCCTAGCAGTAGTGATCACACTTATAGAAATACATAGGCAGATTACAATCAGATATATAAATAAAATATTTTCTATAGTGGAAAGAAAATGTTTATATCAGCTATTGAGTGTCCCAACGATGGTGAACTGATACCTTTTGGTGTCTCAGAGAGCTTTGTGGATTCTCCTTTACTAATACTCCAACCTTCTAGCTTTAATTTTGGAGGTTTACTCAGAACTAACAGAACAGGGCTATAAAGTAACACATCCGGTAGAATCCAGGTGACCTGAGCTATACACAAGCTGAGCTTTCAAGGGACACTTTGCCATTGTTACAGAGATAACAGCCACAGTGCTCTTGTTGTGATTTCAGCATGTCACAGATTATTGCCTTTGTGATGGAAGGAGTTGTAACATCCTTTGCTTGCTAAGGGTTAGTTTGCATAATGGCCCTGCCACATTATACAGTCATTTTAGGGGCGGAGATGAAAGTTTCAAATTCCTCAAAAGGAATTATTCACAGGATAATGATTGTTGTCAAACAGGATAAGGCCTCACTTTCTGACAGATTCTCAGAGGTAAGTGTTCCACAGACAGGAAACATAAAATCTTCCCTTCCAAAGCATTCTTTTCTCTATGAGCTGTCCTTCTACCCACTGAAAATTATTATACGAAATAAAACCTGTCTTCCCGAGTTTTCCATTAAGAAACTGATTTGTAAGCTGCAAGAGGATGGGAAGTTTGTCATTTACATGTTTGATAGCAGTGAACATGCTGAAAATATTCACTTTATATATAGCCACTGTCAGGTACAACTACTAACTAAGGGCTTATTTCTTATTCACAGTGATCATCAACATAACTATTCCATCATTTTCCCAGAAATCAGAGCTTGAGTTCAGAAAGAAGCAGCTGTCCTCTTTCCTGTGATCACATGGTCACGTGATGAAGGTTTGTGTCAATAGTTTTTTTTTTTTTTTTAATTTGGTTTCTTTGAGACAGGGTTTCTCTGTGTAGCCCTGGCTGTCCTGGAACTCACTCTGTAGACCAGGCTGGTCTGGAACTCAGAAATCCTCTTGCCTCTGCCTCCCAAGGGCTGGGATTAAAGGCGAGGGCTACCACTGCGCAGCTGTCAATAGTATTCTTATGAACATAATTCTCTCCCAGGAGAGATCACTCCACTCTCACTAGGAACCTCTTGCTTCTTCTTCATTCACTGAAACATTGCCAAGTGATTTTGGCCATGGCCATCTCTTCTCTCCCAGGGATGGAGAATACAGAGACATATACAAATTGCTTAACAAGTGGGTATGAGTAGGGACCTGAGGTCCATGCTGAATCAGACAAAGTCTTTAGGTTGAGACCAGAGCAAGCACTTAAAGCAGAATCCCCAGCATACTCAAGTAGTGTTAGCAGGGTTAGGCAGGGGTGGTTCTGGGACATAACACATCACAGTGTTTGTACAACTGTTTTACTGGACATTGTGTCAACTTTTATATAAAAATGCAAAAGTCATCTCTTCTTTGGGGTTTCCATTCCTACTCAACAAAAGAAAGATAGGTGTGGCATTTAATTTAATCATGATATAACGATTTAACATTTCCCCTACGGAACTTCTGGCACTTTAAAAGATTGCCCTAAAAAACTGAAAGGTAGCAAAAAGATGGAAAGCTGCTTCTTAGGAGTTTTGCTGTGCTATTCCATCAATATACCAATAAGAACCTTGGTAAAAGTATTACAGCATATACTTGGAAAGAATCGAACATATGTGATCACATATGCACACAAGGTAACACTATCTTTTTTCCAGATGAAGTTGTCCCCTAAATCCTGGCAAAACATCCTTGCTTCAGAATGAAGGAAGCTTGGCTCCCCATCCATGGCCAATCTTTCTCCTGCACACCATCTGCATGCATAATCTTACATGGCCTCCTAAGGAACTTCACCTTATCGAATATGCCAAACCACACACTGTCTGTCACACTTTGACATCCGTATTGCTACCTGCTAAGCAAGCCAGTCTTTTTACTACTTTCATTTTTTTTCGATTAACTGAGATTATACTAGAAACATCATTCATTTAGATTTTGTGATTTTACTTTCCTTTCATTAATCACATTGATATGTCCAGTTTCTAGAATCATGATGGCACATAAAATCTTCCAAGATACAAAAGCTTACATTATACATACCTTAGACCTTCAGTATTAAGGAGTTATAAGACAGTATTAGAAAATGCAGTTTTTATCACTATTGCTCTGTAGTACAGCTTGAGGTCAGGGATGGTGATTCCTTCAGAAGTTCTTTTATTGTTGAGAATAGTTTTTTTTTATCCTGTTTTTTTTGTTATTCCAAATGAATTTGAGAATTTCTCTTTCTAACTCTGTGAAGAATTGAGTTGGGATTTTAATGGGGATTGCATTGAATCTGTAGATTGCTCTCAGCAAGATGACCATATTTACTATATTAATCCTGCCAATCCATGAGCATGGGAGGTCTTTCCATCTTCTGAGATCTTCTTTGATTTCTTTCATCAGATATTTGAAATTCTTGTCATATAAATATAAATTTTTCCCTTGCTTGGTTAGATTCACATCAAGGTATTTTATATTTTTGTGACTATTGTGAAAACCGTCATTTCCCTAATTTCTTTCTCAGTCTGTTTATCTTTTGAGTAGAGGAAGGCTATTGATTTGTTTGAGTTGGTTTTATAACTAGCCACTTTCCTGAAGTAGTTTATCAGGTTTAGGAGTTCTTTGGTGGAAGTTTTGGGTCACTTAAGTATACTATCATATCATCTGCAAATAGTGACCAAAGTTTCCAGGGTCTAAACCACCAGCCTGGGAGCACATACAGAGGGACCCATGGCTCCAGCTGTATATGTAGAAGAGGATGGCCTTGTCAGGCATAGGTGGGAAAGGAGAGCCGAGAGTGGGGGAATTCGAGGGTGGTGAGGTGAGAGTGAGGGAGTGGGTGGGGGCACATCCTCATAGAAGCAGGAGGAGAGGGGAATGGGATAAGGGGTTCCTGGGTGAGGGGGATGGGGTAAGGGGATAACATCTGAAATGTAAATAAAATATTCAATAAAAAGATAATATAATTTAATATAACAGAGGGAGAGAGAGAGAGAGAGAGAGAGAGAGAGAGAGAGAGAGGGAGAGG
>NW_021604567.1:13531891-13575388 GCF_004785775.1 Grammomys surdaster | reverse complement strand
AGAGAGAGAGAGGGAGGAGAGGGGGAGAGGGGGAGAGGAGGAGAGGGGGAGAGAGGGAGAGGCATAGACCTGCACAGTAGATAATCTCTCATAGTTCTGACTCTATGGATTCAACAACACATTGTAATCTGGTGTCAGGTGAGAGTCCAAGCACTGGTTCATAGACTGAAGTCTTGTTGCTGTTTACTTACCTGGTAGAGGGAAGGCCTGTCTTAGTCAGGGTTTCTATTCATGCACAAAGATCATGACCAAGAAGCAAGTTGGGGAAGAAAGGGTTTATTCAGCTTACAATTCCACATTGCTGTTCATCTCCAAAGGAAGTCAGGACTGGAACTCAAGCAGGTCAGGAAGCAGGAGCTGATGCAGAGGCCACGGAGGGATGTTACTTACTGGCTTGCTTCCCCTAACTTGCTCAGCTTGCTCTCTTATAGAAGCCAGGACTACCAGCGCAGGAATGGCACCACCCACAATGAGCCCTCCCTCCTTGATCACTAACTGAAAAAATATCTTACAGCTGGATTTCATGGATGAATTTTCTCAGCTGAAGCTCCTTTCTCTATGATAACTCCAGCTTGTGTCAAGTTGACACAAAACCAGCCAGTACAAGGCCCCCAACTTTGTTATGTCATCACCTGCAAATACTACCACCGTGGAGAGTACAGTTCACTCTATGCATCTGCAAATGGAACATGTACCTTCATTGGTTACATGCAACACAGTGAATACACTGTCTCTGTCAGACAAACAGTCAGCAACAGTGGAGCTATTACTCACATACACATACCAATCAAAATAAGACCACACAATGTCCACAAGTCAGGTCTTTCCTTAGCACTGATCTGGTTTGTTTGTTGGCTTCTATATGCATTAGTTCTTACACTTAGATGTATCAACATTTTAAGGACATGTTATAAATCGACTGCAGCATTCTCAACCAATTTCCTATATGGTAAGATTTGCATTAAAGTATGACATTTCATATGAGTTCCACAGCATGCTGAGACCACACATGGAGACCCATTTCCTGAACTATTATCAGTCTTCAGAGAAGACTCACAAAGTCTCCAGCTAATACCAAATTCAACTGTTGAAACATGATTTAATAAAATGATTGGTGGAACTACCCTCTGCTTGGATTTCAGGATTCCCTTTACAATGTGGGCAGAACTTCTTTATAAACACATAGCTCTAACTCACTAGGAGTTCAAGGTTTGAGAAACAAGGAAGAGAAAGACAGTGGATTACTTGGAACCTGTCAGCCAAGGATTCTTTTAATAGACTTATTTCTTGTAAATATATCCTACATAAATTACTAAGATTTTTGTTGTTTTCATGTCCTTAAGAATTCTCCTAACCAAAATTTTACTATGTGAGTTTAATAGAAGTCTTTCAAGTTTCCTACTTGTGTTTAATAAATATCATTTCTTTCCAATGTGCTTCAATATTGTAAATGCCCCAAATCCAACTCCTTCTAATACTGTCTATGTTCTGCGCTTTGAATCATTAATTTATTACAAGTGAGAGGGACTGCTTATCTAGTGCTCCAAACACTAATGTACAACCAAAAGCAATCAAAACCGAATGCTAAACAACACAGCTGATAGCACAGCAGTGTTTTAGAATACATTTAAAACACACACACACACACACACAAAACACTACTAAAATGAATTACAATTCAAAGCTAGACTCAATGACAAGCCTTCTACCAGACCTCATTTGTTGCTCATTCCTCAAAGCAATGAGCAGAAAAAAATTTTTCCTTGAGTTAGCATTCCTTTCTTACATTGAGAAAGTATGTTTTCTATAGGAAGGAGAAATAATGCAAGCGTGTTTCTAATATATAACTTGTTGCTTCCATATTTTTCCCTACCTTTGTGGCTAAAGACTCATCTCACAGTCAGGATACTATATACCATTATCCAAACTATATGAAGAGTACTGGCATAAAGGTCTAGTGAAAAGGACGGAGATGGTCCAGTGGTGAAGAGGACACACTGCTTCTGTAGAGGTTCAATTCCAAGCACTCATGACAAGCTGATAATCACTTATCACTCCAGCTCCCAGAAGTCAGAAGCCCTCTTCTTGCCTCCACAGTCACTCACATACATGCACACACCTAAGCCCAGGCACTATATGTATAATTAAAAATAAAGTTAAAAAAGAATCTAGATCTAAAAAGAAGTCCAAGATGTTTCACTCCTAATATAAAATGTTACAGAGTTTGCATACAATCTGTATCAATACAGCCCTGTCTTAGGGTTTTTATTCCTGCACAGACATCAGAGAAAGAAGCAAGTTGAGGAGGAAAGGGTTTATTTAGCTTGTACTTCCACATTGCTGCTCATCACCAAAGGAAGTCAGGACTGGAACTCAAGCAGGTCAGGAAGCAGGAGCTGATGCAGAGGCCAAGGAGGGATGTTACTTACTGGCCTGTTTCTTCTGGCTTGCTCAGCTTGCTTTCTTATAGAACCTAAGACTATCAGCCCAGGGATGGTACCACCCACAAAGGCCCTCCCACCTTGATCACTAATTGAGAAGATGCCTTACAGCTGGATCTCATGGATGCATTTCCTCAAGAGAGGCTCCTTTCTCTGTGATAACTCCAGCTTGTGTTGACACACAAAGCCAGCCAGTACAATTGATCCCTTGTCAACTTCACACACACACACACACACACACACACACACACACACACACACACCACTTTTCTGCCTCAACCCTTACTTTCTTATTCATCCCCAGGATCTAAATAACTTTAAACGTTCCACAGCCTTTGCAAATTCTTACATATTAAAATTTCAATCTCTTTAAAATATCCAATCTCTTTTGAAACTCAAAGTCTTTTTACAGTTCAAAGTCTCTTAACTGTGGGCTCCACTAAAATACATTCTTACTTTAAAAGGGAAAAATATCAGGGCACAGTCACAATCAAAAGCAAAATCAAACTCTAACTGTCCAACATCTGGCATCCACTTACAATCATCTGGGCTCCTCCAAGGGCTTGGGTCACTTCTCCAGCTCTGCCCTTTGTAGCACACACCTTGTCTTTAGGCTCCAGCTGCCTGTACTCTACTGCTGCTGCTGTTGGTGGTGGTCATCTCATGTGTACTGGCATCTCTAAAATCCTGATGTCTTCTGCTGTAACTAGGCCTCACCAATAGCCTTTTATAGGCTCTATTCATGGTGCCAAGCCTCAGCTCCCTTGCGTGATCCTTTCAATCCTGGGACATCAATTGCAACTGAGGCTGCACCTTCACCAATGGGCTTCCCTGGCCACTCACAGTGCCAAGCCTCAGCTGTTCTTCCTGATCCCGTCATGTTTTCAATCCAGTACCACCTGGGTGACTCTTACACATTACCAAGTCCAGCCAAAGCAAGAAGTACAACCTTAGTTACCTCTGGAACACAGCCTCTTTGTGCTCTCAGAAAGCACTTCCTAGAAGATTTCACCTCAATGATGCTGGTCTCTTCTTAATCACCACTAATTTTGTAGTTCCAGCTAACCAGCATCAATTTTCCTAGTAATGCAAAAGTTTTGATTTAGTAGTTCTGGTATCTCATTAATCACAGCTGATTCTTCAGCCCCAGCTAACCAAACCCACAGAATCTTCACAATCAAAACAGCAATGGTCCTGATAAAATTCTTTAATCTTCCCTTTGAAATTTCACAAGCCAGGCCTCCATTGTTTGTACTGTTCTCAACATTACCTGCCAAGCTCCTACAAAACATCCCACAGAACTCTTAACACCCAATGACTCTTCTAGCTCAGAGTTCCAAAGTCCTTCCACGGTCCTTCCCAAAACATGGTCAGGTTGTCACAGAAGTGCCCCACTATGCTGGTACCAATTTGTCTTAGTCAGGGTTTCTATTCTTGCACAAACATCATGACCAAGAAGCAAGTTGGGGAAGAAAGGATTTATTCAGCTTATAGTTCCATATTGCTGTTCATTTCCAAAGGAAGTTAGGACTGGAACTCAAGCAGGTCAGGAAGCAGGAGCTGATGCAGAGGTCATGGAGGGATGTTACTGGCTTGCTTCCCCTAACTTACTCAGCTTGCTTTCTTATAGAACCCAAGACCACCAGCCCAGGGATGGCACCACCCACAATGGGTCCTCCCCCCTTGACTACTAATTGAGAAAATACCTTACAGCTGGATCTCATGGAGGCACTTCCTCAAAGGAGGCTCCTTTCTCTATGATAACTCCAATTTGTGCCAAGTTGACACACAAAAGCAGCCAGTACAATCCCATACTAAAGCAATCCTACATTCTTCAAATATATATGTATTTTATTAGCTAGAGAACAACAACAAAATCTACAACTGTTTACTATAACTACATTTGCTGAGTAGTTTTGATACTCACTTTATTGACTCTGTGAATGTACACTCCTTGAACAGAAAGGGTGGCTGTAAATTGCTTTAAGAGATCTGAATTGTTAGACCTGAGAGTCTCCTAAATTTGACTAAAGATAGACATAACATTTGAAAAGAAGTTAAATGATCATGGTACTCAATCAAATTTTACTTTCAAAGAAAAATCAACTCCTTTGGTAATGTTAAATGGGAAAGATTAGAACTGGTGCAAATCTCACTGTAAAGGCATCATAAAGTTCCCAAAGAAACTCTAAAATCACCAAATGAACAGTTAAATATATTGTAGACTACAGTAAAAACTCAGAATCTTCTATGAACACAGGAAACAAAGCCCAGATATCTTCATGATCCTACTGAAACCCTTTACAATGCTGAAAAAATACTAAAGAGTATTCTCAACATTGTGACAGGGATGATACATCCACCAACTCACTTAAGACAGATAGGAAAGCAAACATAATTCCATTTACAGGAGATAAAGCGAGACATTAATTTTTACAGTTAATGTGGCTGCCTGTATACAGTTTATTTATATATCCACTGTGTCAAAAGGTTGCTTTAAGAATTAACTGTTACTAAACAACTCACAGATTGTAGGTCAAGTTTATGACAACCAGTTGTGTAACTTTTAATAGATATTAGCTCTTATTCCTTCTAGTTTACCACAGTCAATAAGTGACAAATTTACCCAAACCATATTATGAAAATTTAGAAAGTTCAGCCTTGTATCCACTTTCACAGAACAAAAGTGAAGCTCATTTTTAACCTCCACTGTATAAATGACTTCCTATTCCTTCAAGTAAATAACAGTATTGTCCCACATACAATACATCTTCCAGAGTCTTTCGAATTCTAACTTTTTATATTTTAAATAACATCCAGTATAGAAAAACTTCATGAAGTTAAATGCTTACTATGAATGTATGTGTCTGATATTTGGAAATTATTGACCAGGACTTGGATTACTTATGACCTTATTTCTTGCTATGTAGAATAGAATTTATGACATAACTTGTATGAAATGTATGTATAATGGATTCATGAGCACAGATGTGTTTGTTATTTACCACTTTTAGTAATGTAATGTATCAGTGAAGACGTTTGTATTGTTCTGTGCCTTGTTACATGATTTTTGTCTGTAATTTGCTTAATCCTAGTTTTGTTGATGGTCTTAGTATATCTCTTCTGGCTTTTATCTTTTATTTATTTCAATTATAGAAATAGTTTCATGAGAGTCTCCCAACTATGTTTATAAATTCAGTTATTTAATTTTGGGTTCAATCTAGTAAGTAAATATAGAAATTTATATCATTTTACTGATTGTTCCTTTCTTCATAAAATGCCTACCCTTCTTTACTTAGGTTAAATACAGGATGTGTCTTTAGTTTCTGTGTGTCATCTTTTTCTATCTCTTCTATTTTAACTCTATCATGTTATAGGATTAAAATGAATGTACCTTATATTTAAGGCATTTCCAGAGAATAGAGATGCTTGCTTAATGGATGAAATTCCATGATGAACAAGTATTGGCCCAGTTGAAGGCTTCCATTCGAAGAATGAAATGATAAGTAAGCTCCCTGTGATGAACTGCATGTTGTTTGATCTTAGATGTATGTTGAATACTGGTGGAGACTAATAACCTTCCCCCATGGTCAGGCAACATTGTAGTGGTGAAACCAAGGAATGAATGCTTGTTCATATGAAATGTTCCCATATATAAAACACTACAGGAATGTAAGAAAAAAAACATTCTCAGGTCATCAGCAGAACTTCTTCTAGGGATTAGAAGACAATTGACTTCAGAAAGTAAGCTTGTGCTGTAATTTCCTAGACGGCTCCATGTGATCACCAAATGAACAGGCATTAACAGCTGTTCCTTCTGCCAAGAGGAGCTGGGTAGAGATAGAGGTCGGAGCAGGCAAAGACAGACTACAGATGTCTATGGGACATCTTCCCTGAGGAGGTGGTTCTGTACATAACAGAAAAGTTAGATTTATGCCTATATCTCTAGGAACCTTGGTACAACTAGAAAGAGAAAATTACGTGTGATGTATTTTGCACATCTATTAATAGATGCATATTTTCAGGGTGAACCAAAACTTCAAGCATGTTATGTAAGTTATTACCACTAAACTGTAACTTACACCTTTTTATTTTGAGACAGATACTCATTAAATTACCCAACCCATTTCTGCATTTGCTCAACAGCCAGGCAGGCTTCTAACTTGAAACCCTGTTTTTTTCATACTTCAAAGTATCTGGCATCACAGGGACATGAGACTAGATCCAGATCTCTCAGCTTTTATATCAAAATTGAAACCATTGATTATGTTTCTATCCTGTCTGGCAAGAATGGAACTGGACATGAATACCATTGTGTTTCCTAATGCTCAGGATCAAAATAAACTGATATATATATATATATATATATATATATATATATATATATATATATATGGGAAGAACTTGAGGGAGCAGACTTTTCCTCAGTATGCAAAATGCAAAAGAGATCCAATGTAAAGGGGGAAACTTATTTTGGTTAGAGAGGTTTTGATCCATAGCTGTCTGGAAATAGTGTTTTTAGCTCATATGTCAAGGTAGAAATACTGTTGATGTAGATGAAATCTACTCAATTCAAGGCATACAGGAAAAAAGGAGAATAAAAGAGGTTCAGGGCTTTGAGATAAATATTCAAAGCCTTGGCTTTATAATAGACTTTTGGTAACTGGGCCCAAATTTCTACAGTTATATGTTCTTCTTTCCACTTACATGTTGAGAAATTGAATCCAATAGTGAATTCAGCCATAGACTGTGTCAGAGCCCTCTTGATGGGTCTCTGGAAACCTGTGGCAGACACACCCATAGACGAGCTTCACAAATCTCCTAGTTATCTCTGAATTCAACGAAAGTGATAATTGAGAAGAACCATTGCAAGTACCAGTTTGGGGAATATATTTGCTGAATATAATATTTCTTTAAAATATGGACACGTTTGAATACAATCCAATAATAAGTAAGGAAATGTTGCATAGGAGCTTGTAAGCAACCATGCGGACTGATAGCTATACACTATACTTGAGTGGTACAGAGATATAGAGAGCAAGACAAGGTATCTTCACTTCTATTTTGATTGCTTTATGTTACAGGGTCTCTTTTTTATGTAGCTCTGGCTGTCTTGGAACTCGCTATGAAGACCAGGCTGACCTGGAACTCACAAAGATCTTCTTGCCTCTGTTTCCTGAGTGCTCGGATTAAAATTTGAGGAGATATCTTTATTAACTCAATTTTACCAGATACTTGAAAGAGCAGAATGTCACTCTTGCTTTGCTGGCGGAGTGGACACCTGCAAACCTGAGAGGCAGTGCTGTTGGTGGCAATTAGATTATATGAGACGCTGATGGCGGGGACTAATTGCAGGCAGCTTGGTGGAATTATAATAATTTGCTAGTTTCTTTTGACTCTTATGTCTTAGATATTCTCTGCTATACTTATAATACTATATAAATTTAGAATCATTGATGAGCTGATAAAATTAACAATGATGGTCAAATATATTGATACATTAAATGGAAACCTGCCGCAAACTTAATGCCAATAGAAAATGGCTATGCCAAAAGACAAAAGAGAAGAAAACATGAAAAACTAAAACAAACAAACAGCAACAAAACCCCTATATTTGACTGACTACAGCCATAGGCCAATTCCTCTGAATAGCTTTTATGTACAAGTATATTTATAAATAATGGAAAATTAAGAGACAAAAATATGGAAATAGATTCTATAGCATCACTGAATGGAGTAGTTCAGTGTTTGTATGCTTGTTTTGGTTTTGTTTGTTAATTTTGTAGTGTTTCATGCAAAGGCTATCCATATGTCCTGATTAGGTGTTTTGGGATTTTTGTTTGCTTTCTTTCTTTCTTGCTTGTTTTTTTGCTTGCATTTGCCACCTGGATATAAGCTAGAATTATCTGGAAAGAGGAACATCAAGAAGTTGATTCTATCAGATTGTCTATAAGCAATATTGTAGGGCATTTTCTTGGTTAGTGTCTGACATGGGAGAAAGATGGCCAGGGAGCCTACTCTGAGCAGTGTAATCCTGGTCTGTTGATTCTGGGAGAATAAGAAAGCAAGCCAAGCAATCCATGGCAAGCACGCCACAAGCAACATTCTTCTATGGTTCCTCTTCACTTCCTTCCTCCAGGTCCCTGTTGTGTTGGGAATTCTTAAGCAAAAATCTTTCCTCCCCAGTTTGCTTTTGTTCATGGTCTTTATCACAGAAATAAGAAACATAACTAAGACATCATGATTATATATGGAAGTTGTTGCTCTATCATGCCAGTGCTTTGTGAATTATAAATATCAGACATCTATGACAATTAACAAAGTTCCAACTGTACCCTCTACTCTAAAGAACTTCTTCAACAAGAGGCATGTACCTTAATTTTGGTTTCAGAAAAATTCCTCTTAAGTGCTGGAATATTTCGAATCACAAAATGCCTTTATTTATGATGGACCCTTTGGGCCACACTTGGCAGTTTACATTATTGATATCGGTGGGCTATGGATAGCCCAGGCCATGTGATATCAGTTTTACTTCCAGATAGGGGCTTGTGGATAGGCAGGCTAAACCATTTGGATAAATAAATAACCTATCCTGCATATATAATGAAAACCCCAGTAAAATGCTGGTCTTCAGCACTTGTGTGAGTTTCTTAGATAAGACCGCACATTATGTCACATACTTCCACAACTGATGCTGAAGCATCATGTCTGGATAACCCTGGAAGCTCCCAATATATAAGTCTGCAACACCCTGTCCTGCCATCATGTATATTTCCTTGCAGCAATGTGTTCTTCTTCATAATCAGGCATAACTCATTAATAACTTCTAGTGAATATCATTAAGTCCTCCTACAGAAAAAGACACAAAATTGGCATGTGAACCTTCAGTCTTGTAGTGGGTATATAAACTAAGTAGGCTACTGCATAGAGTGCCCTGTTTATAGTTAGACCTAATGCCTTGTTTTAGCTTCAAAAGCCTGGGCTGTCTTGTCATTCGGAAGGACCGTGCCCTGGAACTTTGTTATTTAGCTACATCTGGGCAATTATTAATATGTATGAATGATGTCACCACTTTTCAAACATCGCCAAAAGCTTATAACCCTCTAATTCTCTTTAATCCCCTCTCGGCCTTATTTTAATTGTTTAATTGCATATTGTTGCATATTGTTCCCTATAAACCATAATTATTATTTCATACAAAGTCAATATTCATCTTGGTATGCATATTGTTATGCTTCCAATTCCTGTACATTTTTTTCCCTGAATTTCTGTGTGTCCCTGTGGCATCACTTTCTCCTTTTGTACAGTTCCTTCTGGTATTTCCTTTAATATGGGATTGCTAGAAACAAATTCTTCTGTACTTTCTAGTTGTTTAGCAATACCCTCATTTTATTACCACATTTGAAGTATAACTGAATGAACTTTACAGTTTGATATTAGTTTCAAATTGTATTTTGGAAATGTCAAGCCATTGCATTGTGCCTCTACACTTAGAGTTTTGAGTAGTTATCAGTTTTTACTTTTATTTATTTCTTGAAGCAGGGTGTTTTCTTACTGACAGCTCTTACTATTTTTCTCTGGTTTTCATTTCTAAGAGTTCTAGCATGTGTCACTATGGGCAGGTCATTCTTTTTTCCTTTCTGTCTGGGAGTCGCTACAATTTTCCTTCTGTGGATCATTGTACTACGTTTTTTCTCATTTCTTTCTTTCTCTTATTCATTCATTCATTCATTCATTCTTTATTTATATATTTATTTTAAAAAATTATCTTTAATCGTTTTTTTTTTTTTTTTTTTTTACAGTCCAGTTGTTATCCCCTTCCTGGTCTGCCTGCCAACAGTTCCTCATCCCATTTCTCCTCCCGATTTCTAAACAGCTCTTAGAAATTCTTGAATGTTATTTTTCCAAATATTACCCCTGATTCTTTTCCTCTCTTTCCAGCTCTCCAATAACACCTAAGTTGGACCATTCCTGTGCTCACTACTGCTTGGGAGTTATACACTTCATACTCAGTTCTAGAACTTTCCTTCAAGAGGGTCAAATTTTGAGCTCTTCTTCCACCTTTATTTTTATTGACTATTTTATTTATTTATTTATTTATTTATTTAAATTTCAAATGTTATCCCCCTTCCTGGTTTCCCCTCCCCAAATCCCTCCTCCCCTCCTCCCTCCCCCGCTTCTATGAGGGTGCTCCTCCACCCACCCACCCATTCCTTCCTCACCACTCTAGCATCTCCCTATGACGGGGCATCGAGCCTCCACTTATTAAACACTACTGAGATGATAACATTTCACAGAAATCTGAATATGGAGGCCAAGAATGGTATAGAAAAAAATAATTACAAATAATGTCTTCCTGGCAGAACTATATATCCTAAGAAACACAAAAGGATTGGCAGAAGAATTTTAGCTTCCTGTCTATAAGCTGGTATACATTTCTGTATTTTTGGATACCAGATATACTTTTTCTAAAATCTAACACTGAGACATAAAAAAAAATGAATGAAAATAAACCAGAAAACAAAGGAATGGCATAATTAACTGCTAGAGACAATTTAGTGTTAAAGTAAATAAAAATAGAGAAAAATAAAAATAAAACATAAAAAAAGGTAGTCAAGGGTCTAGGTTCCAAGTTTAGTTTATAACTGATTATTTCCATGGAACTGAATAGCTTGATTAACGTATTTAAAAGTTGTTTTTAAAATCTATGAAATTTTAAATGTGTATGTTTTTATTTTTTGCTTGTACATCTAATATTTTGTGGGTTTTGTTCCCTCTAAATTAAAAAAGAAAAAGGCACAGAAATATTTTCCACAGCTGCCTTAGGATATCATCTTAAAATATTTCATAGAATGTTATCATAGTGTACCACAGTATACACCTTTTTCCTTTTGTTTATACTTATCAGCAATGCCTCCATAAAAATAATTTTGGATGACAGAGGTTGATATCATGCTTAAGGACAGATAGAGACTTTTACTCACAATATTTTATCTCTAGGTCACCTCCTCTAAAAGAGTACTAGAATAAAACATTGGTGCTTTGATTTTACAAATGTAGCCCACTATATTTTCAACAAACGAGCTACAGCACTGCCTGTGGCATCTGTGAAAGGAGATTACCATCTTATTAGGAAACCTTCGGCTCTTAATAACACATTCCCAAGTGTGCCAGTGCGCAACCATTTGTCTGTTCTACTTACAACATTTGGCCTAAAAGCACTGCATCAAAATGATAATGCTTTCCATACTTCTGAATTATAATTGTACTCTCTAGTAATTGACTATCGGATACCCACTCACTTGATTAGCTGTCCATTAGCGTTTTTTCTCTCCTTACTGCCTCACTAATCTATCTGAAGCTATAAACACTAATCAACACAGCAAACACTTAGAAGGTGAGACAGCAAAGTGGCCTCTCTTTGTACGTTAGATATGTTTCAGCTGGGAGTATTGGGTAAACGTGATTTGGAGAGATCCTTTCCAAACTAAATATTACTATAAATTCTAGAAATTATACAACTACTGAATTATCACAACAGATGTCCTAACATTTTGTTTCAGATGAAGAAATAATAAATTCATTTTTATCCTTCCCACCATCTAGAAGTCTTGTATGTTTGAGACTGATATCAAATGACCTACTCCAACACTTCTACATTGTGAATGAAGACCCACATATATAACTAACTTTACCACAACAAAATATGGAGAAGCCAACAGGGCCAAGGGTTAGAATCTATTAGTGCAACAATCAGTTGTGCAGCAACCTCATAACACCGGGTTTGACACAATGCCTCACATGAGGTGAAAACTTAAGTTCCTTCATTGCTGTGTGTAATTTATATGAAAGACATCATCAAATTTAAAATGTAATATATATATATATATCTCATAAAATTTCTGATAATTTCGTAAGTCTATAAAAACTGATCACCTGAAATTTTTACCTGAAGCGGTAAATAAGCCGAGCATAGGCTTGTGATCCTAATAGGACCCCCATCCCTGTTTCCAATCCTCAGCATTAGGGTGTGTTCCAGGACACAAAATGGAACCAAGTTTCTTCTTCACCCTCAAAATTTATGCTACATTTATCACTGTTTTAGGCATCAATTTTCTCTTCCAGAGACCTGAGGGTAAAAACTAAGTATTTTGTATTAATTCTGAATTATAGAGTCATTGTGTTTTTGAAAACTGTTTTTGATGGCACTTTAATTCAAGATATGTGATATAGGGTCACAGACACTATTCAATTTAGCATTTTAGGAGAAATGCCCGCTAGCAGCTACTTGACCAATAGCTGTGTCAAACTGCATTAGTTATTCAATTTAACCAAGTGTCCAGTGTGACCTAAAGGTGTTGCAATTCCATTCTGAAGCAGCTGACTCATTATGCTATGTGTTTAAGATGTACATATTTGTCTATAGCATTATTGGATTATTCTCCTCTTAGAGAAAAGGCATAAATAATGACATTTTAAATTAATGAAGTATAAAGTTCATGAATAATCTAAATTATGCAAATTCAATAGCATTAGTATTCATTGGAATTTAGAGGTGGCCATGGCATGCCAGAGGGAACTGAAGACAAATTAACAGGAAAGTAGACAGCTCTAGTCAATGGGTGGTGTATATGGGTGTACAGGTGTATGTGTGACAGTGTGTCCATTCACATCAATGTGTGTGATCCTTACTTACTCGCTCTTCATTCTGGAAAAGGTATTCTTTCTAATTCCTTCTTGAGACGCTTCTTGCACTCTGAAAAGTTGAGAGTGGAGCCAACAGCGCTATCTTATATGAAGTCAGAGTGATAATTACAGATGTTGTCTTCTCATGCCACCTCACCAAGGATAATCCAATCATCATAATGGATTCATCTTGCTATAATGATTAATCTAGTTATTAATACTACTAGTAATTAATGCTCAATCTCACTCATTGGAAACTTCTCCTAGAATCTTCCAAAATATACGTGAAATAGAGAACAACTTCTTGTCCTCCTCCTCTTCCTCTTCCTCCTCCTCCTCCTTTTCTTTCTTCTTCTTCTTTTTCTTCTTCTTCTTCTTCTTCTTCTTCTTCTTCTTCTTCTTCTTCTTCCTCCTCCTCCTCCTCCTCCTCCTCCTCCTTCTCCTTCTCCTCCTTCTCCTTCTCCTCTTTCTTCTTCTTCATTTCTGTTCAGACAGCTGTAAGAATCAAAGCACAACCTGGCCTATTTTGGAGTGCCGCAGTGGAAGATGGAGAGAGTAGATCTCAACAGTTTAACTTTCTGATTCCACATTTATAAAACTTTCTACAGTGTCTCTGAGTCAATTTACCTATTTTATATAAATAAATTTCATGTTTAGATCCAAAATAAGTCCTGATGATATAGTTATTTTTAAAAGTGTGCATGTACAGGTTTATGAGTGAAGATTAAAGCATTCTGTGTGAGATTTAGTCATGTCACGGACGCTCGGGTTATGGTCCATGTGGACTTGCACAGGGATGAGCATTTCTTTCTACTGATTCAGTCAGAGCTCATGTTCTAAAAGCAGAAATGTAAGCACATTTATTTTGGTACTTGAGAAAAGAGAAATATAAGAGAAAGAGAATTCAAACAGATCCAAAATCCTTTAGTCATCCTGTATGTATGTGCTGTTATATAATCAAAATAAAGTTCAGTCAAACGTAATTACAGCTTCTGTAGTACATTTTGTCAGTGATACTACAGCAAACAAAGAATCAGGCAAGACTAGGTTCTTTCCATCTTAGTATATTCACAGAACTCCAGTAATACTTAGCAGGTTCTGAAGGAGAGTGTATGTGTGTGTGTGTGTTTATGTGTGTGTACACGTGTATATCTCTGGTGTATATGCATGTGTGGATCTGTATGTATCTGTCTGTGTTTTCTGTCTGTTTGTTTGTATGTGTCTGTGTATGTGTATTTATGTATGTGTGTGTATGTTAGGTTTTATCTTTTATCTACTCCCTACAAAGAATTTGACATATAATGATATTATATACGACTCTACAGGATATCTGTGGCTTTAAAATATAAAATTGACACATACAGTATTAACATTTGTGCCTGAACTTTAAAATAAATCTTCAAAGTTTCTCTGATAAAATTTGCCAAATAGATGAATCTCTTGGGCATATATAGATTCTCAGGGTAAATCCAATATTAGTATTGATAGTAACTTTAGACTTTTGAGCTTTTAAAATTTATGTATAAAATAGTTAATCATGAAAATTACAAAAATGATAAATATTCTCTTTGAAATTCTAGTTGTGTGCTGGAAAGATAGTATTTCATTTCCATCCAAGATTTAAAAATCACAATAAAGCCAAGCTTTATATTTTTTGGTGATATAAAATTTTTCATAATTCATTTTTTTATTTCTAATATTAAAAATTAATAATTTTCTGTCATTAAGGCACTTATTACTTGGAAATAAATGATTAGTTTAATGATTGATTAGTTTTATATGTATTTCATCATAAAGGGTGGTTAGAATTTAAATGTTTTGTATTTTCATTTTCTTGAGTAGAAGAAAGCTAGATATTACAAATTTTTGAGGCCCAAACAAAAATCTGCCCAGTGAAATGGGAAATGAACTTCTTCACTGCTATTTCCTTCTCTGTTATGCTGGATCATCCCTTTATTTTTCACAGAAGCTTCAACACATATGGCAGTAGAAATCCCTGTCCACTGTGGCCTGATTCCCTAGCCACAGGGCTCCTCAGAGTACTGGGTTCTCTTTAACATGACAGCTGCTGAGAAGATGTTTTCTACAGAAAAGAGTCAGACATTTTGTTGACAGCACGTCAGATGCTAAGCTCTTTTTAAAAACGAACCCCATATTTTAAGTCGACCAAACGTATCTGCCATTCATCTGCCATTAGATCTCCAAATCATATGGTATCTCAGCTCTGGACTACAATTAATGATATCAGACCTGATTCAGATTAATTTTTTTCTCCATATCAATAGCCACTATTAGTTTAAATAGAGACAGATGAGTGATACGTAAAGTCAGCATCTAAGGAGGATGTAAAGTCTCAAATGTACTGGAAACCACCACATGCCTAGCAATGGCTAAGCTTACATGACTTCCTAGTGGTCTTATGATTTTTTTTCTAGGTGGCCATTGACGTAAGTTGGGCAAGTAGATTATAGTCATGAAAGGATCAAGTGAAGCTGTTTGTGATGGTTTCTGGAGCGTACAGACCCAGTACAACCCTAGTAGGTACAGCCTTAGCTCTGAAATAAAGAAGTTGCCTTTGTCCAGTATTCTATCATTGCAATGAGAAAGGTAACTAATACACCAAACACATGCTTACTATTCTGTGCTTACTTTGGGCTAAGTGTAGAAACAGACAGATGGTAGACACAGATATACTCCATATGATTACATCTACTTATCTATCTACTTATTACTAATATTGGATGGTAAGAGAGACTGTAGAAAGGTTTTATGTGTAAATCTAAGTGAATGATTTTATATATATATGATATATATTCATATTTATATTCAATTATTTCAATTATAAAATCTTTACAAAAAGACTAGCTTTGTTTTTCTTGATATTCATTTTTTATTTGCTTAGAAAATCAATATGCTGATTAACTGTCAACTTGAAAAACGTAATCACCTGGGAGACAGCCTCTTGGCCTACAAGTGGGATTATGTTGATTTAATTCATTGATTTGGGAAGCCCTATCACTATAATGATCGTAGGACACAGTCAGGATCCTGGACTATAGAGTGAAGAAATAAAATTTAGACAAAACATGCACTCAGTGCTCTCTTCTCAGCCTCTGATGTAGTATGATAATATGATCAGCTGCTCCAAGCTCCTGATACCCGGGTAGTCCAGCCAACATCTACTGCACCTTGAACCATGAGCTAAAGTAAACCCTTCCTTCCTTCAGTTGCATATGTCAGGGTATTTTATCACATCTGCAGAAAAGCAAGATACTACGAGGGTGGAACTCAGATTTGAAGGTAAGAGAGCTACAAAATGCATGATCCTGAGTGGAAGGTCCCACAGGCTCCTCACGTGACCAGAGGCTGCGCCAGAGCTGTTTTGCCCACATCTGCTGCTTCTTTCATACTCCCTCTTCTGTACAGCACACTCACCTTTAGTTGCACAATTCACATTGTTTACCCCGAACACTTCTCAGTATCTTAACATTTCCCACATAACAGGACCTTCCACAGAAATATTATTTTAACTCGGGATCATGGCGTTCACAATAGAATATTTATGTTTTCCGAAGGTTGAAAGGAAAGGATCTGTCCCTCTATCACCTGTGGTTTTGTGCAAGCAAAAGCTGCTTCTGCCTTTGTGACTTGCTCATCAGTGAGATGTGCAGCTGTTGGTGTAGGAAGTCCTCACCAGTACCCTGTGTCTAAGATGGAAGAGGAGCAGAGAGGCCAGAGCTTCAACTGTTGATGTCGGCATGTCAGACAGCAGAAAACAGAATAGCTTAGTAGCTAGAAGGTGTTGCCGTGGATCGTGAGCAGAAGGGCCAGAGCAAAAGCTTTACAAACGAATTTGAAGTTTCCCTAGGAGTTTCTGACTAAACCTTCAAGTGAGGCAAGTTAGGTTTTAATAAAGTTTCAATACGTACAAATAATTATATCCTGATTATAGTTATATTTGGGGACCAATTAAATATGCCTTTATGATGCAGAGTTATAGCCGCCATAACTGGATGCTGCTGGTCACATTACATTCACAGCCGTGATATAGAGTGGGGAATTGATTTGTCTAGTTTAGAGTCTCCTAATCAGGGAATGGTCCCACCCACAATTAAGATTTATTTTCCTACATTGATTAATGTAACCATGGTAAACATTCCAAGCATGCCCAGATGTCTGTCTCTCAAGTGATTCTAAATTCTTCTGAGTTGAAACAGAAGCAACCATTATCAACATACATAGCTGTGAGGTGGACACTTGCAGTCAGAATATTCTGAAATTTTTAGTAGATGCTTATTACTTTACTGATAGTATATCATGTAATATTTGCTTATTATGGGATACATCTATTTCCCAGTACATACTGAACATATAGAACTAATTTTTTAAATAATATTAATAGGAAACAAAATGACTCCAATTCTAATTATTTCCCTCTGTCTTCCTGAATCTTTTCATGAATGCTCTGTAGGTTCCCTCAGCCTAGGAAATCTCAACAATCCCCCTTCTTTAGGTTCTGTGCTTAGATGTTGGTATCTTTGTCAAATCCTTTGTATTCAGCTTAAACACTTACCTCCCGGTCATGCTCAGAGTTGCCTGCTGTGTTCTGCTGGCATACAGTGAGTACATTATGCTGAATATGAAAGTGAAGACCATGAGCTAACCAGGGAGATTCTGGAGAGGGTCCATGGCAAACCAATAGTTAAATGCTAAAATATCACTGTTGCTTGGTGTATGGATAATTCACCTTAGAAAATGTAGAACTGCATTTACCTGGAGATGGTTCCTTGAAACTCACTTTCACAGTATTTGCTTTTTGGCATAGGCTCTCGTGGATATCTTTAGTGTGTGAGTCTTCGTTTGTTCTTCTCTTTTGTTAGCTTTGACCCTACATACATGTGTATGTACAGAAGCCGCACACACAGGAGACAGTGCAGCTACTGAAGCAGATGTGAACCCCCTCACAGTTTGAACCCTAATCATAGATTCACATACTTAACCATTTTGTTGGACTAAAATACCATTAAATCTAAGACATGTTTAAATGGAGACATATTCATATAATATGAAGAATGCTTTCATGAAAATATTAAATATTGACTACATTCCTACTAAATTTAACACATTTTGTATCGTATGACTTCTTCTTCACCATCCAGTCCAGCAACTTTCATTTTATTTTTCTGCCTCCTGATGCTGAGATTATCTTATGCCTGATATGACATTATGCTTGAATCACAAATATCTAGTGTTTTGTATTGATAGGGCTTTGAATTATACAGTTTTAGGTGCTTCACAACATTTAGTTGTAAAATAAAAATATCTTACATCTTGCTCTAGATTATGGATCAAACATATTTATATAAAGTATAGTATAGACATTGCTTACTATCAAGTTGAATTGTGATATTGATTTATTTTGAAGGAATGGTAGTCTTACAGACTGATGTTGTAGATACTTCATCTCATATTTAATTCTGAGGAAAAACATTTTGAAGTTACTCTTAACACTACAGAATTTTCATTTATCTAAAGCAGATGTCTTTGACTCTTAATGATTTTCTGATTTATGGTTTACACTTTGCAAATGTTAATTAGCATAAATTAAATTTTTCTCCCAATAACAGATCTTGGAGTCTTTGAAAATAACTGGTAAGGGAGCTATCCAAGCATGACCATAGAATCGCTTTTCTTCTCACATTACATCATACATGGGGCAAAGATCTCTCAGACAACACTGTGGAAAAAGGACCACTAGACATGAGACATGGAAGAAGTCTAAGACAAAAGTCAGAGAGGATCTAGTGTACACTCTGATAATCCCTTTACACTTAGATTTCATTGTCCTGATTATTTCCTGATGCACTTGAGCACACCTGCAGGCTACAGTAAAAGGGAAATGGTTGTTACTCATAGCGTACTTTATCAGCGATCACCATTCTGCAATTTGGAGTGAGAATGCAATTTTAGTGAAAAAATATGCAAAGGCACTAACTGTGCTCTTAGTAAGGAAAGCAGTGCCCACATCACATCTCACATGGTCTGAGCACTAGAATATATAAACCCTACCCTCTGGGTCTTCTGCCACTGTCAGCAGGAAACACCCCAACATCTATCTCCATCACACCTGTGTCCCAGCCACGCAGTTTAACACTCTGAGCTTCCTCTCTGTTGGTTTTGCTTTCTTGAGAAAATGAGCATAATATTTTCTGAGTATTAGGAGAATAAACTGACCTGAAGAAATTACACTGTTTGAATAGACTCAATACATTTTAGATCCGGAGAGTCAGATAGAGATACAAGATGGAGCCAGAGGTTGAATGTCAATCCTTAGAATTGACAAATATTTAGACTCAGTTAAGCTGTCATATGAAATGCATTATGCAAACTTCCTGGTTTTTAAATTAAATTCAGCATATAATTTAGTCGTGCCTGAATAGATCTTGAAAATATAAACTTTTAAATTTTAAGAAATGAGAGTTTAATAAAGCTATAGCCATAATGTCAAAATACCCCACATAGAGTTTTTCATAAGCTGAAAGTATTTATTTTTGAATTCTGTATACTATACCTACACAATACAAATCAATATCTATTTTTAAAAATATCTATTTTATTTATGTGTGTGAGTTCATATCTGTGTGAATATATGCCATGTATGTGCATGTGTGCATGTGGGTGCCAAAGGAAGCCAGAGGAGGACAACAGATCTGGTGGAGCTGGAAACAGCCAGTTCTGAGACCCTATACTTGACAGATGGAGGTGGGTGGAACTCAGAGGTATCCCCAAGCACGAATGCTACAGAATGGGCTGCTTAGGTGTGTTCAATAGATTACAGCAGCACGTGGTCTGGTGAGCAACTTCTAGTGTGTAAAACAAAGCATCTCCACAGATTTCAGTTAGAATAGTCTCAAAGATTTGAAATTTTGCTGTCAAAAAACTTATCAATGATCATCCTTCCTTTTCTTTCTCTTCCTTTTAGTTTATACAGCTAACAAAGAATTTTCCTTTTCTGTTGCATTTTTGGGTGTAGGTTAGGCTCTGAGTTTACCATCACTCAAAATTATAGACATATAAAAATTGTTATTTCTGTAACATAGAGATGTGTACAGTCTGGCAAGTAGAGAAGCATAAATAAAACTGTAGTAGTTCATAGTACACACAGCTGAAGTTGAATAGCAGTATTGAAACTTGATTAAGGACAAGGCAGAAGTGATTAGGTCAGGCAGGCTGCACCCCCATGAAAAGATTCATGCTTACACTTGGGACAGCTTTCCTGATATGATGGATGGGTTTGACCCATCCCTTCTCTCCTCTGTCTCCTATGTGTTGTTTTGCCCTTCTCCACGTTGAGACAGAGCATGAAGGTTCTCACCAGAGAGAGAGTCTTAATCCTGGACTTCATAACCTCTGGAACCATAGAAATCATTTATTATCTTCACAAATTAGTTAGTCTGTGGTTATGATACAAATCAGTCAATGGACTAAGACATCTGGGCAATAGAGTTGTGCACTCCATGATAACAAACACAAAGAATGGAGGATCTTGTGGAGGCAATCGTTCATGAAAAAGAATACAGTGAGTATGGATATTCAGCCACATTAGTATAAGAAAAAACTATAGAGCATCCAGGCCACAGCTAACTAAACCTATCCCCTTCTACCTGCATGAGGTGCATCAAAGCACCTCACAGTATACAGGCTGGTGTTGGGAGCCGCGACGAGAGCTGACAAAGTCCGCCATCGCTAGGTGGCGCTGTTGCCATAATTCTTCCTAGTAAACCAGTATACTGCGCATGTGCCATGGTAAAGCCCGCCAAGTTAAGCCCTTCCCACGGCGTTTGGCGCGCTACGAGTGAACAGCCAATCAGGGGGTGAATACCCCGCTCTGGGGTATATAGGCAGTGCTTTCCCACGTCTTCTTGGTCTTCTACCACCATTTTGGTTTATGGGAATAAACGTGTTTCTACGGAAGGATTCTGGTGTGTATGTGTGTGTGCGTGTGTGTATGTTTTTTGCCGGCGAGACCACTACACGCGCGCCCCGCACAGGCTGGCAAGCATTGCTGGACTAACACTTGTGACATAAATGTTGTAACATTTGTATTTCAGCCTTTCCAGCCATTCTCAATGGTGGCTTTTCATAAGTCCACACAGGGAACACCCTCTCATCTCCGCTGTGATATCGGGAGCTGCCTTATCTGACATCTTTGTGCCTTATCAGAGACATTTCTGTGACTGAGAGAGTACAGAAACTGAGTCCAGAATGAGGACCGCATGATGATTTACGTACAAATGGACTACTTTGGTTCTGTCTTGAATTATGAACTGGTATATTTTCTTATTTTTAGCTGAAAAGGGAAATAATTTGTTTCAATGCAGATATTTATATGGAGAAATTGAATTACTAGTGTTCTTTCAACTTCTAAAATGAACATAACATTCAATATGTTTTTAATAAACTCTCAATAATTTTTCATGATTACAGTTGTCAGATAAACTTACCTCAAATTTTAGAAAAAAAAAGCAAGAATAGAAAATGTGTGTATTTGTCATGCACATGTACTGTTTTCAGACTCACTTATTATAAATTATGTATTCTATTTAAATAACATGCAATCTTATGCCTGGACATAGAAATAAATGTAATCTAAAATGAAAGCTTTTTCACTATTTCTTAGCCCGTGAAATTAATGAATGCTTTAGTCTTCTATAGATATGCAATGCTACAATTACCAAATACTTCAATGAACAATCCTTTCTCCTTCCACATTCCAAATTAAAAATAAACTAAAGTCATGTTGCTGACTTTTTTTTTATTATTTTAAGATAATTAGGATAAATGTTAAGAGGAACAAACACTCTTATTATGCAACTCTACTTGCTGAATCAATTGCAAGGATAAATGGATAATTCCTTTAAACAATGGGCCCTCCACCTATTATTATTTTAATTAACGGAGTTATTCAGTCAAATTTGTTATATTGTCACACCAAAATTCAGCACAAATCACAGAGAAAGAGCAATGGCCTTTCCTTGCAGGCACAGCTTTCCCTTCCCCTCAAGGTGGGCATATTTGTCACAATCCTGGAACAACCCTGACATCATCGTCCAACACTTTCAGTGACATTAGAGCTCCTGTTGCTGTTGGGCCATCTGTGCATTGTGACAAATGTGTAATAGCATCTGATAACCTCTGAAAGATCATGCAAACGCTTTCCACATTTTGAAAAGTCCTCTGTGCCTCTCTCTTCACTTTCTTTCCTCTATCGTCCCTGGCAACCACTACCTCCATGGTTTTGCTTTTTCATGCTTAAAACCATCTATTACATATCATTCTCTGATTGGCTTTGCTGCTTTGCTTTCTGCTTCTGATAGCCATCTCTTCTAAAGGTCCAATAGCTCGTTCATTTCCAGTGCTGAATAATACTTCTTTGAATAAACCACAATGCATGTGTTCATCTCTGGAACGGAAACTTGAACACTCTAGAGTTAGGGAAGCAATGGATATAGTTGATTTAAATATCCATTTCAGTTGTGCGTTCAATTTATATCTTCAATTAATGTGAGTTGTATGATTTCTAGAACATATAGTAATGTGTAAGGTAAACTCTACTCATACTGGCTGTCTTCTTTTCCATTCCCACTTCAATGACTGGAAATCCCTGTTGACTCATTCACCATCACCGGTGTTCTGAGTTTGACCATTCTCAGGACCCTGCAATGGGCTATCAGTATTATTTTAATGTGCAATGCCTTAATCACATAGGATGGTGACCTCTACAGCTATCTGCAGTTTTTCACAGTGAAGGCTTTGGCTCCTGCATCTGGATGCTTTGCTGTTGAGTGAGCATCTATCAAGGATTATTGAGGCCCATAGGAGTACTGGTGATGTTCTTGTTATGTACGTCCCCTTTCAGTCCTTCACAGTCTTCCTAACCAGCTTCCCCATGACTTATTCCTAGTTTCGTCTCCTACATACTTCCAGAATTCATGCTATTCCATGCCTATGTTTCTGCCATTGCGCTTTCCATCCTTCCTTCACAAATTACTTTTACCAGGAATCTTAAAGATGCTGCTATGTATTTATAACACTCTGGATCACTTTCAAATAACATTCTATAGTTCACAGGTATGTTAGAGCACTATAATATCAAATTAACAAAATTCCTTTGTCCAGTTACTTATATCACATAAACATTCATTTTACTAATACTTAGGTAGACATAAGTACATATATATATATGTGTGTGTGTGTGTATATATATATATATATATATATATATATATATATATATAACTCATAAATTTACATATTCTATTTCACTTTCCTTTCATTACTAATATTATAAGGAAATATTATCAAATCAATTATGAATAAAGAATTTTATTTCTTTAGATTATTTTATTCTATAAAATTATTTTCATTATGTAGGTCTAGGATTATAACTCATAACATTTTCTTTCTCTTTCGTGTGTATATATATTTTAGCATCTTTTTTCACAAAACATCTAAGTTTTTAAATTGTGCTTAACTCTTGATGGGTAACTCCTCAGAGTATAGATTTCTCAGCTGGTATTATTTTTTCTATCAGCTAAAATAGTCCATTCTCTCCTCATTTGGTTAGCATGGTTTCTGAGAAGCCAAATGTAATTTTCAGTTTTCATCCTTTATGTGTGTGTTTTAAATTTGACACTGTTTGTTTCAATAGACTTTAAAAATATATATTTGATAGTTCTGAAGCCT
The DNA here is from genome assembly GCF_004785775.1 of Grammomys surdaster. NCBI lineage: Eukaryota > Metazoa > Chordata > Mammalia > Rodentia > Muridae > Grammomys > Grammomys surdaster. The sequence continues at coordinate 13,551,515 of NW_021604567.1, read as the reverse complement.
CTTTGAGATGAGTTTAGGTGTGGATCCTTTCCTGTTGTTTGGTTTTCATTTATCCTGCTTGGTGTTTTCTGAGCTACCTGGATCAGTCTTTGTTTGACACTAATTTGGGGTGATTTTTCAGCCATCATTGCTTTAAGTATGATTTATGCTCCTTCCTCTCTGATTCCTCCCCTGGTGTCCGTATGTGTGTATATTTTACTTCTGTATTTTCCCACATTTTCTGGACAGTCTTTCTTTTTGTTACATATTTTCTCCTCCTGTTAGAATTTGTGAAGATTCTATTTTGATAGCCTCAATCTTGGAACTCTTTACATAATTCAAACTACCGCTCCCATCTGAGGAGTCTTCATTTCAGTGACAGTGTTTAGTTTTCTAGCTCTTCTTTTTAAATCTCCCTTATAGAACACCTTTCTCTCTGTTTACCTTCTCAACCTGTTCTTGCATGTTGTCTACCTCCATTAATGATCTTACCTTATTTTTTCTTTAAAGTTAGCATTATAATCCTGAAATTTCTACTTTGTCTTACTCTGGCTGGAGAGGGTCTTCTAGCTATATTTTCCTCCTTTTAATATGTTTTGTCTCACTTGTTAGCAAAACAAACATACCCGGGGCAGATGAACCTTTAATCAGTAGCAAATTGCCTAGAAAGGAGCAGTGTCCTCTGAGGCTGTGAACTCCACTAGTGCCCCTTGACTCTCCTCACCAGCGTTGCATGTCTTCTTCCACCAGGTACGCTATGCTAGGACCAGAAACTCTACACATCAGACTTAGGCAAAGATTCTCCTAGGGGCAGGGATCTTAAGAGGAATGAGCGGCTGGGTGTGATTCTTCTTTACTCCACTGAAAACAGGGGGGGAGCTTTTTGTCTTTTTCCCTGTGAGGACCATTTTAGAGGCCCTGAAGCGTGCTCTGTCTCTGTCTCTCTGTCTCTATGTCTCTCTGTCTCTCTGTCTCCGTCTCCGTCCCCCCTCTCTCTTACACACACACACACACACAGCTTCAAGTCAGCCCCTAGTTAAGGCTTCCTCAACCCTCAGTTTAGGCAGCCCCAACCCTCAGTTTAGGCAACCTCAGCCCTCAGTTTAAGCAGCCCCACCCCTCGGTTTAGGCAGCCCCACTCCTCAGTTTAGGCAGCCTGATCCATCATCTGGTGCCCTCAGATGCTGAGTTTCACCATGGCTAAATTGTGATCCTCTGAATCCACGTATGGAAACAAGCTAGTATTAGAGGGAGTGGCTGCCTGTGACCTCTCTTCTAGAACAGTGTAAGAAGAGCTCTTGATGACTCTTTCTGTTCAGTTTATTTTACTTGGCTGTAGAGGAGTGAAGACTCAGCAAACTCCACCCCTGCTGACATAGGAAGTCACTTAAAAATGCCAACTCTGCCCTTCCCTTCACACTCAAATTAAGAAGGGAATAAGTGTGTGCAGTCATTTTTTATTGGCTAATTTAAAAAAAAAGAGTATATGTAAATATTTACAAATTAACCCTTCTTATTCTACATATCAAAAATAAAATTTTAAGAAAGCAATAGACATATGATTAGGGACTAATGTGTTCGTATTAAAATCCGTGAGTGAAATGGGGAATAATGCCTTTTAATCTTGTACAGGGGATCTCAGTGAAAGCAGAGGGTACAGACTATGCACATTCCGAATAATGGGTTCCCCTCCCCTTCTCGTTCTCTTTACTCTCTTCGAAGTTGTCATCTGTTTACTCTCTTCCTGACAACCAATGAGGGGAGGGTTTGTTCAGAGGTGTGCCCCCACTAAAGCATGCTGCTCCTAAATTATCCAGGTCAAAAACAGAAATCAACTTATTGATGCTCTATGTTTTATTAGTCATTGTAAAAGCCCAGTTCTCTCAAGGATGAGATGCAATGACGGATGGATGCATCTGATTTCACAATACTGAGAGTGTGTGTGTGTGTGTGTGTGTGTGTGTAGTGACGTCAATGTTGTGGCAGACTTTTATGAGTGAGTATGGTTAGCTGTGTGGTGAGAAACACAGGGAACTCCTGCACTTGGGAAGAGGAGGCTGAGAATCAAAAGCTCAAACATTCTTTGGTACACAGTGAGTTCTAGGCTAGCATGGGCTACATGGGACCATGTTTCAATACACCAAACAAAAGCAAGCAGCAGAGTCAAAGAAGAGACCTATCTTAGTAGAACTTTCATTGTAAAGTAATTAAATACACAGTGAGATGCATATTTGTGATTAAAAAGAGAAAAAAAATCTTGATAATAAAGAATGTTTTACTTCGTCTCTCATCATAACGTCCTGCACATGGGTATTTAAGTCTTAGAATGCAGTGAACAATGACGGTAGAAATTAATAGCTTCTAAATGAGGCAACTTCCTTTTATTCCCAACAGCTGCTCAGTTTTACTTATTGTGCACATCTTTACCCAAAATGACAAAAGTAGAATTATTCTTTAGGAAGTTAATCACACGTGTCTCATTATTTCAAATAAAATGTTCTAAAAATCCAGTTTCTTTGTACTTGGGGACTCATCTCGGCAAAACACTCCTTGAATAACGTCAGTGAGGACTGTGGTGCCACCTGGTGGTGATAGGAAGAATCGCTTTTAATTGTCAGGAGCATTTCCTTAGCTCATTGGGATCCTGATGAGGAAATACCGATTATTCATAAACATATATTTAATCTATGCTACTACATACATACCATGTTCAATTTTTATCCATTTACAATATTTTTTAATGTCAAATTACTACAAAGCATTAGTGAGTGGAGAGCAATATCGCATTAAACTCACATTTTATTTTTTTAATTATCTTTAATCCTTTTATACTGTCCAGTCATTGTTACTGACGCTATGATATGCTTTAAGATAGGAGCCTTGCATGTGTATCCTCTGAGAGGCCCAACAAGCAGCTGAAATCAGATGAAGATACTTACACTCAACCAATGGACAGAAGCCCGGAACCCCTATGGTTGAATTAGGGAAAAGCTGGAAGAAGCTGAGGAGGAGGTCGACCCCATAGGAAGACCAGAAGTCTCAACTAAACTCACTCGTAAAACCCTTAGGTTAAGTGTGATTGATTTTAAATTTTTAGTGCTTTCCAGAGACCAAAAAAAAAAAAAAAGTTACAACCTAGTGTATGACATTATTAGATATGTGTATGTGCGTATGTGTGTACATGTGTGTTTGTGTGTGTGTGTGTGTGTGTGTGTGTGTGCGCGCGCGCGCGTCTTCCTTTGGAGGTTGACTTGTGGATGCACATGGGAATTGCACTGAGGGTTTTCATAAATGTTGACAGGGAGTTTAAAGTACACATATGGGGACCCATGGCTTGAGCTGAATATGTAGCCGATGATCGCCTTATCGGGCATTTAAGGGAGGAGAGCCCCTTGGTCCTGTGGAGGCTCGATGCCCCAGTGTAGGGGGATGCTAGGGCATTGAGGATGGAGTGGGTGGGTGGGTGAGGGAGCACCCTTACTGGGACAGGTGATAGGAAGTTTGTGGAGGGGAAAGAGGGAAGAAGGAAAACATTTGAGATGTAAATAAATAAAACAAGCAATAAAATATGAAAAAAGAATTACATTTTAACATTATAGATTCATACTTGCTTTATGTTGATATATGCTTGTTTATGCACTTTTATTTTCTCATGATTACATCCAATAAAGCAGTTCATTATAGCAGAAAGAATTTATTTGCCAAGATGCTACGTAAATCATCACTTTTAAATGATGAAAGCACTCCAATTCAAATTTTGAGAAGTTCTTCACTGACGAAGTACATCTCTGCTATTCACTAACTACAAGGCGACTGTTCTGTACAGGATTATTTTGTTCAAAACGTGCAAATATATTTGTATGTACTTCATCATGCTAGAAATATCAAATGAACTACTAACTGGTACATTATATCTGGTTTGTACTTTTGTACATCTGCAATTCCTTGTAAAAGCTGAACACATGTACATACAACTACTATTAAACTAAATGTTTAGATGGATAGAAGGTGGATGAGAATTAGCTAGACAGCTTATGTCTTCACCTCAATTCTAAGTCAAATTTCCCTTGAAGGCAATGCATAGTCACTACATTCCATGACAATGGCAATACTTCTTTTAATCAATTGATTTTAAGGTCATTTTCACATTTTATTTATCATATCAAAAATCAAGATAAGTATATCTAAACTCCAAATTTATATTTTTATTTAAATTATTGAAATTATAGAACATCTAAAGGCTCAGAAAAGTTGCTTCCAAATGATTCCTATAAAGTTTAATTTTCTGGCCATACCATTTCAAGAAGTAATATTAGGACATGCATTCATAACTATATTCCCCTTGGAAGCCAAATTTTTGCATTGGATCTTTAGTAGCTGGGTATGCTGTGTTCATTTAACCTTAAGTTAACATTTCATTAATGTTTCAAAGCTCTGTTTTTCTCTCTATTTCTCACTAATTGAATCACAGTTAGCATTTGACATTTGTGTATATTTTGAACTGAAGAATATCAAGCTGAATAAATAAATAATACAGTGCAATATATACTATACGCAGCTGGGTAACAGGCTAACGTTTCACCACAATAAACACTTTCTCCACCTTAAAATGCAGAGTTAACAAGAAGCTGTGCTATCTGATGTTTTGTTTCATTTATTTTTAAATAGAGTTAAGCTGCTATCATTAAATCCATACCCATAGATCTTTTGTCAGTTGCATGGATTCGGCTGGATCTAAAGAGCACCATTCCTCTGTAACTGGAAAGGCAACATGCCTGTTATTTTTGAGGCATTATGGGAAGATTATTTCTTTTTGACAATGCTCCAGAATATACCTTTATCACAAGTGACATAACATTTTGCTTTCTTCTCTGGATATCCAAGGCACTGTCCTGAGGAGTAAAAAAACTCCAGAAGCCCATTCCTCAGAGTGTCAGAAAAGTCAGCTTAGTGATTTGAAATTGTTGAGCAGTCATTTTTACACATATGATCAGCCCAAGGAGAAAAATCTCCAAACATTTAGTGTCATCCTGAAGACTACTTGTGTTCAAGGTCTTATAGTGACGCATAACCCCACATATGAGATGCTCAACAGGGTCACTCTGATGGTTGTCTCTTGGGCAATGAACAACAGGGCGTGGTGCAAATATCTATGTACAGATCCATGATGCCACCTTATTCTTCCAAGCTTGTTAATCTGTAATGTCACAAATTTCACCTTTAGAGCATTGGGAAATTATGAGTTTCCTCATGCCTTATATAATCACTGAAATTCTTCATTAGTATGAACTCCTTTGCCTGACAACACACTAATAGAACTCATTTTGTATATATCTTTGGTTAATTGTGCTAATTTTTTTGCATTAAAATCATTCAGTGTGCAGTTTCAATAGTCAACAATGAATAAACAAAGACAGAGTTTTAGAGTCAAATGATACAAAGAAATCTCAGATGACATTTACACAGTCATATCATATACTAAGGAAAGATAAAAAATCTGCCCATACATCTGTGTGGAATAAAAATAATAAAATAAACTTAATTTTAAGTACACAGCTAGAACTGACCAGAAATCCTACTCTCTGCAGTGTCATGTAGGCTTCCAAAGCAGAGAAGCAACCAAGAGTTCTACCCAACTATGACATCTATAAGCCAAAATGATAGCTAATAGCACATTATCCCTGAAGATGCAGTAGTGGCACCAGTACCTTGGGTGGTAACCAATAGCTCTCCAGTTTAGACCTGCTTAAGGAGAGGAAAATCATACCTGATCCAGGCTATTGAGCCAATAATGATAACAAAACAAAACAAAAACCCTTTAGATCTCTCAAAAAATAAGAGATTTAAAATAAAACAATATTTAATATCCCACTGGGATTTCTCTAGGCAGTTAAGGATTACGTTTGGTTACTTAAGGGCTGAGTTTTAGTAAAATGACAGAAGCTAAAGCCTTGTGTCTTAGGAAGAAGTTCAATATGGAAAATGGAAATGATCCACCAAGCTAGGACCCACAGAATGCTTGCTTTTCAAAGCTGTCCTGGAAAAAGATCCATCAAAGGGCACATCAATAAATACAGAAATCTTCTAAAGAGACTCTTCATTCTGAACAAAATATTCACTCTTTCTGAAATTCTAAAGGAGCTCCTTAACTATGCAGTTTGATATTCCAATTCATACTGTATATATATGTAGAATTAATGAGAGACTTCCCATGGAGTTCTGTTCCAAGCTTGTAGAGTTTCTGTAATGTTTCCTACTGTAGATATTCTTAAAGTAGAAATAAAGCTTCTTCAAAGTGAGATTTTAATAAAAACACACTATGGACAAAACTTATCACCCCAAACCAAAGCCAGATTAGACAACAATACTGTACGACAATATAATATAAAATGGATGTGTTTATAATAATTAAGATTGAGTGTTCTTAAATTATCATAAACTATAATAAATTATAACAGTATTCATGATCAGATTAAAGCAAAATACTCAATACAGTCAAAGAGAAAATTAGTAAGTGGAATGATGCATATTAGGAAATCAACTAGAATGAATGTATCCTGATGGTAAATCCTTACAAATAGAAATGGAAAAATGTGGTGGGCAGATCTAGATAGGGAGAGAGAGGAATATAAATGCAGAAAGAATAGTGTAAGATATAAGGAAGATGTCTGAAAAATTATACAAAGATACATCATTAAGTATCTAAAAATAGATATAAGAAATGTAAATCAGCATATAAATATACACATAAGGGTTAAATATACATATAATGGTTAAATGAAAATTTCCCATCTGTCTGACAATGTTCCAAATGCCAAAGATCACCTAGCAAAAAATCCCAACAACACTTAAGAGATGCTCTTTTTTGACTTATTGGTCAGAAATAAGTCTGATATACAACTCTCAAAACATTACAGATATTTTTGTTGCCTTTGGTTAACCCCTAAGCTATAGAATGTAAGTTTCCATTTGTTGAAGACACCATAAACTGTATACACAAGGCCCCGAAGCTCTGAGCTAAAAGTGACCTGAAAGCTTTCCCTCTGAGGCACCAAGTAATCTTTCAAAGCAGAGAAAAAACTAACAATCTTACCCAATATGAAATCTGCGAACCACAGCAATGGCCAGCATGACACCATAACCCTAAGGGTGCAACAATGGCACATAGACCTTGGTGGTAAGCAATTGGACTTAAGATCTGCTCAACAAGAGGAAAAATCATGCTTGGTACAGAAAATATAACCACCTATCTAGAGCTAGTGATTCCTTAGATCTTGAATAACAGCTTCAGCAAACACTTTATTAAACCAGCACAACCCCTCCATCCTAAGTACCTGTCATTATTCACACAGGGAAGTGTATTTCTAACCTCTAATGCAGGAAATGACTCTTTGCAATAAATAGACCGCTACATAAAATGACAACCTATCAAAAAGCATATTGTAGAGCCCAAAGAAGACATGTGTGATGTGTGTGTTTGTGTGTGTGTGTAAAACCCCTACATCTATGGGTCAAAGATGGTTTTAAAAGATGGAGTAAAACAATTTTAAAAGCCAGAAAATCACAGAGTTTGCTGTGAGATTATGTCTCCTAGTAATGCCAGAATCCACACTCATAATTTCTCACCACCGAACAAGGAGCAAACGATAAACAGCAATGTGGGCAGCATGGTTGAGAGGGGTGAGCCCACGATGCTTTCATCCTACACAAAGATCTTTGAGCAATTAATGAATGCTGAGCATGGGATAGAGAGGCTTCCCCAAAGAAAAGCACATCACCTTCTAATGTTGGGTCAGGCTGATAGGAGAGCGGGTAGTGCTTATGCTAGAGAAGGATTTGAGTCAAGCCATTGTTTCTCATTAGGCTGAACTAAGGCAAAATTAAAATAGGATTTCTTATTATCTAAAAATGTTTGGAAAGGCTGAGTGAAAGAACATGCATAAACATCATATCTACTCATATGCCACAAATTCTACCCTGCTTGGTAATCAAATTCTTCCTATAATAAAACTGGAATGAAAACAAAGTGTGCAGTTGATATATCCCATAAAGCAAGCACTGAAATTTTCCTCCCACAGTGGATGCTGCGGTTGAGACAGTAGGTTACTTTATCACTTTTGTTTCAACAAACAGAGCTGCAAAGTCATGCATGGGTATTAAAAATATTCTGTAATTCAAAAGGGCCCAGAGAACTCAACATTGTTCCAACACCATGGAATCTACAAATTATAGATTTTCTCATAATTATATATTACTTGGCATATAATTTCAAGTCTTTGTTTTCAATTTTACTTACATTATACTATTCTCATTTGTAGAGCAGTCGGCTGTGAGAGGCAACTGGGTACCTGGTGGAGCAGACTTTGAATCCCGGAGTCCCTCAGGGATGGTAGGAGTTCGGCTTTGCTCCTAGGACTCCTGGCCACAGCCCTCTACAGCCCCTCCCAAAGAGAGGTTTGTGGTCATTGGTCACATAGCACAGCTAGAGGGCGTGACACAGGCCACAGAGCCTCAAAACATCTCCATATTCGTGAGATATCTAAAGGCCAGAGAGCATAGCCAATTAAGCATTCCTTCCCAGACCTTCCTCCTTGCAAAAGGTAATTAACCTCAGGTCTGCCCTGAGAACATAGGGTATAGCTTCATACATTTTTCCACCATGAAAATAAATATTTTAAGACCATGGACTACCTCTCTTCTTTGGTGCCCGCCATGGAGGAAACATGGAGAAGGTCTTGAACTACCGGAGGATCAGCCTTCTAACCTCCCACCTACGACCTCTCTGCATTCCAGCAATGGAAGTCACCAACTCAAGCAAGCTAGCCCATCCAGCCATGACCTAGCCAAACAAGTTGCCTTGACCAAGAGTCTCATTCCCCATGGGGGCACCACTGAACCTCATCTTCTCTCCCTCACCCCTTTGGGTAAGGGTTGATCCAGCCTGGATGCCCCTGACTCAGTCCTTCCACAGCCTCTCAGTGGCACCTGAGAGCCCAAGGGTCTGAGACCAGTTGTTCTCACCTGCCTCCTGGCCTAGGGATCCTCCCAAAGAGCTCTAGTCCCCCACCCCCACAGGATTCTCAGACTGTGTTCCCTCACACCTGGAGCGAAGCCCTGTGGCTTCTCATAGCCCTGTGTCTGCCCAGAACAGTGTAGAGAGAACACAGTCAACTTTCCAGGCTTCTACCCTCCTGAGAAGTGGCCCCAGCCCTTTGGGACAGCAGACATGCAGGACCCACAACTCAACCCACAGGACCCAGGCCCACACACGTGCCACCGCCCAACACTCATTAACCAACTTTATAAAAGGAAGGGAATAATTCTCTAATTTTAAACTTTAATTTATATCATAAAACATTGAGTTATCATTTTAAAAGAAATCACTTTTTAATTATTATTTGAATAATAGATGATAGATTGAAAATCACTACTTGAATACTCGAACTTTAACCGATATTGTTAAGTTTTAGTCAGATTAGGTGAGGGCAACCACATCCAGGGTTCACAATTTTACTACTCGGCGTTGTTATAATGTAATGTAAGGTAACTGTAATTAGAGAGGTAAAGGTCCTCCCTCCAATGCTATGGTACACTGGCAGTGAATTCCTTTGTTCTTTCATTTGATACCCCGGCTTTTGGAGGCAGGAAAGCATCAGAGGCACTGAACTAACAGGCATTCTTCAGACGACAAAGTCTGTTTTCCACGGAGCTCTTGAACAATAGTGATGCTTTTATTTGCACACTATATACCAAGCTTCTACTTACATGTCTGCTCTCCATATTCAACACTTGAAAGTGTCCAGTGACTCCCGCTGTTGAACTTGCATTTAATGTAAATCAAGTTTTGGGGTAAAACTGAAAATCTGAGTTCTTGGTTATCTTTAGACATTGCCTTTTTGTTGTGTTTCCATTCAAACTTCATCTGAGGGCTGTGTTTAATACTATAACTTTATACTCTATGAGTATGTATTTTCTTACCACTTACGTAATCCACATATGTGAATTTGGTATGTCAGTATTTTAAAATTATCCAAGGACAGAGGAGTAACTATAAGGTATGCATGTACCGACATGTAATAATGAAATCAATTGTTTTATACAATCAATATATATTACAAAAAATTAAAGAGATAAAACTTACTGTTCTTCAGGCTCCTGTATGAATATAAACAATATCCGTAAGACAACATGAAACCTCCACAAGGAAATAGTGTTCAAAGGTTACGTACTTTCTTGGTTTGAAGGGTGCAAATTCAGGAAAGAGATAATGATATTTCTATAACCTTGTGAATATAATTAATGCATGTTTACAGCATATAAAATATTCGAGCAACATTGTAATGAGTAAAAAGAAAACCTCCATTGTAGTTATCACAACACCTTGCAATGATTCACATATTCAAGGCACTAATTACTCAGCACACCAAGAGGGATCTTGCATTCATTTTTTGTTTGCTTGATTGAATTCACTCATTAGCTAGATTTTCCCCAAACAGAAAATTCTTCCTCGAAATAAATTTGAAGCTATTTCTTGTCTAAATTTATTTTAATGTAACAAGTATGTATTTTGGTGCTGATGGTGAATGTTTTTCAAGAATTATAGAGGAGATTTCAGGTGTCTGCTGTAAAGTTAGATTTCTTACATTATTAGAGACAGAGGTATTCTAGATTACAGGAAATAGAGGCACACACAGCTAAACTGTCACAATTGGTGAGGGACAGGTGTCATTTTCGCAACAAATGATAGATGCATCATCATTAATATACGATTTTAGTAGTGGAAAAATTCCATATTTACAAGTGATATTTTTCACACTGCGAAAGCAACGGTTGCGTACTGTGTACTATTGGAAAATACTGAGAGACAGTTCAGATCACATCTAACCACAAAGCCTGAAGGTGAAGCATCTAGAGACTTCTGTCCGTATTTCTACAAATACAGCCACTTTTAGAGAAAATTGGACTCACGTCAGCATTTCAATATTTTTTTTCCAATTGTCTTTTTCAGCATTGCTTCCCCTTGGGTTAAAATATAATTTTACATAGTTCTTGTGCTACCAACAAAATTGTTGAAAAAGGTTCTAGAAAAGCTATTTTAGACTGTAGTCTTAATTAAACACAGGGAACCTATTAGCACCGCAGAGATGACAGTGGGAGTATGGCCTTCTCCAACAAGACATTTGGCCTGTGAAGGCAGGGACAGGATTTGGGGCAGAAGCACAAAACTCCTTACCTGTCATCCAAGTGGGCTATAGACACCTACAGCAAGCCTATGCTTTAAGTGAGGATGCGGTACGCTTGCTGTAGCAGTTTAGTACAATACAAAGGAAAAAAAAATGTTGAATCAGTAAATGTCAGATTTCAGATTCACATCTAGGCTCATGCCGTTCTCAGAGAAAACCAATAAAATACAGTTACATGATGTTGTTTAAATTCAAGCTTATGTTTAAATTAAAAATTTAAAGTGTAACTAATGCATCTATAACTTTATACCCTTGTCTTTTTTTACTTCAAGTCTAAACACTTATCTGTTCGTTGTGTCTTATTAAAAAACATTGTGTTCTATGATCATGGACAAAGCAGCAAGTCTAGTGGTCACATAAATCAGGCTTAAGTCTTCAGAAGCAACCGTTAATATTAAGAAAACCAAGCTAAAACTCTAGGTCCTGAATTCTTTCCTCTTGTGCACTCAAGGGAACATAGCATCACTGGATAAACCTTATGCCATTGGTAGTAAAACTCACTATGAAAAGGATACCTGCTCACCAACTCTAATGTCTCCTTCATGGAAGAGAACTACTGTTACTCAGCTATTACTACAGCTGGAGTATGTGGTGTTCTAGGAAATGTTTGTGTGGAAACTGACAGCTAGAATCTAGCTGACAGGGCAAACATTCTGTGGTCAAGCTTACACAACTTAAAAACCATGAAAAAGTGAATAGCAGAGACCTTTCCCTTAAGACAACTGTGCCTATCTACCCTGTAAACAGGAAGAATCAGTTCCAGTTTTACACTAATGCAGAAGTCTAAGGTCTTGGGTTTTTTCCTTCTCTATTTGCCTTTCAATTGAAAATTCATTGAATAATGAGGAGAATATAAAGACTTTTGTTTTCCTGTAAAGTTAATTTCAAGTCATAGTCTTAAATAAGTTACAAAGTCAGTTTTCTCTTATCTCCCAAAGATATTAATTACTTGTTAAGAAGCAAAAGATGTCAGAAGAACAATGAAGTCATTTCGCTACAGTATATTCCAGACATAGTAAAAAATCCTATGGTCTATTGGAGAATTTTCCTAAAGACCAATTAAATTCTTAATTTAATTGACCATTAATTCTTAATGAATACCTTTAAACTGTAATGCTTGTAGCAGTGTAGATTAAAAAAATCTATTAAAAACTCACAGGCATATTCACCCCAGGGATTTATGCATATTTGTATATTAATATATATAGGAATTATATCATGAATATGTTATGTATGATAGCAGCTACATATATATATATATGTATATATATGTATATATGTATATATGTATATATATGTGTATATATATATATGTAATATTGAGATATCTTTTCTCTGTCTCTCCTCTTTTCTCTCTTCTTTTTTCCTTTCTCTCCTTCAATCCCACTGTTTCTTTTTCTTGTTTTAGAGGGAAGCAGATAGGATGCCCAGGACAGTTGTGAACTGACAATTGCTCTTTCTCAAACTCCCAGCTCACTTGAACTACAAGTGCGTTCCACATGTGCCTGGCTCAAATATTAACAACTTCTAGGAAGATATCGATAATATTGATATATAATATACATATCCTAGTATAAAGATACAGTAGTGATATATTGCTGTGTATTAGCTACAATATATTTATATATATATATATATATATATATTGCAATATTAATATGTACATTAAACAAGTTTGTATTATATGTATAGGCAAATTAACTACAGCAGCAAGTAGCTCTGATTTTATATACACCCTCAATGGAATGCTATGAGTGACTTATTATGTAAGAAAACTCATTTCCACAACTGCTGACATGCTTTTCAGGATTTTTGTTTGACTACTGCCAATTTGAATCCCTAGACTGGAATAAATGGAGAGCCATCTGTTCTGGTGCGACTGCTGTGGCAGTCCTAGGCTCACTAAAGCAATTGTCTCTATTACCCTCAGTGCTCAGGATAAGCTTCACTTTGCGGCCCCCTGTGCGTATAAACGAAGTCTAACTTGCATCACAAATATAATTAGGTTAAGGGCTTGGTAAAAAAAAATTCTCTGCACTAAATTGGTTTAACTCTTTCAACTCCAGACTGCTGAAAGTGTTTATTGATATCTCAAACATTTTGGGTTACCTCCAGTACACCATCCTCATTAGCAGATATATTTGGCACGTCAAAGCCTGGCATATATCTAATTAAATATACCATCCAAACAGAAGAAATATAAAGGTCATTTTTATTAAACCTTAATTTACATTAAGGGATACTATGTACACTATTTTATGACTGCCTTCTCAAGGGAGGTTTTATGGCAAGAGACTGGATTCAGGCGTAGAGTATGGTGGGTGGTCACAGGAAAGGCAAGAAGAATGGCAGAAACTGTTAACCACACTAGATTTTGCTGGCAAAATACAGGAACTTATTGGCTGGAACAGATAGTTTTGATCAAATCTATTTAAAGTGTATCGAAGTAAATATTCATGAGCTGGGCTTAGGCAATGTTAGAGAATACAAGTAACAGGCTATCAGGCATTCTGCTAAAGGCACATATTTCATGTCTTATAGGATGACAGAGAATAAAACCGAGTAGCCTAGTCACAGCAAGATTTTAATCGTTTGTGAATTTATAGAATACAAAAACGAAGGGAAGATAGTGTTTCTGAAGGCACTGAAAAGATGAGGTTTCCCTAAACAGTAGCTAACCACTTGAGATGGAAAGTCAAGTGAGCCCAGGATGCTGCCACAGCATTGAAGCTACCTGGGATTCAAGACCTTGTCAAAACAACCAAGCTGCAGGCTCACTTACACATGAGCAACTTAGGCAAGAAGACCCTAGGATTGCCGGAGGCAACTCTATGCTTGTGGTTTAGCACTAGCAAATTCTGACAGAAGCTGAGCACTGTGCGCATGCTGGGAATTCTGTGGTTTCCAGAGGCCAAGGTCTGTGAGGCAAGGAGTTAAGTGAGCTAAGAAACAGGCTGATAACACTGAGAAACGCTGAGAATCCAAAAGCTCATATTAGCCCCAACACTGAGCAATGTCTCCAAAAACTGGATTACCATAGGAGCCTCAGTGCCTGCCTGAAACAGTGAAGGAGTAAGACTAGGAATCACTGAACCCGGCAGGTCTTCAGTAAAGGCAATACAGAGGCAACAGCCTGCATCCAAGCACTGAAGGCATGGGTAGCAGGCCTGATAATCCTGACATGATGTGATTCTTAAAAAGGCTTACCCAGCCGACCCAGATAATTCAGAAAAGCGAGAGCAAGAGCGAGAGTGAAAGAGAAATAGTGGCAAAATTGGGGATTCCTAGGGAGTTAGGAGCAGGATGAGAGAAAAAACAAAGGTACAAACAAACAAAAGAAAACAAACAAACAAAAAACCCCCTTCACTTCTTTTCTCCAAAAGTGTTAGCTAGTGGTTACTAGGAGATCTGTTGTAGCATTACACTAGAATGTAATTCTTCGTGCTTACAGCTGAAACCAGAAGTATAAGGCCGTCTTCATCTGGCCCTTGTTCTGGTTCAGACTCTAGGAAAGAGCCATGAAGCTCTTTGCATAACACCTTTGCAGACAACAATTAAAATTAACGTGAGGCTCCCTTAATCATAGCATTGGTACAGTCTGGTCCTAGACTTACTGAACCAGGCATTCTGGCAACCACCACTAAATCTGAATTTTCTCTATCTCTCCAGGTGACACTAGTGTTTACTAACGTTCAAACTATTGGCTCATAGACCTTGCATATAGATACAAAGTAAAGGAGATTAAAGATAACAAGTTTCTGGCCACAGAAATGGAGGAAAAGAGTATCCACTAGAGTCTAGAGACTCTATTACCAGGAAACCATTTTTGGAAAACCACAATGAGGTCACACATTTAGTCTCTAAGAAGCTAATGTGCCTGGTTACAAAGAGATTTGCATTTTTTGCATTTAGAAACATCATGTCTGCAAGTAAAATACTTTCTTTTTTCTTTTTTGAGACAGGGTTTCTCTGTATAACTCTGGCTGTCCTGCAACTCATTCTGTAGACCAGGCTGGCCTCGAATTCAGAAATCTGCCTACCTCTGCTTCCCAAGCGCTGGGCTTAAAGGCGTGCGCCATCACTTGCTCAGCTAGCAAGTAAAATACTTAAGCCGCTTGTTTGCTAATATAAATATTTTTTATGTTTGTATTTATTAATCATTTTTTTTACATTTCAAATGATATCACCCTCCTGGTCCCCCCTCTAGGAATCCTCCACCCCTTCCCCTTCTCCTTTGCCTCTAAGAAGCTGCTTCTCTACACACTCACCCAATCTGGCCTCACCTTAATATAAAGATTTCTAATGAGAATTGCTAACAATGTGGAAGTCAATAAGGAAGAGCACACATTAAATATTTCTGAGTTGAGAAATCAACAACAAAAACAGTAAAATGAAGTACGCTTGGCTAACCCATAGAGAACTAAGCACACAAGCCCCATCTAGTGGCCCTAATATCCAAAGTTCTGTGAAGGCTTCAGAATGGGAAATCAACTATAGACCCACAGACAAAAGGTGGAACTATATCACCATAGCTTTTGAATTTACTCCCAAATATTTTAAAAATGATTGAATTCCAATAACCTGTTAGACCGCATGTTAGATTCACAGCTACAGTGTGTGATGTGTAGACACAGATATGTAGTATGTAAAGATTTAAGTTGATATAGATATGAACACAAGGAGAGCCAATTAAATCTAGAAACAGAGGATGAATTATTTAATTGTACAATGAAATAAAAATGTCATATATCCAGAATACTTTAATTAAAAAGACTCAAAAAGTTTTAATTGCTTGTTTGTTTGTTTGTTTCAAAATTACACTGTTTCATTGCTCTGGTCTTCTGTATTTAATTTTGCTGCATAACATTTCATTCAGTGACATTGCTAAGTATTTTGTCTTTCACACAGTTTTAAGGTCTTTGAAGAAGGACGTAATCTTATGTTTATCTTCTTCTAGTTCCCAACTATGGTTCTCAGTCAACTAGCTTATAATTCCTTGCTAAATAACTTCATGTATACTTCATCTATGAATGCAGTAACACATGACTACATTTAAATATTTACCTCTGTATAACATTTTATATGTGTATATAAAGTCATACATCAGATACAAATCTTAAGATTCCTTTCTACTTTGTAGATTTGTTTGTGTACCCAGAGGTACTTCAAGATGACCATACTCATTCTACAAATATTAGATGATGCTTAGCAGCTATTACAACAAGGGCCTTAGTAAAGGCACAACACATAAGTAATTATGATAAACTGTAGAAGAAAAGTGAAGTACAAGTGGGAATGACTTCAGCTCTTTAAGTTTAATAGAAGGAATGACTTCATTGTAAACAATGAGGAAGGCTTTTGTAAATTGACGACTGAAAGTACCTAATACAATTTGATTGATAAATAATGAAGAAAGGCACGTAAGTAAGAAGTTAATTGAAGAAATGGTCCAGATTTTAAGCTGATACCAACAGAGCTTATGGTGCTCAGGGTATATTGTGCAGTGATAGGATGTCATGGCCCTAAAACTCAAGTTAAATTGGTCAAGAACTGTAGGAGGAGCTAAGGTGGGAGGAATAAGGAGATGAAGAGGAAAAGGAAGAGGAGGAGCTAGAGAGAGCAGAGATGTAGGAGGATGAAGAGCAGGTATGGAGAACAGTCTCCAGTAACAACTTTTATTTAGGTTAGCTAATTGGGAAACACCTCTAGTTGTGTGGGCATATTGTTATTGAGCATTACCAAACATATAAAGCCTTTGATTAATATTTAAGCATTAGAGTCTCATTTTCTTAGTGGGCCCGCATGGATGGGGGGACGTCTGGGCATTGCCCAGTCTTGTAGAGACAGCGTGGGAGATTGGCAGGGCCATCTCCCACCCTGGCGTCTCATGGGTGGCAGGGCTGGTGTTTCTAGCTCGCTGTTTCTAGCTGTGGTGCTCACGTGGCCTCCGACCAGGGAACATGGTGGCTGAGCTAGGCAGAGCCACTTCAGCTTAGGTATTCGGCTTGACCAGCTGCCATTTTAAAATAATTACTTCAACAAAGAACAGTACAGGTCCAGCTATCCCATACCCCAATTCCACAAATTAACTCATCTAAGCAGGAAACATATCATGCTAAAGAAGTTCAGCCACAATGGCCAATTTAACGATGCTGGCAGTTCTTCTTCTCTAGTCCAAGCATATGATTCTGTTTTTTAATCTCCCTACCTATTATGTGAATGGACACGTAGCTACTACATTCATACACAGTTTACAGATCCGAGCATAGCGATAACAAAGCACTTTCTTTTACATTGTTTATATCAATTGATTCTACCTATAACTAAGAATTTATTTTGACAAGGTATACTGTGGTTATAGTACAGATCATGTGATGTTAGAAATATTGCTGTTTCAAAAAAATCATGGTTATAATGTCATGAGAAGGCATGGTTAAAATAGTTTAAATAGTTTAAATATAGTTTAAAATAGTTTATAGTTTTAATAGTTTAAAATAGTTGCTACTGCCTTCTTCTTAGAAAACCTTGGATCTATTAACATTTTTAAATGAGAAAAAGAAGAAACATTGAGTCTCATTGTTTTAATATTGCTTCCTCATTTAACATGAAGGTGGTGAGAATTACAAATATTTCTCCCAGACATAACATGTTTTAGTGTCTTAAAGGAAATAAAATAAGACTGAGTGAACCTTTCAACCATCATACAGGATAGTCTCCCTTTTATATAATAAGAAGAGCCATCTTTTTATAAAAGGCTCTTTCGTTCCCCAAAAATATCTTCAAGGTGACATGTCAGGTAACTGAAAAGCACTTTAGATGAACAGGGGAGACATAAAATTTACTGTGAACATAAAGCATATGACAAATTTTACACAGGCCTAGATGTCTTCCCCCACTTTTAAACTACCTAATTTTACTTCCTAAACCTCATTCAAAATCCATCCTATTCAGATCTCTCAGACTAAATTTAAAATTTTGTCTAAGAGTAGGTCAAAGGGTTATGTTTTGATCACTCTGTTCCAAATTATGACCTAAGGAATGGTTTTATAACTTTAGTTTTAATTTTTTAGTGTTTATTTCTTTTTAATTTAGATCTCTGCTACTCAAACAGTTCTAAGATTTACAATCTGTCTTAAAATCATTTCTTATGTAACTTAACTCAATAATCATGTAACTCAACTTAATCTCACTAACCAAATTTAGAAATTCTGCTTTCCCAAACTCATCTTAAGAATATAAATTTACAAATAGATCACTTATCTACCCATCCATCTATACATCCATCACTCCAACTATTGTCAATTGATTCTTGTATTCACTCTTTCAGTCATTCTGAAATAATTTAAATATTGGCATGTGTCTTAAAGCTGACAATGATACTTTATAAAAAGACACACTAAGACATCAAATAAGGGAAGTGGCACTTACAATCCAGAAAGTAAAGGATCCTATAGTGGTGAGAAGTTGTCAGAGAAGTAGTGAGGCTGGTGGCACAAGGATGCTGCCGGTTGGGCCAATTAGTGCATCAGGGTTAATAACCAACCCAGCAGAGAGATAGTAGGAAAGGGAGGGCATAGGAGCAAAGTCAGCTATGGATGTGGAGAGTAGAGGGATACAAGCAAGTCAAAAACATAGAGGAAAGATGAGGGGACTAATAGAACCAGCCCCCATCCCCCAGTAACTAAATTAAATGGATGAGTCAACGGAAATCATATTTCAAGGAAAAAAGGGATTGACATAGTCAATTCAGGGGAACGAATGCAACAAAATTATAGAGTAACAGAAGGTATGTGGTAAGTTGGGCTATACCGCTGTCAGTTAAAGTTGAAGTGGATTGGATGTTGAAAACTGTTAATAGCGATCCTAGAATGGACTCAACTAGGTCAAGAACTCAGAGGTGACATAGTCCTGTGGTTGGCTCCATGAGTATGTCAGACTTCTGTCTAAGACGTTTTGTTTCTATCATTGTGTTAGCTCTCTTCTTAATCTCGACCAGAGAAGCTTCATTTTGCAGGACTCATGACTGCTTACAGTGCTGAGGACATGTGACCACTGAGTGCTCAGTCCTAATGGAAAATATGTGTTAATGCCCTTAATACATAGGGGCACTTAGGAAGAGTGGTCAGAAAAAAGAACAGGAAGACAGGGAGGAACGCTGTGAAATACTTTCTTCTTCACATGACCCAGCCAATGTATTCATGAACACACTTCAGCTATAGTGACCCGCACGAGGTCAAGTCAACTAGATCAGTAAGAATTCCAATGGACAGCACTTAACTGAGATGAGTGAGGTTACAAAATAAATAAGTAAATTAATTAATTAATTAATAGACATACAAAGGAAGGAAGGAAGGAAAGGAGGGAGAGAGAGAGAGAGAGAGAGAGAGGGAGAGGGAGAGGGA
>NW_021604567.1:13443141-13530641 GCF_004785775.1 Grammomys surdaster | reverse complement strand
TCATGTCAAGCATTTGTTCACAGCAACAAGAAAAGAAAACAACACTGATATTACGGATACTTAAAGAGTGGGTCATTTACATGTTCTATAAGGCTGTTATCTTTATTTTCTTGATGAAGTAGAAAGACTCACTTTAGGAGCCGTCTTCCCTGTTGCAACTAAGAGATCCCATCGGGACCGACCATGAGTAGAGGGGTGAAAGGAAGGCAGCCTTGAGGGGTGAATCAGCCTTGATATCACCAAGTGGCAGTTTGCAATCACATCCTAAATTCACTGGAATCCACCGCAAATTGAACCTCTGCAGCAGCTAACTAACTGCACGGCTCATCAGCTCACAGGGTGGTTCAGTTTGAGACAAAAACCCTCCTGCCGCCTCCCTTTCCTCTCCTAACCTCATATTTCTTGATCCTAGGTTGACACAGAAAACTGGAGTTGAACTAAAATAAATAGAATTCAATTGAGCTAAAAGGGCAATTTAAAATAATAGTTGACCTTTTCTGTGAGGATCAGAGCTCTGCATCCTCATGGCTCTCTTGACAGCGGAGCTGGGTCTGGAAGCTAGTGTGGCCAGACAGTGCTGTCCGGAACAACAGCAGGCTGTCTGCCAGCTCGCTTCCTCTTTAACGTACCCATCTTTGCCGTCTAAATGTATTCTGTCAGAACCTGTAAAATCAGCAGCTTCTAAAGGAGCTTTGCTCAAACTCCTGCTGCTTCCTTTCAGACTTTACTCAGAAGTGAGACTGGGAGAAAGTCAATTGCACTTTTATCCATTGCTTTTCCGTGTTGTCTGATATCCCTTTGTTCTCGTATCTATTTCCTGCTATTTCCATTTCTCTTGCTTTTACACATCTATTTGGGAAAACTATGACACCTGAAATTTCATGTCGTCATTTGGATCTTTTAATCCCGACACCAGGGACCAATTAGACGGTTCAGGTAATAACGCCACTCACATGCCTCCTCAGTTAGCCAATGATGCACACTGATGTCATCTAAAGATTGGTGGTGCAATGGAACGTCTGCCATCTTTGGGCTGTGTGGACTTGTCAGCACCTCTCAGTTTGGGGTCCACAATCAACTTATCATTTCTTTGATAGGATAATAAACATCATAGGGTCTTGGACAGCGGGTATTTTCATAGAAAATAAACCACACACGTAATTGTGAGGAGAACATAAACACCTTCTTGGGCCAGGTAGGCTCTGCATATCCAGAATCCTAGGCCTTGACAAGCTAATGCAGGAGAAATTTTAATTTATAGCTGGTTTGGGTTTCATAGAAAGACCTTGATTCTTAATATAAAACAAAGAAATAAAACTTTGTATCTATTACTTTTCCTGTCAAAACACTTTTTAGCAATTAGAAAAGATAAATTTCCTGCTGAGTGTTTAAGAGGCTGTGTGTATGTGTATGTTTGTATATCTGTATGTTTGCATGAATATATATATATATATATGTATATATATATATATATATATATATATATACATATATATATATATATTCAAGGCTTTCATCCGTTTGATCTCCCTTCTGTCAGTGTCTCTGTCTAGAAGATCAGCCTGTACTTCCTGCCACCACTCTTTATTACGCAAAGAGCCAATTCCAGTCTGAAGCAGTCAGGATCAGGACAACACTAGATCCATCTCATTGGGTTGCCCTTTGTCATTGAGGGCTGCTTCACTTTCACCAGAGCAGCTTGCTTTTCAATATGATAATCTCAGAGAAACATCTCAGCAGGTGAGGAAGGACAAGCTATTACATATAGAAGGCTTGTAATGGGTTATGGAGAGCACAATCCCAAATATCGTGCTATCTCTTACCTCTACCTTAACAGCAACCAACAAGCAAAAATACAGGGGCATACCATGTGTGTCATATATAACATATGGGGCATAGATTATCCCAAAATGTGTATATATATATATGTTTGTATTGTGCATGTGTGTCCATGTACTTATACATATAACCTTTACCTCCCATCTATCACTATCATCTACCTACCTATCTATATCTATCCAACTATATCTATCATCTATCAATCATATTCACCTAACTATCTTTCATTTATCTATGGGTGTGTTCCTCTCCCTAAGAAAATGGGGTATCTTTCTAACCATCTTTCTAACCGTCTTTCTAGTGGGACATAGACCAGATAATAGAGTAATTGTTATTTTCTCGATGATAACTTCTCAATGTCATTTCAATCTTCTCAGCTATTGAACTGACACCATTGGTATTTATGTGTGTAAAATTCCCCTAAGAAGAGCACCTGTCACGGCTGACCCATCCTCATGAGTAAATCCTCAGATTTCATCACTACTGTATCATTCTAGTGATAATCCCTGAAATACTCTTACTAAGTTATCTCACGGTCCTTACTTGCATTTCCCTGTATGCCTCAAATCAGTGAACTGACCTTTGGCAACATAAACTGCTCTGGTGGTTTTTTTTCACCCGATGAGTTCTATAAACCAAAAAGTACTTTCAGCAAAATCAACCATTATTTTCCATGATTGTCTTCTCTGGAACAGAGTCAGGATGCTAAATGGGCTTTTGGAGCCTTTTGCAGGGTTAGCAAAGGAGATTGCAGACTTAGTCAAGGTCCCAGAATGACAGGAATTAGAGGCAGTTTATCTATGGGCCTGCAACCTTCTTTGACAACCTAACACTTGACTGTGGAACATCTCAACTGTTCACGTCAATGGATTCTTGCTCATCACGCAGCCTGTTCACAAAACCATTTCATTTTTGAAGTTTCATTCAGGTAAATTTAAGGTAATATTTTAAAATATCATTCTAGTAGATTCCTTTTTACTCTGTAATTTTCTATTTTGATTTTCTATTTATCCATATAAGTGAAAATAATAACTAAGATTTATGTAGTACAGAATTTCTTGCACAGGGTGGGAAACCTTATCGCGATTGTATTCTTAGTTAGAATTATTTTTCTTGTGTCTGAATATTACAGCATTTCAACTAGGGGCCCTATATCTCAGAGCAAAGGAATCCATGTTTCTGCACCAAAGACGGCAAATGCACTCATTACATGATCAGTTTTGAAACTATATGCTTTTCAGAAAAGGCACTCTAGCTGAGTATCACCCACGATTACCTAGTACTTTAATAATGTTAACTTATTCTTAAACATATTTAAAACAAAACTTTGACATTCTGTATTTATTATTTTGTAGGTAGTAAAAGAAAATCTCTGAAACAAGAAATTCTTGCTATCTTGGTGACTCTTGGCATTGTTCACTGAACTAGGACAAACTTTGCTGGCACACATATAGGGATATAATGCAACCATCACAAGCTATTGTCAAAGAGTCCAAAATATCCATAAATACAATCAAGTCAGTTAACTATGTGGTTTGTTTTATGGTTCATGGTTTGTTTGCTGGAGAAATGAAATACTTGGTGCAGTTATTGTCAATTTTAATCACGTATATTATAAATTTGCCAATTTTAAAAGTCACCTTTCTTCCTTATTTCTTCTATTGTAATGCAGTCTTATTTTCTCATATTCCTTCAATTATTTAAAATTAGCATCTTTCATTCATTCATGATATATTCATGCATTAGTAAGAGCTTTTTTGTTGTTGTTCTGTGAGTATAAACATGATCCACAAAAATGGAGATTTTTTTTTTTTGGAGAAATTCATGATCTGAGAGAAAATAAATGATACATATATATGGGCCAGTGTTAGAAAGAGGTTTCAATGGTTTGTACCACTTTCTGCCCCTTGCAGAAGACCCATACCATGTTAGGATGCTCACATACGTGTAGAATTTTAGCATCCTAGCAGTGGTGGCGCATGCCTTTAATCCCAGCACTTGAGAGGCAGAGGCAGGCAGATTTCTGAGTTCGAGGCCAGCCTGGTCCACAGAGTGAGTTCCAGGACAGCCAGGGCTACACAGAGAGACCCTGTCTCGAAAAACCAAAAAAACAATTTTAGCTTTTGGGGACCCCATGTTTGTGACTTCTATAACCATATGTCCTCACACGCCTATACCCTGCAAAGACACACATTAAAAATAATAAAAATAAACCATTATTTTAGAGTACAAGACCAGAGTAGGCAAGATTCTGTCTCAAAAACAAAGTAACGAAAACAGATACTTTTAAAAACAAGGGCAGGCAAATATCCTCGTGACACTTATGTATTGCAGTGTCAGGATACCAGAGGAGGTGGGGAAGATTTCACATAACTTGATGAGAGACTCACTACCAAGCATTTGTTTCAATACTGTTATTCATGTACTGTGCCTGAGTTCACGATAGCCCACACCTTCTCTGCAGATGCATTCTTAGCCCTGTAGTTTGTGACAGGCATTCAGTTTTCACACTCTTCAGAGTGATGGCAAGGCCTGTTACTATGATTCAAGAGCTGACCTCATCAGTCCCCAGAGCATATTCCACAAAATGCTCTCGGAGTCCATGCCCTTCCTTAAGAACTTCTCCCACCCCTGTCTCTAATCATCAGGGTTCTGTTTCTGTTTTTATTTCTTGTAGCAACCACTCCTTGGTTCTTCGTATCCCAACTGACTGCTGCACTCTTCAGTGCCAGTTTGTCTCCATTCCTGCCAGAGGCTTTCTCACTGTCTCTAACACTGAACAGTATATTCTGACATGTTCCCTAAGACTACCTTCACCAAATTGCATTTCCCCACACTCCATTGTTGCTTCCTTATTATTCGTCTACCATTTTGAGGTTGGCACTTGTTCTGTGACTAGAACAGATAAGTACTAAAAAGAAGAGAGTGTTTAGTGAATGCTTGCGTGAGTGAGTGATGAGGGGAGACGGGGTTAGCGCACACGAAGAAACAGCTGGTGCTGGATAAATAAGCCATTAGCGACTCTAGACAGAGTTTAAAATTTTGTACGAAGTCCATGATACATCATTCCCTGATGTGTTCTATAATATACGTAGATTTTAGAAAAACATGATTCCTAGAAGGTATTTTTATCATTAAAGAGGTAGTAATTGCTTTGAAAGTGTTATGACATAAAACCTATGTTATTTTGAAAATTTTTGATAGAGAACTAAAATTAATGTTATATAATTTAGTATGTAAATATAATTGTTCATATTCTATAGCAGAGAAACATCAGTGTTACGAGAAAAGTAAATGAAGTCAAAAACAGTCAAAATTACCCTCAAGCGGTGAATGCTATCTTAACGCCTCTCTGAAATTGAGACATGACACATCAATCTAGAAAATTAGGTATATTCTGAGCTACACTTCTCCACTTAACAATTAGCATGCAATAATTATATTCGGCTTATTAATTTTTACTCAAAATAGCACACTAAAGTAGTGTAAAATATTCCAATCAGGTTTCTACTAGGTGAAAATATGAAGGTTATTTATGTAATTCACAAATACGTATAATTGCGGATAAAACTGTACCTGTCAAATTTGTATTTAAGTCAGTTTTGATCTTTATATATAAACATATTTACACTCATTTGGCTTCTGGATAATAGTGCTGATTAAAATTAACGTCAATGTTTTTAATTCATTAGACATGTTTCCAGTGTTAATTAAGATGTGTCTCAGAATTCTGTACACTATACTCTTATCAGCTCATGGAATTCAGAACATTTTTATTAAATGTTTCTCATATGGATTCATTTTAGTAAAGAAAGTGAAGCCATCATTCCAAAGCTTTATTAGAAATAATGATTGCTATTATGCTCAGTAATATATTTCTGTGTTCTTCTGGAAGTTTTTTGGGGTGCAGATCTACAATGTACATATTAAACCAGTGCAAAGATAATTTATACATAGATTATGTAAGAAGGTTGATGTAGTAGATACTTTTCTTATAGCTATGGCAATATGCCTGACAAACAGAAATCTGAATAAGGAAGAATGTATTTAAATTTGCTGCTTAGCTGTTTATATGTCAGGGAATTCATGGTGACAGAGACGGAGGCAGCTAGTCACACTGCAGCCACACTCAAGACTACTTGAAAACAGTGACTGCTCTTACTCAGTTTGCTTTTTCTCTCTTATGGAGTCCTAGACACCAGTCCATACACAATCACAGTTAAGGTGGACTTCCCTTTTAATTAACCTAGTTTGAATCAGCCTTCATGGGCAGGCTTCACAATTTGTTTGCTAACCCCAAATCCTTTAAGATGCCAAGCCATATAATGTATAACAGTTATTAATGCCATGATCAAGCAATGGATGTAGAACTTACCTTAAAGATAGAAATACCTATGATAGCCGGGCAGTGGTGGCACATGCCCTTAACCCCAGCACTTGGGAAGCAAAGGCAGGTGGATTTCTGAGTTTGAGGCCAGCCTAGTCTACAGAGTGAGTTCCAGGACAGCCAGGGCTACACAGAGAAACCCTGTCTTAAAAAACCAAAAAAGAAAAAAAAAACCTATGACAATTGTTACAGCTCATACACTAAGATGTATTCTTGAGTTAGTCATGAGAAACAATGAGTGTTTTGATACTGGATCTGAACAACAAAGATACTGCTTGTGTCTATAAGATATTATGTCTAATATCTAAGATATATATGTAGGATATATATGCATATATGTGTATATTCATGTTTATATGAATACACATGTATGTATGAATATATATATATATGATGCATATATGTTTACATGTATACATGATATTTATGTATATAGAATGCTGAAGAAGTGTGTGACTGCGCCTTATCCACAAACACTCCAACTAGAGTGGGATGGAATTAATCATAAAGGGAGAAACTTAAATGATGTTTAGAAGTTTAAACCTTAGTTCTATTTACTTTTTACTCATTTATTTATCGTTCAGTTGTCCTTACTAGATTTTTGCCAGCCCTGCACAATGACCTCTGTTGAAAACTCAATAGTCTCAATTTGTCAGTCCTCAGAGAGACACTTCGCATACCAGTGTGACTGATAGAGCTTGGATTCCAGCCAATTTAAATAAAAGACTCAGTGATACCAGGGCCAACTCCCTAGGCTCTGTTCTCTCAGAAGACATCCAGTTCCCCTTCCACTTTGCTCAGTATCTCCAACCACGAATGAGATATTTCATCTCATCTATGTGTGATCAATTCCCATTGGAACTCAGAAGGAAATTGTAAAGTGGGTTTTAAGTACACAATGGTATACATACTTACAGAAAATTTAACAGTTTATTACCACTGAAACTAGTAAAAAAATCACATTGATTTTCAAAGAATAAAATGTTTTCTTCTAACTTTACTATTAATAGATGCTATATCAGATAAAGTCCATACAGGGAAACAAAAGTCATTTAAGAGATAAAATAATAAAAATAAAATTGACATAGATATTTAAGGTTAAGTGAACAAAACTTGAATGCTGGTACGCTCTTATTACTCAGGCCTGAAAAAGAGAAAAGATGGGGTAGGCAGATTATATAGAGTGGTCAAGGAGTGTGTATCTGAGAGTATGATTATATCTACATACTGTTCAGACAGAGCTTTCAGAGACACTGTGATGGGTTAGCTCTGCTTGGCAACAGAGCAAGGTTACTCTGGAGAGGCATCCCAGAAGGCTCATGTGCACATACCTCTAATGCTTGTCTATCTTTTCCTATTTTCTTGCTAGCTTTCTCAACTAAGAACTAACATTTTCCAGGATCTGAGAGAAATTCAGAAAGATACATTAGAAGTCAAAAAATACTTCTTCACTAGAGGGAGGACAGCAACTTTGCACTCAGTACAATTTCTAGCAGGAAGAGGAGTTGAGGAAGTACCACTGTCCCTAGGAGTAAAATTCTGCTCTTGACTGAAGGCCAATCACAGCTAGAAACAGGATAGAAGTCTGTTCTCTTTTTCAATCTCCATTTAGGACATATGGTCACTTGATGTTTGACAAAGGAGCTAAATCATCCAATGGAAATAAGACAGCATTTTCAACAAATGGTGCTGGTTCAACTGGAGGTCAGATGTAGAATACAAATCAACCCATTCTTATCTCCTTGTACAAAGCTCAAGTCCAAGTGGATAAAAGACCTTCACATAAAACCAGATACACTGAAACTAATAGAGGAGAAAGTGGGGAAGAACCTCAAACATATGGGCACAGGAGAAAATGTCCTGAACAGAATACCAATGGCTTATACTCTAAGATCAATAATCAACAGATGAAATTGAAAAGCTTCTGTAATGCAAAGGGTAATGTAAATAGGTCTTCATGAAATTCTTAGACAAATAGATGGAACTAGAAAATATCATACTGAGTGAGGTAACCCAGTCACAAAAGAACACACATGGTATGCACTCACTATTAATTGGATATTAGCCCCAAAGCTCAGAACACTCAAGATAAAATTCACAGACTACATAAAGCTCAAGATGAAGGAAGACCAAAGAGTGGGTGCTTTGGACCTTCTTAGAAGGGGGAACAAAATACTTACAGGAACAAGTATGGAGACAAAGTGTGGAGCAGAGACTGAAAGAAAGGCCATCCAGAGACTGCCCCACCTGGAGATCCATCCTATATAGAGTCAACCAACCCAGACACTATTGTGGATGCCAAGAAGTACATGCAGACAGGAGCCTGATATAACTGTCTCCTGAGAGGCTCTGCCAGAGCCTGACAAATACAGAGGCAGATGCTCACAGCTAACCATTGGACTGAGCACAGGTTCCCCAATGGAGGAGTTAAAGAAAGGACTGAACGAGCTGAAGGGGCTTGTAACCCTATTGGAAGAACAACAGTATCAACCAACCAGAGCCCCCAGAGCTCCCAGAGACTAAACCGCTAACCAAGGAGTACATAATGAGGGATCCACGGCTCCAGCTGCGTATGTAGCAGAGTATGGACTTGTTGGGCATCAACAGGAGGAGAGGACCTTGGTCCTGTGAAGGCTCGATGCCCCAGTGTAGGGGAATGTGAGGGTAGGAAGGCAGGAGTGTGTGGGTGGGGGAACACACTCATAGAAGCCTCAGGGGGATGGGAGAGGGGATCTCAGGGTGGAACCAGGAAAAGAGATAGCATTTGAAATGTAAATAAAGAAAATGTCCAATAAAAAATATTAGCTTGAAAAATAATTTAGTTAATATAATTTTCAGATCCCATAGAATTTGGGAACTTAATTGAAGTAGTTAGGAGATGCAGTTTGTACAGTTACAATCAATTCAAATAAGAAGGCACTGCTTGGGGAAGTAAAATAAGAAAATAAATATAAGAGAAAGAGGAATCTTTAGATGTTTTAACATATGTGACTCATGAGAACTGGTCACTGTGCCCAAGGCCAGGCCATGCTTATTTTCCCAAATCGAAGAAGGTGGGATGCATTCAGACCAGTGAACTCAACATACACTTTATACATGTATGATGATCCCCCATGTAACACAATAACATATAACACGTATAACATAGACATAAAATTCAGAAATTCTGCCAGAAATTCCAGAACATAGTAATTGATGTAAATCTTTCATGATGTTCTTGAAATTCAAAAATACTAAATTTTAAATGTTTCATCCCAAAAGGTGGAAATATGGTGAGCATATGAAGTAATTAATGTTAATTATCTCAATGTAGGCCTCTATGTATTTATTTCAAACATATATATATATATGTGTGTGTGTGTATATATATGTGTGTGTATATATATATATATGTATATATAAAATGTAGTTTACCAATTACCAATAAAGCAATTTTTTTTATTTTTTGTGAGCTCTTAGTGAAATATATATATATATATATATATATATATATATATATATATATATAATTTTTTCTCAATCTACTTTTATAGCATTTTAATTACATGCACGTATTAAAGTCAGTCCTAGGTTGAGAAACTAGTAATACAATAGATACAATTAGTCAAGGAACAAGCAAGACAATGAACAAAGTTCCTGTGATCAGTCTTGTGATGTCTATTGTCCCCTTTCTCAGTCCCCCCTCCCAAAACTCCCATTGCATCCCCCTCCCCTTTGCCTCTAAGAGGGCACTCCCCCACCCTCACACTCCCTCCTGCCTCACTCCTCTAGCATCCCCCCCCCCATTGCTGAGGCAACAAGCCTCCACAGGACCAAGCTCCTCCCTTCCCACTGATGCCAGATGAGGCAATCCTCTGCTACATATGCAGCTGGGGCCATGAACCCACCCATATGTACTCTTTGGTTGGTGGTTTTTCCCCTGGGAGCTCTGAGGGTCCAGTTAGTTGATACTTGTCTTCCTAAGGAGTTTCAATCCCCTTCAGCTCCTTCTGTCCTTCCCTATCTCTTCTATTGGAATCCCTGGGCTCAGTCCAATGGTTGGCTGTGTCTGCATCTGTCTTAGTCAGGAGCTGGCAGAACCTCTCAGTGGACAGCACCACTGGGTTCCTGTTTGAAGATGAAAAACATTTGAATGCCTACTGGAGTTGAAGCTAACTTCCTGATAGGACTGGTAACTAACAGCTATCCTTTAACTGTGCACAAGCTGAAACTAGATCACTGTCTTTCTCATACAGTTGTTATCTGAAGTAGTTGGAAGTCTCTTGTCTCAGAACAAAACCAGACTCTCCATTTGAAATACAAGAATCAATGGGAGTGAAGGAATGCCCACTACACAAGTGAGGAGCATTTGCCATGTGCTCAGGCCAGAGAAATCAAAGCTGCAAACTAGCAAAGTAGAGATGAAAATAGGACTGGATATTTTCTCAGGAAAAAAAAAGCAGTAAACACAGTGGATCTTATTTAACATATAGAATAAAGGCTGAAGAAGATCACAGAATAACTCTCCAGTGTCTGGCTTTGGAAAATGGGGACTTGCCATCTATCAACTGAAAATAAGAGAAAATTTAAAAATTGCATTGAGAGGAAAGTGAGTATGTTCCATTTTCAACTCATTCAATTTATTGCCTACACATCAGCAGAACTTCTCATATTATTTGTGCTTTCTGCCTTGACTACTGGATTTTCTTTACAGTTGAGTAAATCCATTATTTCTTCCAGAATGAGGCTGAAGCTATGAAGCAGTGCTTCTCTATATATTCGTGTGTGCTATAGAGACTCCTGGCTAACTCTCCAGCTGATTCTCTCATCCGGCCCAGAAGAGGTGTGTTCAAGGACTAGCATAAAGATTGTGTTGAACTACATTCATAGTAGTATTCAGAGCATTCTTCTTTTGTAAATGTTCTAGTTGGAAGAGATTTAATCCAATTCCCGTCTATTTTTGATCCTCTATTAAAATCTAACCTAGCTTTAATTTCAGAATGTTATCTATTAATAAGGGACAAAAAACCATATAGAATTGATTATTTCTATCATTTGTCCTTTACTGTCTCACATTCACTCTTTTGCTTTAATTTCACAACATAACATTTACTTAGCCCACCTTTCTCTCCTTGACTTTGAACACCTAACAGCTATGAAGACCATGTATATCTTTAAAAAATACCCTATAAACAAAAACATATACTAACTTATTCATATGCTTAATCTCCTGCATGTATGCACATAATATTGTATATGCAATGAGAAATTTTGAATAAAAATAAAATGTTAAAAAGAGGCAAAAAGTTAATTTTAAAAAGAGGCCACAAAAATGGTCAGTAAATAGACCCCCCCCCAAAAAAAAATGATAGTGAGATTCACAAGTTGTCAATAGCTCAGTTATCATGACTAAGATGGGTTTAAACTTCTGTGAGATCTTGAACTTTTTCATAAAGTCCATACTTTAGAAAGCTTGAAACTGTAAATTATTATTGTCAGAGAAATGTAAATATTCTCTGACCTGTGTGGCCGATTTACAAGTGAGCGCTATCTTTTGAGCTGGGCACAACTCATAAGAAATTTAGTCCAAATGAAAGCCACTTTTATGTCCCATGCTTTGAAGTGGGTCTAACTCTGTTCATCATAATTAACAGGAAGACAGGACACAACTGGTCATATTAGCTGACTTCACCCCAATGTCACCCAAACATCAACTTTCCTACAAGTTTCCCACACAGCTCAGCATTATCTTCTTGCCTTTCATACCAATGAAGCTGATCTCAATTTTCCTCACCTTGTGTAGACGAGTTAATAATATTCCAAAACAAATAATTTAAGATAACATTTCAAACTGAGCATGGGATACTAGGAAAGAACACAATTTACCAAATAAAAAATGTAAGTCAAAATTAGAAAATTTCAGAGTTTGTTAGAGCTACAACATAAGAAAATAACAAGTTGATTTAAAATAAATAATATAATACAAAATAAATGAAAATACAAAACTGCCTCAGCAACAGTGCAATGGGATAAAACATAAGGCAAAGCGCTGAATTTTAAACAACCAGTATAACTGGAGGGGAGAAGTTCTTTAGTTTGAAAGTAGATTAAAAGGATTTGGGGAGATATTAAAACTAAGCAATAAAAGTTCAACAAATATGTAGTAGCTTTTCCCGAACAAAAAAGTAAAGAGTAGAGAACAAATTATTGAAAGTCAAACTTTCAACAAGAAGCCACTGAGAAAATATTTAACAGTAGGAATTGAAAAAGTACACTAGGCACCTGAGAATATAAGCTTGAACTCCAAACAGAAGAATGAAATGACTGCACATCAAAGATAGGACAAACCGTTGGGCGCAGGAATGGATATTGAGATCACCCCCATCCATTTTCCCAGAGATGCATTCTATATGAGAAATGCAAGAAGAGGAAATAGGAGCCAACATGCTTGTATTCAGCAAAAAATTACTTTTTGATTATAAAGGGCAAGAGGCCTTGTAACCATGAGAGAACTT
The DNA here is from genome assembly GCF_004785775.1 of Grammomys surdaster. Lineage (NCBI taxonomy): Eukaryota > Metazoa > Chordata > Mammalia > Rodentia > Muridae > Grammomys > Grammomys surdaster. The sequence continues at coordinate 13,517,921 of NW_021604567.1, read as the reverse complement.
GTTAGGAGTTCTGCCACGACAGGAGTGAAGTAGAGACCAATTGAGACCTTGACTAACTAGTGCTGACAAATAGGTGATTAGTAGAGAATAAATAAAAGTTGCTTGATAGATATGCTGTGAACTAAATATCTATACGTCTGTCTCTATCAATCAATTGTGGATATTATAACAATCAATTGAGAGAATATAGCCACTGCAAAACTGTTCAACTAATGGTAGCAATACTAATTAGATGTATATACTTTTTATAGCGTTATTCTGACATTTCAGTATATTTGTTGTACAGTAAAACAAGTGATTAATATATATTTATTTATTTACATTATTACTCTATCTTTAATTTCTGTTGCCAGTATGCAACTTGTGGCCACGAAATACCATTTCCCAATAAATGAACTAAAACTTATGTAAACATGTCTGATTTCACATTTGTAACTGTGATACCCAAGCTGCATTTGATATGCCTTGCTAAACATAGAGAGTAGCAAGGACTTTAAGAATAATAGAAAAAAATTAAGAAAACAAGTGTTAAATGAAAGGATATTTTGGAAAGTACGAAACAATCTTAACTCTGAAATTTACAAATGTGTTGCAAATTGTTTTCTTGATATCATTCAAAATTATGTAAAATAGTCACTTTCTGAAGAAATCAGGAAGCAAAAAAAATTCATCATCTTTAAAAACAAAATCAATGAGCAGACAAATTCAGGACTTATTCTTCATTTCCAAGGAGTTACGTAGCTCACTCTAGCAGTCTACTTTCTGTTATTGTGACAGAATGCAAGGAGCTTAATTTTGCCTAAAGCAAAGGGATTTATTAATCTCATAGCTAAAGGTAAAAGGTATGGACCTTACATCAAGAGCGTCAAGGTTATAGGCATCACACTAGTATGAGGGAATGAATGTGTGTGTGTGAGTGTGTGTGTGTGTGTGTGTGTGTGTGTGTGTGTGTATGCTCACAGGCAAAGTGGAGCCTTTTCTAGCAATGTATGTTTTCAGAAATAACTTGGGACTCCTAGAAGTACTGTTTTTATATTACTCAAGGAATGTGTTTCCAAAGACCTAAAGACTTCCTTTTAAATCCCCAAATTTTTATTTAAAGACTTATTTATTTTATCTGTATGTGTACCTTCATAGATTTGTGTGTACTATGTGAACACAGATGCTTGAGGAGGCCAGAGTGTTTCAAATCCCCTGAGATTGCAGTTGTGAGCAATTGTAAGTTACAGTATGTGGGAGCAGGAAGCAAACTCTGGTCTTAGTAAACTCTATTTTGAATGGAGACATTTTTAGAGGAAGCTCATGATTGGTCGCTGAGGTTCTTTCTGGGACCATGTGGGAAGGTAGATATAAAGTATATATATGTATAAATTTTTCCCACTTCTATGCCAATCCCCATCTCTATGTGATTGCTATAACTTCAATATTATCAAGATCTTTCTTTATTGTAAATTCATCGAAGTATAAAACACTTTCACCTGCTTTATTCAGTATTGTCTTTCAGAAGTTGGGTGTGGGGAAGAGTGGGTCCGATTTTTAACTCTCTGTAGATCTGGTCACTCTATCTTCAAAATGATGTAGCTCGGATAGTAACGTTGTTGCTCTTTTATGGCAATCCAGGCACAGTGTAACTATGTACAGAGTAGATAAATGTCCTATTAAAGACATACTTTATCTTCTTGCACATTTTTTATTTATGTTCCTAACCGGTTCACTGCTCTGCTGCCAAAGTCCTGCCAATCCATACAAAATCACAGAGAAACCTCTTTGTTTCTCATATTAAATCAAACTTTCATAGGTTTTATTACAACCCTTTGTACAATTTCTACAGATTTTTAGCCTTACAATGTGTCTTTGATTGTTTCCTTGTAAATGTACACCCTGCTCCTGACAGGTGGGCTTTCTTCTTAATTGTTACATGTTGGAGCCAAATCACTAATTTACCCACTCAAAATCAATTCTCTCATAAATATTGCAGTCAAATAATTATTTTTCTTTAGAATGACCTTTTCTGTTTCTTTCAGAGACCCATGCTTTTCTCTGAGCATCATAAATTTTGATTTATCTCTATTGGTATTTAAGGTGATACTCACTGTTCATCAAAAACCACAGAGTTAATAAGCAGACTGTTTCTACTGGAATGCCAAAAGTCATATTTCAGGAAGAAAGTATTCTTCTAATAAGAGGACCAAGAACTTCATATGTTGAAACAAGATAGGCAAGGTTATCTTTTGGTATTTTCCCATAAACACAATACCCCAAACCAACCTAAGACAGTATAGAGAGATCCATTATCACCAGCTCAACTGTTATATCTTCTAATGGACTTGTTTATGATGCTTTCTTGGAATGAACATCAGAAAATACTGACAGAATTTTTAAATTACTTTTACTTTAATATGTAATGGTTCTGGAGATCTGGAGGACCATAATACAGAAGGTTGTATTTGTTTCTCAAAGTATGAGCTTGGATTGCAAGCAACAATGCTTTCCTCTTTAAAAGAATGTTTAAGAAGTGTATATATTTGAGATGTATGTTTGAGACTGTATTCTGTTTAACTTTATAATAAGTTATGATTAGTGATCATTTAATTATTTGGTAAGTAGTTCATATCACCCTTATTACATAGTTATATTTAAAAGTAGTTCCTAAGGTGTCAATTACATATGTAACTTGATGCAATATTATGCAGTTCAACAAGTTCCCTAAGAGAAGAAAATGTTGCAAATTTTTATCTTGTTGTTTATGGGAAATAAAATGATAATATAATACAGGTTCATTTCTTTCTGTCTGTATTTCTATCTTTCTTTCTTTGTTAATAACTAGATGAGCTCAATTATGGCAAGATAAATTCATCTAGTGATATTCTTTTGAATTTTAATTTTCATATCCTTCATCTTTCTTACAAATATGCTCAGCAGTGTCCTGTTTTGAAAGCTCGAATTCTTTATTTTTTATAATCTGATTTGGAGTATGGTTAGTTTTGAGATATTGTTGAATTTCTGTCTAATTTGGAATACATGCTATCAGGCTTTCTAAGATTTTAATTAATGTCTTTACAATTCACCTTGGAAATTTAACAACAGTCAAAGCCAATTCAATGAAAATCATCACTTAGGCATTCAAGGACATAGACTTCATTTAACTTTTACTATTTAAACCGATGGATATAATGCATAACTTTTCAAGAGGGTAAAAGATGATTTTATATGATTCATTAGGTACCCATATTATATTTCATCTTGTTATCAAAATAGCTAGTATCCAGGATGAATATCAATTATTTATAAACCAAAGTGAAATATTATAATCTGAATAACATATAAAACTTATTCTGATCACATATAATCTGATCACATATAAAACTTATTTGACTTAGATGTGTCTTCAGTATAATTTTCATCAGTAGAGTTAAAGTAGAACTAGCTAGTTCTTTTAAATGAAGTTTAATTGGAAAATGGAATTTCTTTATAAAAATTGAAAGAAAAGTGTCATGCAATGTTTCATCTGGCCCCAAATTAGGCACTAATAATATGTATATCAAAGTATACAGTCATTATTCAAGGTTACTTTTGCTGTGTCTCAGGAAATGAATTCAAGTATCATCAAGAAGAGGTTTACTTTTGTTCAAATTAAATAAACACATAATGAACAATTTAATTATTCACACCACATTTTCATTATTTTCCTTCATTAATTTACTGCCTACTTTGTTAACTCTTAACAAGGCAGAATCAGTGCATTTTGTTTGAACAAGTTTCGTAATACTTTAATTTTAGAAGAAGCAATATGAATGTTCTAACTTATTTGGAAATATCTTAATGATATTAAAATCTTATATATGCATGTGCTACCTTAAAAGACCTAGAATGGAAAAGGAAAATATCATTAGGACTATAATGAAAAATGACCCTTGATCTTTGTTCAAAGCTTGAGAAATGAGAGACAATAGAAAATTACAGGCAGTTGTGATTTTTTGTTTTTGTTTGTTTGTTTTTAACAACAAGGTTAATTTGAAGTTCTCATAGGTCTGGAAGAAAAACCGAAGTCATGTTCTCTGAGTACTCCCCAATGTCCACCATGAGCTGAGATCCTGAAGCAATCCTGATTTATGTGAAACAAGGAAATCAAGAGTTTTCACTTATTCCACAAACTCCATGTCACTAAGTAAATTAGTGTCTCTTCTTTATTAAGCAACAAAGGGTAATTTTTACTTCATTGTGTATGTAGAGATGACAGTCTCTTCCAAGGTCATCTTGGTACCATCATATAGACTCATTTGTTAGAAACTGACAAAGAATTCTATGTGATGAATCAAAGGCAATATAAACAATAGCTCCTTTCATTTAAACAACAGATTCCTTTTATAGAAATGCCTTGGATGGCTGAACGGAACAGTCAGGAAGGCTCAAGGACCCAAGGCTGCCTTGATATTATGAATGTTCCCAGTCAGCGTGGACTCCTATTATGAACAAGTAACCAAGGACTCTAACATGGCCACTCAGAAACACCACTGACATTCGGAACACACGCTAAAGTCATTTACATTTTTTTCAATGAGAATAAAATATTAAAAACAACTCTGCTAAACATGGTACGAAATATTGCAAAAGAAAAATTAATAAATATTATACCTTACAGACATAGGACTTTGAAGATGCAAAATCTATATTTTTAATGTCTAATATCTAAATGAACTTGTGATCACATCTATTTTGTGTGATGCTGTTACTGTGAGCCACCTCATTAAAATAAACTTGCTCATTGTTATCAAATGTGAATTATATAAGAATTTCAATGAGTTTCAAAATTACAAAGGCCACAGTTTTCCTATAATCTGTTGTCAATTGCACACTGGTTTACCATATCAGCATTGGAGATTGAGAAGAAAGTCCAGTTGTTGAAGGGTTACTAATTTTAGCAATATTAAGTTTGTCCTTGATTCGAAGAAAGAAAGAGTGAACTGGATGGTGTCCATCGTCATGGATATCCTACCTCAGCTCCTCATGTAGAAGGACATCAGATGTAGGTGGACAGAGTGAGGTATGAAAAGGGAAGATTCAAAGATGCTAATCTTACAATTTGAGGTCCTCACTGAATATGCAAATATATGTAAATCACTCCAATATAGACAACTTACCTGTGATGTGAGATATTTTAATATGGTTTTGCTGAAATAAGAAAATAGTTTCATTCCCTAGGACTGAAAGCTATGTATCATACGTGGCTTTTACTTGTAAGCAATCCTTCACTTTATATTTAATATGCATGCCCAAACGGGATTACAAATGGAAGCACTTTGTAAAATGTGACAGAGTTGGAGCTGGAGAGAAAGCTAGGTAGGAAAGAAAATAGAGACCGCTTTTTCTTTCTCAGAGGACCCATTTGGTCCACAGCACCATGTTGGATGGTTCACAATTCCCTGTAACTCTACCTGCAGTAGCACCTCCAGTGGACTCCATGGGCACCGGCTCTCACATGTACACACACACACACACACACACACACAGATAAGCATACATACACATGCACACTCACATACACATATTCATACACACACATAGGCATACACAAATAATAAATCTTATAAAATAAAATATTAAAATATTGAATTATTTAGTATCATGATTAAATAGAAATCATACCTAAATTGTAAATAATTTGCTGCTAAAATTTTGCATATATTACATTATTTTCAATTTGACATTTTGAGATTACAAATGAACCATAAATTTTCTAGCTAATTAAGAGTGCACATGGAATAAAGAACAAATAATGACTCACACCAAGTTCTTAACAAAGTAATAAAGCAACAGCCCATAAACTTTTCTAGAACATAGGATTGCCCAGCTCTTGAGAGTACTACAACTGCCTTTACGTTTTGGACCAAGATAGCCCAAAGCTGTAAAACAGAGTATTGTAATGCTATAAAAATCAAGAAGCACAGCCCACATTGCACAGAATCTTCAGGCTTCTTCATTTCAGCTGGCTATCCATGGTGATTTCCTACCCATTTATTAAAAATTGATAGACAACAGTTATAAAGACATAGAAGTAGCAAACAGCCTGACTGAAGCAAACAATTGAGGATTTTTCAATGTTTGCTGGACTTGCTGACAATCATCTGTATTGGAGTAGTCTCTCCAGTTTTGATGGGGCCTTTCTTAGGACTACCTGGACATTTCGGCAGTAATTGAAAACAAGGTTTTGCAGTAAAAACTCACTCCTGCCCCCCTGACACCTTGGTTGATGAGAAAACCATGGTTGAATATCTTTCACTGGATCTATTTCTCTCATAAAACAACACAAATTTTATCTATACCAAGTTCTTGAGATTGTAAATAACTCTAGAATGCGAAAGAATGTCATAAAATTACAAGTTTGTATGTGCGCATAGACAAACATATATATGGAGACAATTTTAAATTAGTTTACTTCAGCTCATAATTTTATTTCTGCTTTTGTTCACATTATTCATTTATAGTATGTATTTTGATGTCTTAGAATCCTGCTAACAGTAAAACAACTAATTATAGAATGTGTATGTTATATATTATCCACATATATATTATATTTAAATAGTCATATGTAGAAACTATATATAGAAAATAATGGATTTTGAATTGAATAGCACTCTGTCCTAATTCCTAAATATAGAAGAGAAACTTTTAACTTTGAGTAAAAATTGCTTTACTATTGAAAATTTTTATTTTATTTTTTATGTATGTATCCCTCCAAAAAATAAATATAAGAAGAACTATCCATACCAACTAGAAGAGCACATGTCCCTAATTCTACCATTAGAAGTAGGACATGCACCACCTGTCATAGGGACCCCATAGCTGTTTGTTTCATTGTAAATCAATTGCTACATCTAAAAAGAAAACCTGTTTCTTTGTGCAAATTGTTTTATATTTTGCATCACTATTGGTTTCCAGATATTTAACCAATATATTTTGCTAATAAAGCAAGATTTTTCAGTGAACAAGGAATTGAGATTTTAATCTTTGCAACATTATTACTGAATATTTTTTTCTCCCACCAGAGGATTTGTATCATAGAAGGCACTCTTGAGTGCAGTACAAGGTACTAGGTCAATCTGCGTTTGAGGCTACAATGTTCAGAAAGATTACATCAGCTTCAGCCTTGGTAGAGTCAGAGCTAACTGATAACTTGGAGTCATGTGCTTGGGCTGTATTAACTTTGGCATTTTGTTCTTAGTTGATCACTTTGATTATGCTGCCCCATGAATATATAATTCTGCATGGCATTGCAGGCTGTAGATCTATCTATATAAAGAACAGAGTGGAACACTTAGTTGCTTTTCTTTCTCTTTTTCACTTTCCGAACCTTTTAAATTAGAAGTTGTATCTTTTCTGTGTATAGGTGTTCATGTGTGCATATGATTTTGTGTGTGCATGCATACATGTGATGTGGTGTGTGTGTGTGTGTTTGTGTGTGAAAGGAAGATGCAAGGTGGTATTCTTTATTGCTCACCGCTTTACTTTTCTATTTGGCTAGAGTTTCTGGCCATTGAGTTCCAGGAATCCCTCCTGTCCATCTTCCCTGAGACGGGAATGCAGATACTAGCGCTACACCTGAGGATTTAGGTGCTTTTAGTGGTTACAATTTAGATGAGTCCTCATGTTTATATGGGAGATAATTTCCATATTGAGCCATCTCCTTGGCCCTGGAAGATATATCTTTTCTGCAAATGACTAATTGAACATTTCAGAAACTTTTTATAACTCATACAGTCAAAAAGAAAGTCAACATTAGGTGAGATTTTTCAAAAGCTAAGATTTACAGGATTGAGGAGGAGGGGTTACTGGAGGAGGGTGAACATGACCAAAACACATATGAAACTCTCAAATAGCTAACAAAACTGCTTATTCATATGAGATGAATCCAGTTGGAGGATAACAAAGATAAAAGCTTAATATAGTAAAACCATGTAATTTGCGACATAAAACTGTGAACGTACATGTTTGGTTGTTTAGTGCTTCTTATCAATCTAGTTCACATTATTAATCAATATTCATTGAGCGGGATGTCCTAAAGATTGGTTTTCTTTAAAATTTTATAATTCTTAAAACTCCTCATGACTCATCAGTTCTTCACACACAAGTATAATTTCTGCACAAACCCACCAGTGCAGAATAAATGTAAACCCAGGAATGAACGTTCTACACAATTAAAAGCAGGCTCATTTCCATGCCAGTTGCTCCCGTATGTTTTTGATGGGGTGGCCATTGCATTGTTACATTCACAGTAACAGTTTCCTAACTGATATTTCAAAACCAACCATTTGAATGTAGTGCTACATGCTTGCACTCACAGTTTGTGATCTTTAGGGTCCTCTTGACTTCTCCGCTTCCTGATCCCCCACAACCATCTTCGTCATCACAATCTCCACTAGACTGTTCAAGCATGCCGCCACCACTGCCTGGCTGAGGAAGCTCCCACTTGTTGGGTTTGGGTGATCTACCCTGTAACAACTGAATATAGACAATAACAATATTGTTATAGGTAATACTTGCACATTTTCTTAAACAGTTTAGTCAGAAATTCAGATATTACAATGATTACCTTATAAGGATTCATATACTTATATAGTTAAGTATAGCTACCAAATCAAATCAAACCTTAACATTTCCTACATTATTAAAATAATAATAACAGTTATGTTCTATAAGAGGAAGGACTATTAAATTTACTTCACTAGTAAGGGCAAATGAAATTAATGAGAATTAATAACTGAGAAGTCAAAAAATGGTTTGCAGAAATGTAAGATGGATTTAAATCTGTCCTGTACCATATATATTGTATTATATATTTACCCTAAACAATGTAAAAGATTGTATACCTGTGTCTGTCCAAAATACTAGACTTTTTGATAGATTCTTCTTTCAACAGAAAAAGACTTTGTGACTAAGGAATTTTTTTTTTTAGAACATTTGAAGTAATATCTGGAACCGTAAAAAAAATGACAGACAAAATCTGTATCTGGAAAGAGCAACAGTCCACCTATTAACTCTGAAGTGAGAATTTGGATAATGCTTTGGGAAACAAATTCAGGCCTTGTGCTTTCATTTGACTGAATGACACTATACTTCTGAATAAGCAATGTGTAGCTACAGTCAATTGTGTTTTTATACAATATAGACCTCACTGTGACACCTTGGCTGAGAATCTTGTATCAGTTTAAAAACTGAAAATCCACAGTTTCTTCAGCCACAGAGTTCTTTCTGTCCAAAAAAAAAAATTATCAAAAGTCTAGTACTTTGGACAGAGAAATATGTGGAAACCTTTGACATTCTTTAGATTAAGTATATGATCTGATGTATATGGTACAGGACAGATTTAAAGTCAGACTTACATTTCTGCAAATTCTCCCATTTTTTTTTTAACTTCATAGCATTTAGTTGTCACCAATTTCATCTACCATTACAAGCAAAGTAAATTTAATAGCTATTTCCCTTACAGACTAGAAATGCTATTAATAGTTTTAATAATATAGGAATTTTGGGGAATTCTTTCCAATAATGTGATGATATGAATAAGAGAATAGTTCACTCACAGATAAGACATGTAAAAATAATCCTAGGTGTGACATTTTCTTCTCTAAGGCAATTTGGGGCACATGTGGCTAAATACAAGCAGAAAGAGCGCAGATGCTGTAAAAGAAGTATCCTTCCATTGTCCATTTCATGGCTGTACATTATAATTGTTTGCATGAGATGAGGAGTGGAATTTCAGTAATTTCCCAAGAAGTGGTATCAATGCATAACAAAGATTGAGCTGGCGGTTACACATTCATCCAAATGATAGCATCTCATACTCAAGGAGCATGAAGAATAAGATAAGTTACAACAAATATGCTTTCCATTAAGAATACTTATATCATGCAACTGGACTTTGAAGTTCATAAAGTTCACAATTAAAATCTAACAGATCACAAATTCCAAGTATTATAGTTTTTTTGTTTAATTTCTACCTTTCTAACTAAAACATAAAAACAATGACAAATAAATTTAACACTCTCCTTGCTTGTTAGCAGTTCTCAAAGAACGTGTCCCTAGGGTTAAAAGAATAATTTCAAATTCTAATGAATCAAATGCTGTCTATTAGTGGAACTTCTTTGGTAGAGTTATGAGGTTGCTATCTATGCTTGTTACTAGAGATGGGGGAGCGGGGTCATTACGATGGTGAAATATGGGTACACAGGCAACCCTTACAAACTCAACTGTGAAGAGATAAAGAGAAGTGGTTTCATTTTACAGCCTTTATTACTTGTTATTCAAGTCTCTACTTATCATGTAGCTAGCATGACCATTAGGGGATAGGGCTATTAATGTCCAAGATAATGAAACATGAATCCTCCTTCTTACATCCTTCACTAGGAACCTTGGTTATGAGTGAATTCCTTGAATAACTAACTCACCTTCCTTCCTTCTAAAATAATCACAGTGTATCTGTGTGCCATTGTCATATTAAAAATAAAACATAAAAACATTCATTTAAAAACAACGGTACCAACACATTAAAAATGAATGCATCTGATCACTACTATCTATCTTGTTACATGGTCTATTACAATCTTATTTAAACACTCACTATTAAGTGTAAAAATTATCTGATAATGAATCCACTTATGAAGAAGACTTATGTGACAACTGTAGCAAAAGCCATGCTCTGGTGACGTCTTGCCATCTTCTTTGACACTCACATTCTTTACTAACTTTTTCCCATATCAACTTTATTTTCCTAAGAATTCTTCTAGTGTTTTACTGGGATCCAGGCCAGAACACAGACACAATCTTATGAACTACAAAACATAAATTTCCATAACCTGACCCAAGTAATTTGATTTTAAAATCACGAACAGAAGTATGGTCACTGTAAAAATATACTATTGTAAAAAAACTTTTGAGTTGAAAGTGATTAAAAGTGTTAATTGTCAGAAAACTTGTTCTTTGATTTAGAGTTGTTACTGCCCTAGATAATGTTGGGCCTTGGAGAATGGAGCCTATAAATGAGGCATAACAAAGTCTCATGAAATAACTACATTATTCACAGCAATTTATACTCTGAGGGTTAAGAGTAATCATAGAAGTAAAGTTCCCATAATTTCAAGCTATATACCATCAGAAGAACAAACCACGTGCGTCAAAAACTGTTTTCCATAGAGGCATATGAACATTCAGTTGAATAACAGCAGCGAGCAATAATGAGTAATCTGAAGTAAATGTCCTCCTATCCACTACACATGGGAGGAAAACACATTCCAAGAACAATTCCATGTTTTGAAGTCACAAGGGTCAGAAAACATATATATATATGTTATATATATATATAACATATTCCTTAGAATAAAGTCACACTACTAGAAAAATTATACCCTTAGACATAAGTTATCATATTTCAATACATATATGTTTTCATTTTCTCGATTTTGTTGTAATCCTATTTTCCATGTCTTCATGTAGGAACTAATGCTACTCCTTCTATGATGGTAATCCTCCACCCCCACAAAACCTAGGATCTCTCACTGTATTGAGCATCCCAGATAAAGCCCCTCTCCTCTCATAGGATTAGTATCTACCTTTCCTAAGCATGGAGAATGTATTTTATATATTTAATTTCTACAAGTATAATTAGCTTTATCAATTTTTTCTATTCATACAGGGCAATGCATACCCATCTTTATTCATTTGATGGCATGTGATTGTCACCTTGACTGGATTGCGAAGAGTCTGAGATGTTAGGATGGTACAGAGCTGACTGCCTGGTGACACATTTCTAAATCACAAAGGCTCTGACTTGAAGAATGCTTTATTCTCCAGATAGGTCCAGAATCTGAGCAGATCACAAAAGAACAAGAACGGGAAGATAAAGGGACCTAGTTTGAGGGAGCGCTTGGTAGCAGGAATATGTTTTGGTAGCTGTACTTTGTCACAGCTCCTTCCTGGTTTCAGCTCTACTTTCTCACCTCCATGATGTGATACTCTCTTCTGTATGTCCCTTTCATAATGCAGACCTCTTAAATTGTGAACAAAGTCATTCATTAGTTCTTTAAATTGTTTATATCAGCAACATTATCACAGAGATGAAAAGAATCTATCATATTGGAACATTTCATTAAAATCACATATCCTTAGATTCTTGCAGGGAACTCCCAACAGATAGACTATGACCTAACTTCTCAATAGAATATACTTTGGTTGTTATGTTCACCAGTGGTGCTCACTAGTTTGTCTCTAACCAACAATAGGAGGCAAAGACTACCTTACTTTTCTTTATTGTACAATGAAACCATCTGTCTCTATTCACATTCCATCACATTTATCTCACCTTATCCCACACTGCATAGGGCTTCTTGCCCACTAGCACAACATTATTTTCTCCAAATCAATACTTTTACCATGTCATTTTTTACCCTTAAAGCGTGATTTATTTAAAAACAACCACAACCACCACCACCACAACAACAATAGCAACAGAAGCCTGGTTCTCATAATGTCTAGGTCAGCAGAAACCTCAGTACAGATGGAGGAGTCACATACAGAAGGAGAAAGGTGAACTGCTTCACAGTTTCACAGAATGGCCCTTCTTGATTTGTTCAAATTAAAGTTTGTTAGAAATTCCACAAGAAGCAATCTCGTCTCCTTGGGATTCACCTAGCATTTTTCAAATTTACATAAGCAAATTGCCTGTCTGAAATCACTTGGTACAAACCAATATACATCTAGAAATGAGGGCAACATTAAAGTAAATGGTGACCTGCCAGTCAAGGTCCTCTGGAATGTACTGCATTTGATTGGATTCATTTGAAAGTATTCTAACTGCAGTTCTTCAGACCACTGTCTGCCTCAGAGAAGTGTGGCTATTCTCAGGAAAATATATTTGCATTGTGTTCCTCTCACTTCTTACTCTCCTTTCCATGGGATACATGGCCCTCCCTTTTCCATAACTCATCAAAGTAAATTTAGCCTTCAAGTTCAAACATTCCCTATCAATCCTACATACATTTCTGTGATTTTTCCTACCAAAACAACACACTGTGCCATTAACTGTTATTCAATCCACATTTTGAGGCCATGTCATAAGTATTCATAAATAGTCCATTTCTCAGAGGCGAAGTTAGGGCTTAACTCTCTTCATGTTCATTGTCATGACTGAAGTGCTTGTCATATGTAACTATTATGGAAAATTTACAATAATATTGATAAATGCTGTTATTTCTCTGGTAACACTTCATTATGTACATCCTATCATTAATGGCCTGTGTATCAAATTAGGTTTAGTAAAATGTTTTCACTTTTCTTTGTATGTCATCAGTGGGAAGGAGTTCTAGAATAACTGAGTCCATTCTTGATGGTGGCAAAATTGATTCACTTATCCAGCTGATAACCTTAATTGTTCATATGCCATGTAATTAGTATTTTCCAAGACAAACTGTTTTCACTAAAGAAAAAGGTGCTGTTCTTAGAAAGGATCCATATGTGCTTTAATTCCAAGAAAGCATTTAAAAATGTACTATAAGATAAAATTAAAACAAATAAAACAATCAGAAAATTAGAGAAAGTACCAAAGGCTACTCATTACCAAAGGCAAATCTTATGACTTCACTAAATTGTCTTTGTATTTTTTTTAAAAAGGAGTAATTTTAAATAAGTTCATTTCTAAGTCCCTGAAGATTTCTAAGAATTTGTTTAACTAAACATTTGAAATTGAAGATGTATTTCTTAAATGTTTCTCTCTGTTTGTTACTAAAAGCAGAAGAGCAAGAGGTGCTGCCATTACATTTTTAAGTTAATCAATATATTTTTTTCATTAAAATCGATAATGTTGAAATATTTTAAAAAATTGATTCTGTTACTTTGTTTGTTTGTTGTTTCTAGAGTAGAAAGAAAACTCTAGTTTTGACTTTGTGGTCATAACAAGCTTACCTTCCTTCTTCCCTGGTCTTCCACAGAAGACCTGCTCTCTCTACATTTGTCTTTCTCCAATCCTTGAAAGATGAGGTGTGTTTTATTCTTTTTGGGTCTAGTGCATCACAATTGGACAAGAACCATTTCACGCACTCCTCTTGAACAACCTTTGAAAATCAGTCTACCTTCTCTCAAAGGCTGACTTGCCCCTTGATGTTTATAACCCTATGTGTTATTACAGTCAAATGGACTCAAGATAAAACATAGGTACTGTCCATTAACAGTCTGTCCCCATCACACACACACACACACACACACACACACACACACACCCCTATTCTAGAGGGTGACATCTTTTCCCTTTCCCTGATCTTGGGAACCCCCACTGCTCCTCCAATTAACAAGTCACAAATGTAGAACCTCCTATTTTCTTTCTCTCTATACTTTTTCTGTTCCTAACATCCAGGTGTTCTCCCAGAACCTACATTCAGGAAAACTCTAACACAGTTACTGGCAGGTGCTCTGGCACAGCTTCACAAATATTTCAACTGGGCCTACACGCTCCTACCCAAAGATGGTCCTACAACCTGGACAGCAGTGAAACAACCAACTCTTCCTGGACCTGGACAACATTCCAGCTATTTCTTCACACTCCAAAATGGTACTCCAAGGTCAGTAGGAAGTAGGTATGGATGATTACATAGATGATTCATTTATAATTAACAAAAGGCTACAACATTTGGACTTTAGGACAAGAAACGGAGATGTATGTTTTACCAAAGCAGACATGGCCTCCATGTTCTCAGTACCTACCTGGCATACTCTGCCCTCAACCTGGAATTTTCCAACCCAGGGGCTGGGTTGCCCTTCCCTTTATAATCTAGACATTTTTGGTCTTTCATTCTCTCTTCTCTGTTCTCTCTGTGTGCACGCACCCCTTTTTCACTTTTTCTTTCCCTCCCCCACTCTCCCACCCCCTTTCCGCGTGGCAAATTCCCTGGCCTTGGTCCTTGGGACCGGTGACCTCTCCTTGTATAGCTCCCAATAAACCTGTCTTTAATATGATCTAATCTGGCTTTAATTTGCTCATTTCTCAGATTGGCAGAAGTGTAACCTATCAATATGTATTTAAAGAAACATAACAAAGTGAATCTATGAAATGAAAATGGTGGCTATTTCGATAGGACACATGAAAATCAGTCAAATTATGAGGACAGATGTTTGCCAAAACTATGTCTCCATTTCTAACACACACAACATAAATACCTTTCACAGAGGAAGATACATCATGTGGATGTTTTTAAACTTAAAATCACAAATAAATTTACCACTAACGTTTTGGCCCTATGCTGTCTGACTCTGTAAAATAAGATAAATTTTTTTATTTGCTTTAGTGAGTGTTATTTGGGTTCTATGGTGTGTTATTTGGGTTCTATGGTGCAAACTCTTAGCACAGTGTAAGCACTCAGTGGTGGCTGTTTAACTTTATCCTCATTATCATTGTAAGAGGGTGCCTGATCCTGCTGTATCAATACACTTTGAAAGATGGGAACCCACATGGGAGTAAAACCCAGCATCTACTGTTCAGAATACCTTAGCTTTGCTATCCCAGTCTACTCAAAGCTGAGATGATTAAGTTTTAAGATTTTAACTTATTCTCTATTAGAGATGGTAGAAATTCAACCAATGCATGTATATTTATAGAACAGTTAGAGCAGAAGAAAGGACATAGGTTTGAATGCCAGCCAGACATTAATTGCGTGCCTTAGGCAAATCACTTAAGCCTATTAAAACTTGTTTTATTCTGATGAATAAAAATGCTCAGGAAAGCAGTTTATCCACTCTAAAGCACCACACTCCTTCATAAGGCATTGCACATGACCACACATCCATAAAATTGGGAAGACAACAGAGTGAGAACCAAATGGAAAAAAAAATCTTCTTCCTTACCCCAATGCCATGCAGCTTGTGCAGGCAGCCGATTAGTTGAAAATCATCAGCTTGATGACTGGTGCTTCCTCTTTGGGTTTAATTGGCTTAGGAAACTCATTAGAGAGGCTTTCTTACAGGGTGTGTTGGTGGGTAGACTGGCTGATGAGTCTAAGGCAAACACACTTCCTTCAGCTACTGAACTAATCTCTCAATAGACTCAAAATTCACTTTACTGTATAGCAACATCCAACCTTTGCAAGAGCCTGTCAGACACTTGCAATGAGGTCTAGCGTGGCTTGGCTGGCTCATAGGTATAGTACATGTGCACTGAGAAAGAAATACCCATCATACTAAAAACAAACTTTAAGCCTAAGAGCAGAATGATATGGTTTAAAACATTTTACAGGATGTCAGATTTCTAAGTAGTCATTTTTTTCCCCTCATAGCCCTTCACGTAGATGTTTAAGGAGTAAATACACATTAAGGTTGTGTTAGTCTCGACAAGTCATCTCATTCATTCAAGCATGAATGCAAAATACTTAATTTTATACTAATGATAAATATGACCAGACAAAAATTAAAATGTTAGTAGAAATGTTGTAACAAGGTAAAAAAAATAGAGAAAAAATTCAAGGTTAATAAAAGACTATAAATTATTGTTATTATTATTATTATTATTATTTAAATTATTGTTATTATTATTTTTGTACCGATTGAAATAATTTTGTATAAGTATGTATATGAGTGCGAAAATTATAATTTGAAGTACATATACATGGAGATATATTAGTCAGATACCAAAAAATGAATCCAGTTTTATTTAAAAGATATTGGCATTTTTATTTTTTGTATAGAGAAAGAATGGAGGCGCCTAAAGGTTTAAAATTGAAACTCTGATCCCAAATCCTCGTGGTCAATTTTTTTTACCCTACAGACTTAAAGGAGCCATCAAAATTTGACTGAAACACAATGTCCCTTCCTCTAAACCTCTGATCTCACTTCTACCCCTGCTAGACCCAATTCCAACTGACTTCCTACGTCCTTAGTAACAGTATTAAAATCACTTTTACCTGACCAATACAGAAGCAGATAAGCACAGCCAACCAGCAGGCTGAGCCTGGGGAACCAACGGAAGAGCTAGGGGAAGGACTGAAGGAGCTGAAGGGGATTGCAACCCCATAGGAAGAACAACAATATCAACTAACCGGCCCACCCAGAACTCCCAGGGACTAAACCACCAACTAAAGAGTATACATGGAGGGACCCATGGCTCCAGCTGCATAGGAATCAGAAGATGGCCTTAAATGGCATCAATGGGAGGGGAGGCCCTTTGTCCTGTGGAAGCTTGATAAGTCAGTATAAGGGGATGCTAGAATGGAGATGCAGGAGTAGGTGTGGGAGTGGAGGAGAACCCTTATAGAGGCAAAGGGTAGGGGGAAGAAGGGTATGGGATGCAGGGGTTGCAGAGTGATAACTGGGGAGGGGTGTATCATTTGAAATGTAAACGAATAAAAAGATTAATAAAAAGTGAAAAAATAAAAATAAATGAAATCATTTTTACAAAAGACCCCTGCTGATGCTCTTGCAGACTTAGAAAACATTTTACTCACAAGCCCACATGCTGAATGAAACTCTCCAGCCCTGTATTCTTAACAACAGTTAAACCTTTGTGGACTGTTCACGCTAAAAAGCCCAGCACATTTTACACAATGTCATGTTATGTTAGGTTGACCAGACACAGAAGTTGTGTCTGTATGGTTTCTTGTCAGGGTTTGCTTTACGTTTGAGCTCTCTGATCTCTGTCTCTGTTGTGCCAGTCATTTGAAAGGTCACTGCTGTTTTGGCATTTGGCTTACGTAACCCAGGCTGGCTATTTACAAAAGTCTTGTGATTTCTGTAAAAAGAACAGTGAAGTTAAACACACACACACACACACAAGGATGCACGCATGCACGCATGCACACACTCACAAGGTTTACTAAATTTATTCTCGAACCTGTAATACCACACTTGTCTTTTAATATTTTTCCACAGAAAAGTGCGCTTTTCCACCCTCACACCTGTGCCTTCTCCCATCTTCTAAACCACTGTGGAAACATGGATTGAATCAGCATACTGTGAATTTTTATCCTAGTCTAAACTCTAGATATCTCTGCATGATGGAAACAGAAATGAACTCAGATTTAAAACAATGTATCACCAAAACAGGATTATCCAGGCCAAATTTTAATCAACTTTCAAATGGTTCTTGCGAAACTACTGCATGCCCCTGAGAAGCTTTTGTTGAAAAGCACACAGTGTTCGTCACATGGCTCTTCCAGAGTTAAATGTCAGACACTTGCTTTCAGCATCTATGTTTAGTTGGCCAGGAAGCCACAGCCAGTCAGGGACAAAAGAGCAGTTTGTGAGTGGCTGTTCTGTATCATGAGTGCAAAAGAAGGGAGGAGGGAGGGGGAGAACACCTGGGAATACTAAGCAAAACATCTTCAAAGGGGTGATGAGGCAGGAGATGGCTGAGGCAAATTCCTCAAGACAAAGGCATCTCACTCTTCAGGACAGGACCTTAATGGGACTTCCCCACTATTTGTTCAAAAGTGAGGCTCTATTTCTTCATTATCACTTCAAAGCTACTATACTAATTTTCAAAAGCTTTATTGCATAATCGTTGGCATAAAGACAGCTAACAATATTGTGCGTACATGTGTATAGAAATCTACTTTCGCAGAAGTAATCACACATAAGACCTTGCAGCTGATATGTGGCAGGCTATAATTAAAGGTAAACAACTTTCTAAGAAAGAACAGTGAGATATTGAACAGTTTTATTATTTTACTTCTCAGGAAACGATTAAATGTGTATTGCTCATGGTTCGGGTTATCAGTTAGAAGTGATTTTTATTTAACATGCTAAAACCCTTAAGCTTCCCAGGTAGGTCTTTGCAAGCATACAGAATGTTCAAAAGCCACAGGGCTTGAGGTTAGATTTTGTTGTTTAAATGTATGTGCATTAATGTGCTCTTCCCACCCTACCCCCTATCTTTGACTTGAGGCTAGGAGTGTTTTTAGAAATTCTTACACATCATGGTCCTGATATTATAGGACTCTAACTTAATTTACAAAACTACAGAGGAAACACAACAGAGCAGATATTTTCTAAAACATAGTCATTTAGTAAATTGAGTTTCTAGTAACCATAATCTTTCAAGCGAATCAGAGACCGTATTAGTAACAATGTTCTCATTTTCTAGTTAATTATTATAAAAAGCACACCACAGACACACACACACACACACACACACACACACATATATTGTTCAATATCTCATTGTTCTTTCTTGGAAAGTTGTTTAATTTTAATTACAACCTACTATTAGCTTCAAGGTCTTATATGTAATCATTTCTGTCTATTCGTATATGACTTTTTTGTCTCTGTATATGTCAGTACAGCACAGGAATGTCTGGTGCCAGCAGAGGGTGTTGAATCCTCTGGACTTGGTGTTACAGATAGTTGTGAGTCATCGTATGCGTTGTAGAAATTGAACTGGGATCCTTTGGAAACCACTGATTTTTAAAGTTAAGCTATTTCTCCAGACCCAATAGTATTAATTTACATTTACATTGATATAATAGTTGACTATTTTTAAATCCAATATCATGGGAAAAACTTGAAGTACAAGTTACAGACTTCTCTACCAACAAAACAGTGTGTTCTTTTTACAGAGAATAGAGGTATCATCATCTTCCATCATTAACAAAGCATTTTTCTCTTGCCATTTCTTTTTATGAGGATGGAGAACTGAGATTTGTGTCCCTCAGCCCAATGTGTACCAAGCATTGTCCTTTCATCTCCAGCAGATTGCCTTCATCAAATGACATAAAAAAAAATAAGAAGAATCACAAAGGACCAGAGGAAGGGAGACCTCCATCATGAAACAGGACTATATAATTGTTCCCTGTTTAGCAATTTTAATTAATCAAGCTTCCCGTTTTCTTCTACTGTGAAGTATTAGAATCTCATTTAGAATCTGGCATTACTATTCCTTATTTTCTATGCAGTGTATGTCCTTGGGTGCTCAGTGAAAATGGAAGAGTCTCTTAATGTTTCAGTGTACTATAGGGTTACTCTGAGAGGAACTCAGCCTGCCACATTTAGAATGACAACCTCAAGTATGCGAGATAGTAACAGGCCTTATGACTTCGCAAATGTCATCCTAATGTTCACCTTTACCAGGAGATTTCTTTACTCTACCTTTCTTTAACTAAACTATAAAATTTTGGATAATCATACATGAAATGAAAGTAAATGTTCTGAAAATAATTTCGGTAAGCCAACAAAAATTGTGTATCATTAGTTCTCCTGGGGAGTGTCTACAAATGCATTTTTTTACATACATTTTAAGACAAACTCTGTTTCTTGCTTCTTAAAGGTGTGCACTTGAGCAAATAGTTTAAGCTTGCTGCAGCCACATATTCATTCCAACTTAGTAGGTGTCACAGCTCTAAAGTTTAAAAATTATTATTTTATACTTTTACTATACTCTACAACACACACACACACACACACACACACACACACACACTTACATAATGTCAGTATGCTTTGAGACAATACTAACATAAGGCCTCTATGAGAATCACAAGAATTATCTTTCCCATTTCTGTTAGATACAGTCTTTACAAACATTCATGGACACACACACACCCACACTCGAACTGTTTGTTATAAATTGAAATACATTTTTCTGTAACACATTTTGAAGCTGTAGCACACGATAGTTCAGAATGTGATGCCATTTGTAATATCTTTTATAGGTAGCAAAGTTCAAATTGAGGTATTAGGTTGGTTCCTTATCCCATAGCATTCAGGTCTTATAAAATATGTGCTTAAAACAGTGGCCACTTTGTGCAAAGGCTTGAGTTTGACCCTCAGCACTAGAAGTAAAGATTGTCGTGTCCTGAAGACCTCAGCGGATACTTGCTATTTGATGAGACATTTTCTGGTCTGTTAATACAGCAAATGATGTTACTGCCTCTCTGTAGGTCTGAAACTGTACTATATGAGAATCTGGATATAAATACTGCTGCCATGAGATCCTTGGAAGATAGATGTCTGTAGTTGTATGTAGTTCCAGAAAACACTGTATATGAACATTGGTAGTCATTGTTTATGTTTTACAAGAACTAACCAGATAATTCACCATTCTTGGAAATCTTTTTTCTTTCCCTGTCAGACCTCTCTCTTTCCATACATGTGCATGCATATATTATGTGTCAATCATAGAAACAACCTCTATAAGAAATGCAGGACTAATTCAATGTTTTCAAGTTTCTTGAGCAATATATAACAACTGTTTCTTTTTCCAGGGAAATCAATTACTTCCTGTAAATTCAGAACCTCTGTCTGGAATTATCTATGTCCCTGCTTGTATGTGGCTGTCCTTTATGTTTCTTGCCTTTCTATTCTTCTGGTCAGACATTTACTAGGTCATTATCTATCTAAATAAGTTTTACTGTGCTTCTTGTTCTGGATAATTTCACTGGCTAGAAAAGTTTATGTTGGCATAATTTTTTCCTCATCATACTGAAAATATTGTTTCATTGTCTAGTTTCCATAGTTTTTGTTAAAACATTTTCTCTTGCTTCTCCGCTTGCTTTACATTTGATTTTGTTTTGGCTCAATGGTTTGATACAGTATCTAGTTAATTTTTTCTAAATTATGTTGCTTCAGTTTTAAGTTTCTTGAAAGTGAATTCTCATTTTCTTCTTTGGAAACAGGGTAGTTCTTCATATATGATAGGCTTGCTTGACACTTATGACTCTCTGCCCTTTGCTTGAAGAGTAGGTAGAGAATGTCATGTGCTACCAGCTGCCTAAGGTAACTTAACCATGTAGTCTGTGATCTTTAATGGTTACCTGAAATAGAAGTGTGTAATGGTATGGTGGTTCTGCTCCCACCATGCACAGAACTCCTTAGAACCTGTCTCTGAAAGTGTGCTCAGGGAATAATTTACTTTGGCTTCTGGCCCGAACGTTAATAGAGGAGGAATCAACAAAAGACTCTGGGACTCACATGGGAATGAGTGACAGCCAGGGCCATCAGCATCTATTACCAAAATCCCCAGAGGAAGCAGGGACAAACAGAGAGAGGCTGAGTGATTCAGTATTCAGTTAGCTTTGAAAGACAGTAAATATCAGAGGAAAGGCTGAAGTGTGGGATCTGCCTTTGCTTAGAGTGGCTGAGAAATCAAGAGGGGACTGTGGGCAGATGAAGACCTCAGAGTTTTCTGTCATCACCGTGCAAACAAGAGAGAGAATAAGACACCCCAGTCACCTTCTGACCTGGTTCATGCTGATGAAAAAGAGGTTTTGACAAGGTCAGTAAGAATATTGTAGTTTATCTCCTTCATAATGTTAAAGTACAAGTATGGATGGATATTGTATATAAGGACCTAGGCTCAATCTCTAGCACTAGCAAAAATTATTGTATGTATTATACTGCATATAAATGATTCATTTTTTAAAATTAGGCCACAGACAAAATCTATGATTTAATTAAATCTTTCTGCATTTTCGTTTTTAAATGCGATCAGAGTGCTCTGATTGATATTTATTATTTATTTATTTATCTAGAATTCCCTCTTCCACTTCCTGTATTAGTCATTTGTTCTTTGGGATGATGGTAGCTTGTTTGTTTGTTTGTTTGTTTTTTACTCTTCCAAAACTTAGTCTCAGGTATAGCTGTCTAACTACACTCTAGCTACTAAAAAATGTTAGTCTTTGAACTACTAAACACTTATACACACACACACACACACACACACACACACACACACCATATAGGATTTCGTTTCCTGAATACTATTCAGTAAAATCTATATAGTTGTATTTGTAGAGATTTTATAAAACAAAAAGACAAAAAAAATCCTTTTTTATTTGATAAACAAAAGTCACTGATTTCTTTTGACCCCATATTATTTCTTTTTGGACCGTATTTTTTTGTTTGTTTGTTTCTTTTCCTGGGCTTTGTTTGTTTGTTTGTTTGTTTGTTGAGATTGGGTCTCTTGGAGCCCATTTTAGTTTTGACTCAGTGTGTAATCAAAGCTGCCATTGATACTCTGTCCTCTTCCTTCTAAGTGCTGGGTATACACATGAGCCACTATGTCTAGCTAAGTGCTGGATACATACATGAGCTACTGTGTCTAGCTATTATTTTAGTTTTAAAACGGTGTCAAGGCACGTTGAGAGGATTTACTTTGGGCACAGACTAGGCTTTCACCTCAGCCTGCCTTCTCTCCTCCCAGTATTCAGTGACATGTCTATGTTTAGGTGCTCACTTTTGTTTTCCTAGAGATGAGCAAGCAACACATAACAATATGGAGTGCTTCCTTTGGTTCAATGTCCTGGAGTACAAGGTTTGGGGAAACTCCATCCTTGTTGGAGAAAGCATTTCATTGAGGGACAGCTTTAACAGTAGATAATCTTGCACTACTTCTAGTCTGTTATTTCTGCATCATGTTTCAGGTTACAGAAGTGATCTCTTGCTGTTCCTTACAGCATATCTGCTGCCTGTTGCCATGAATCCATCTTGCAGGGATGGATCCTTATCTCACTGAATCATAAAACAAAATAATTCTCTCTTCCTTAAGCTGCCCTTGCCCATGGTCCTTTATCACAACAACAGAAATTAATTAAGACAGCCTTCATGGTAGCACAGTTTGTATCAGTACAGAGCATCACAAAGCAAGAACTAGTTGGTGTCTGGGTATCACAGCACAAACCACTCAGATACCAATCTCAGTCAAATAGGGATGGTTTATTGAACACTAAACAAAGACTGACGGATCATGTCCACAGGTCATATTTGGGAGATAGCTGTGACATTGAGTCAAAAATCCTATAGGGCTTTCTAAGCCTGAGAAACATCTGTGCCAAATTATCCTACCAATCAACATATAAGGATAGGGGGACTTGCTTGGGAACGTGTTCTTGTTGTACACTTACCCTGTTCTCATTGGTTGGGGTATTCAACTGTGTCAGGGGACTTGCCTTGTCTAATATTCATACCTAAACTTGTCAACCAGGTTGAGCCTTATCTAATATTCATCTCTTAACTTGCCAAGTAAGATATCAGTTCCCAAGGAGATCTTGGAAACTTAAACTTTACTTGACCCCTACTCAAAATGGAAGTCTTCTTCCAAATAGTTTCTTATATTGGTGCAGGTGTCTCTCTTATGTTGGCATCCATCCAGTGGTAGCTTATAAAAGTAAATACCATAAAATGTTCATATACAGGTGTAGGAGGTAATGCTGAGTGGTTGGTTTGGGTCCAAGCTTGTTGTGGCTAACTTTATTAAACAGTTCTAACTGACTTCTGTTGTGGTTGGTTGCAAGTACAACAAAGCCCAGAACATCCTAGTGATAACAGTTGATGAGAGAGTTTCCTTATAATATTAGTAACAGCACAAAGTAGCAAACTAGCTAGGTAACAGTTACCTAAGCCTTAACACTTTACCTAAGCCTTAACATTTTACCTAGGACTTAACAAAACATGAATTACTCCTGTGTATCTTCTGATCTTTCTCTTTTTATAAAACCATTGAGGTTCAGTCATGGAAACTCCACTCCAGTAAATTTAATCCAGAGCATATTTCGAAAGACCCACCAATAGATACCAAGTCAGATTAGTCATTACCCACTTAATAGTCTACTGTGGGATTTAATTTCACATTACTTTAAGAGATCCCTAGATCCCTATTAAACAACAGCTACAATTCTATCACAGCAAGTGCAAGAGCAAGAGATAGAGTCATTCTAATCATGAATGGAACCTTGTGTCATTCCAGTGAATACTGTCATGTCTACACTCTAGGGGAGAAGATCACACACCAGTGAGGATACTGAGGTAGAGCCTAGTCCCTCAGAGTGTAGTCTGCACTGTCCACTGTACATCCATGATAACAGCTTCTATCCTCTTGTACTAGGATGTTTTCTATCTTAATGGACAGAGTACTGGTCTCTATTTTTAAAATCCTTATGTTCCCCTACAGAGCTGAGTATATTTATATACTTCTACCTTACCACCAACCTCTCCCATTACTAGTCCAAAAGGAAAATGTTGTACACCTCGCTAGCCATGTAAACTTCTACATTGTACAGCATGGAGGATCCCTCCCTCAGATCCTATGCTAGGACACATAGAGCCATAAAGTTTTCACCACATTTACAGTTGTTAAGCATAGTGACTACTTTGTAGTCTCTATTAATCCTTGCGATTCTATTGAGGAAGAAATTCTAACTTAGATTTTTTTCAATCTCCTTTTTACAATGTCATTTTTTTTTTTTTGGAAAGCAGTATGTGCATTGTAATTTCCAGTAGGGAAGGCCTTTCCTAAAGAGCTTGTACTATGAGATGCAAATGAGTATTGTGACCAATTGTTCATGTTAGTTGTAATATCCATTTTTTAAGTTAGTTTTCCCAAGTTGTGTCTCAAAGTATACTTTTAAACCAATACATTCTCTTGTTTCCCATAGTGTCATGGAAGAGTTGTTAATTTTATATATTATGCAACTACATTTCTTGAAAGATTATTTATATTATTTATTCCAGTGTACCTTTGAGATGCCAATTGAATTAAACAAATATTTACTATTTACTATTTCTTAGCTCATGACTGTCCCAGAAATAAAAATAGTTAAAAAAAAAGACAAATCCCCAATTCACAGAGCTTTCTAGTACCATATCATGGCTATATCTAAATCCAGTGCTATTAACCTTTAAAGTAATAACTTGAAAGCTATTTAGTGAAAGAGTACAACATTCTATAAAATATTATACACACTCTATTTGCAACAAAATTAAAATATTTGATGGTTTATGTTTTGGGTCATTTACAAGGATTTTAAACTTCACACATATATTTAAAAAACAAAAATGTCATTTTGTTCTTTTTGTTCACAGTATAGATATGGTGTTTCATAAATCGTGTCTCTGAAGTTTGCTGACCTTTATGTATTCAGTTTCCTCCCCGTGTTTACAATTTGACTGTGCTGTAAAGGTGTTGCCATTAACCAATGAAAATAAACATGGAAAGGTCAGTGTATGCCTTATAATGGCTGCTTTCCAAAAAAAAAATGTGCAAGGCATTCAAATTCTGGCACATATTTGCAAGTCCAAAAGTGTAAAATAAATCCATGGTGACATAAATGAGCCTCTGACTCCACATAAAATGTGTGACAAACATGGTCAGAAAGCCCAACTACCTGTATTTTCTAGTTTAATATATTAAGGCCAGTTGCCAAAGTTCCAGTAAACCAGATACAAAGAAACACTTCTGCCTTGTATGTCATAAAATATGATATTCTTGAAAATGTTTTCAAGTAGAAAGCTTCAAACATATAATTTGTGCACATTTATAAATTAGCCTATGTACATATTATAGAAGTACTTGAAAGTATAACTTATGTTCTGGTAGCTTTGTGTTTTATTTATTTCTTATTTATAAAAGGCCAATAAGTCTATGATGTTAAATTTGGTTTCATAGATTAATTATTTCAATGTGTGATCAAAACAGAACTAGTATACATCTAGAGTACATCTGTCTTTCTACTTGATAAATTTGATGAGAACATGCATATCAATTTTGTTTCCGGGGCACTTTAATTATTACTTGTGAATAGCATGTCGTTATTTCCCATGTTTATGGGAGACACTATAATATTTACCAAATTGCTACAACTTCCATTCTTTCCAACTGTGACTCTCCAGTGTTGATGCACTCCTTCTCTCCTCAGCATTTCTCTTCTCTGTATCATTTCTTCCCATCTGGAACTTTGGAGCCCTTACCTTCTAGTATATCACACAACATAAAGTAAGCCATGGGACACTGAACTCACTCCACATTGCTGGAGAAAACTAGAGCTGATAGTTTTCTTCTGTGTTAGTGCATCTACTAATCTATCTTTCTTGACTCCCTCTTGAGTTTATTGGTCCAATCAGGGTAATTACTAATATACATTGATATTAATAAGCTTAAGGTTCTGATATAAAAGATAATTTGTATGTTTGATCTACCTGTCTGGCTTAGTCCACACAATATAAAGCCTGTCTCTTACATCCCTTTTTCTACAAATAACAGGACAGGATTATACCTTTTGTGTGGCTGAGGAGTATCCATTGTGAATGTACATTATATGTTGTTATATACTTATCTACTGATTGGCAGACTGGTTCTATATCACAGCTCCAATGATAAGTTTTACAATTCTTATTTTAAAAGGCTAGGGTGTCATTGCTGTTTCAATTTCATATCCATCAGAAGAATAGCTTTATAAAAAAACAGACTTATGTTTCGAATTTTAAGCAATGTCTATATTCTTCATCATGTTTATATTAGCTTATAATTCCTTTAATATTAAGGAGGGAGTCTTTCTGGCTCTTGTCTTCCTGATTGTAATTGAAACTTTTCACTAAATTTTTATTTCTTTAGGTAACATTGATAGCATTTCTTAAATTATTTACATTAATAGCTCTTTTTGCTGCTTACAATTTTGATGATAATTTAACCTGTGTAGTTATATAAAATAGGCCTCCAATCTAACATTTACAGACAATAAATCACACATTTGTTTCACAAAAGAATTCTCTGGTGTGTATACAAGTTATAGCATAGTAAATATGAGATAATATTTGTAGCCTAATGATATAAATGTACTTGTTTATTTTCACATGAAAAATTAAATCTTGGCTGAATATTTGACCTTGCAGATGTAGAGGAACATAAATGTTTTTCAGAGGTAATAGAAAGTCTAATTTTATAGTTATTGCTAAAATTACAATTCAACATAATATGTTGTGTAATGTGGAAAATATATTTAGAATCACTTCAAAAATTTAGATTTCTTTTTAAAAATGAAAATCAGGAAAGCCACTCTGATAATATTTTCCAAAACACCCAACACATTCCAAAATTGCACTAATATAATCTGACAGGGGAGATCTCTATTCTGTCTCATATCTCTCTGTCTCTTCTCATAAAAACTCCACTGTCTTTTGATTGTAGTAGCTTTACAGAATGTCTTAAAATCATTAATTTTAACATTTTTAGGTTTGTTCTTTTTGTTCAGGATTATTCTTAGCTGCATGGGAGCTTAGTGTTTGTTCATAAAAATTTAGATTGCTATTTTCAAGTTCTGTATAGAATGCCACTGGTGATTTTTGTTGAGAGTGCATTGAATCATAACTGTTTGGGGTAGTGTGTGTATTTTAACTGTAAAAATTCTTTCAATATACAATATAAAAAATCTATACTGTGCATTTATTCTTCAGATTTGTTCTTCAGGACATACTGGTTTTCATTTTATCGTCTCTTTCCCTCTCTGGTTAAACTTACTCCTCTGATTTTTTGGGATTTATTGTTTCAAAAGTTACCATGTATGAGATTACATTCATGGTCTCTTTATTTAGATGTTAGTTATTATTGTCTAAAATCACTAATTTTTCATGTTGATTTTATCTTACAAGTTTAACAGACTTGTGCGTTCCAATAGCTGTTTTGCGGTGCCTTTAGCTCATACAATCCAAAACCGATGATTTGCTTCTTTACTGTTCTGGTTTCAATCTGGAATGTTTCCTATAGGCTTGCATGTTGAAAACTTCTTCCTGAAATGATAGCACATTTGGGAAATGGCAAAAATCTTAAAGAAATGGCTAGTCTACATGGAGGAAGGTTATGTGTTTCTCTAAAGGACATATAAAGTATCAGATTCCTTCCACTAGTTCTATTTCCTTTCTCTTACACTGCCTCCCCCCGACCCAAAAATCTTCCAGTTCCTTCCCTCTCTTTTTGTCACTGCTTGTCACTATCAGGAGGCAGAAGTTTTGACCCAGCACATGTTACCCTTGTGTTCCGTGACAGTTCAATGACAATTCCCATGACAGTTCCATGACTTTAACAAAACTGTGGAGCCAAATGACCATAGAAGAAACCCTATGAACTTGTGAGTCTAGGCAAAACTGTCCTTGCAGAAGCTGCACCAAGCACTTGTCTGATGGAGAAAATGTGATAAGCATGCCTTCCTATTTCATCCTGTGAATAGATTGCTCTTACTAGAACTGTCAGCATCCTATCAGACAATAGGGATGAGCATGGACGTCTCTGTTCTGTTACAATACTTGAAAGAAATTAATTTAGCTGTTTTACATTCTGTGTGCAAGGTCTGTCATATAGATAGCTATTAATGACACATAGTTTTAAGTATATTCTCATTTTCAATGTGTGTAAGATAGGAGTACAGATATTTCTGAGCTTTAATTTTTGTTTTTGCAAAGCCCAGGCTTGTTGGGCCATTGATACCTCCACACCTCCTGAGTCCCTTCAGGGTTCAACATGAAGTAAAAATTCTTCATAGTGGTTATACTTGAACATGGAGCCATGGAGTTGGCATCTTTTAAGAGATTCTTTTTTCAAATTTTCAGTTTTATGCCATGGATGTATGAATGTGAAGTTTATGGTCAGACACTTTCATATTGTCCTTTAATAAAATGTTTTGTTTTGACGGTGTTAATACCATGATAGCATAGCTACTTTGTCCTCATTGGTCTTGTTTGCAATTTTAATTGTGTGAAAAACACCCATTTTGTCATAACTTTATACTTTTCATATTTTTCTACTATACTCCATGATCTCACATTATAAATCTCTCTAAAGGCAGTTAGGAGTAACCATATCACGTTCTGGGTATTACTCTGTATTGAAATGTCCTCCAGTAATTAATAGTGAAGTATATTTGAATTCACTTTCATTAAGAATTTCAGGACATGAGCAGAATATAGCCAGATTCTTGGACAGAGTGTAACATAAATGGCGTCTAGCCCAGTTCCTAATAATTTTTGTTTCGGTTCTTTCTCCGTTCTCCTGGGTTGAGCCTTCATTGTTTACATTTCAATCAATGCTCAAATCTTTTGAACTCTAAACAGAACTGGATACTCTTTTTTCTCCAAACTTTACATCTTTCATATCTTTCTACTGAACTACATGATCTTGCACTGTAAATCTGGCTAAGGGTAGTTAGCAGTGACCATAGCACATGCTGAGTATTATGCTGAATTGGCCCTTCTGTGGCTTCTTTAAATTTTGAAAATCTTCCATATCATTCTCAGTAACTAGTTCTGAAGGACTATAAACCAGGCAGTTTTACAAAAGCTATAACCCTTGCCCTGGTACTATTTTCTATATAATTTTTCTTGTCACTGTGGCCTAATGGCTGACTGAACTAGCCAAAGGAAGGGAAGACTTATATTGGCTCAAGGCTCAGGATATATTATCGACCACTGTAGGGCAGGAATGAAAGCTACAGAATTAGGACTGTGTTTGAGGCAGGAGGTGTACTATAGTGTGTTCATGACTCAGGGATCAGAGAGCACAGAGAGATAGACTCATAAATGTGCTTATATCAGCCTTCCCTCTCCTGTCAGCACTCCAATTCCTCCTTTTAATGTAATATTCTAAAGCTTACCCAACCCACTAAACAGTCCCCGTTAGCTGGAGTCCAGATGAAGTGTTAGCCTATGGGGTAACCTTTCACCTTCATACTGCATAAACTTTTTCAGGACATATGCAAAACAATACAGTTATAATGGTTAAAATCCTGAAAGAAAAACTAACAGTTAGGCAAAAGCCATGAGCAGAGACTGTCAATGTCATGGAAAAATATCAAACCATGCAAAAACAATGGATGTTTGTTTCTTTTCTGAATGAATTGTAAGCCCTGTTATATTCATACTGACAAGACTGATTACGTGGTCTTACTTAGGGAGAAATTTTGAGAAGTTGGAGAAACTATGTTTTGGAATTATGTCACTTACAGACAGTATATTCTAAGGTGTGAGGATAAGCACCTAATTAGGCACCAGAAGGCAGAGGAAGCGGGGGTGGGACTGTTTTCACACCTTTCTGCCACCCAGAAGGAGCTAGAGGCAGGATTTCATCAGACATGTTGGGCTTCCGGGCACTAAGAAGCCAAGATGTTTTGTAGCTATTAAAATATTTTTTAAAAAATGGTCAGCACATCCTGATATAACATTGCTAAAACCAAAGATGCTTAATGGGACCCCAGATTGCTGCCATGAGGACAAGGGGTGGCAATGGATACCAGAAATTTCCATTCACAAGTATACTTTTCCTTATAAAGAGAAACAATTGTTGCCCTGTCTGCTTGTGAACCTGTTTACATGGTTATGTTTCTACAGGTGCTGTGATCTAGAAACACTGCTGACTGACAACATAGTCAGCTGTAGAGAATGACTCACTGCACACTGGTAATGTAGATGGAAGTGGAGTTTATTTTTCTCTGACCTTGATTTGATGAATGAACATGGCAATTTGAGAAAACTTTCCTTTAATGCAATTCTAAAATTTTCTTGTATATCATAAGAGTATAAACAAACAAACTGATTTGACTTGTTCATCACATTTCAGAAATCTGTTCAGGAAAAGAATGCTCTCCCATTGGTCACTATTGGATGGAAAAACAGCCACATATAATTTCCTGAATAAACATGAAAGAGACTTTACTTTGTGATAGGATGAATTACTGGAAATCTAAGCTGGGACAGATTTGAGACTTCTTAGGAGTAGCTCAGGTTAAGCAAGGGAACTCACAGTTCAAGAGCACAGTGTGCAAGAACTGAAGTAATTTTCAGTGTCGGATCTCGGTAAATGATAAGAACCATGAGGAAGCACAGAACAGAAATGAAGAAGGTTGAACTTGTTCCTAGTGGAAGCTGCTGAGGGGGTAATCTTCCACATTTTTTAAATTCTTTTTTCTTAGGGCCTTTGCACACAGAGAAGAGCATCAGACAAAGTCTTGTGAATTTCCTGCTTTTGTAAGACATGCCTCACTGAAAGTTAGATTTAACAGGGTAAATCAATGATCACTTTGACTGAAGAGTGGAAGAAACTAGGTCAGGAGCACTAACGGCAGCAAGGAGAGAGGAAGATTTGGAACAGATTTCCTGTTTCTTATTCTCCAGTCTTTACAAGTGTGTCAGTCTACCACACAGCCAAACCACTGGCTGAGGCACAACCTCCAAGAAAGTGACAGTGGGATTGGCAAAGTCACAGGAATAAAGCAGATCAAGACATTCTCTTAGAGTAGATTGGAAGACAGTAGAAATTCATTCAGTGATATGGAAAACAAGTATGCCTATAGTTTTCAAAATAGTTCAGTGTTTAGCAACTTTAAATAGTGAAGACAAACATCCCAGCTGTCTTTTATAGAAAGATACTTCAGTGTGCTTAGTAAAAGAGACAGGCATTCTTTAAAAAGTTACTTCCAACTATTTGTTTGTTTTACTGGCTACACTTGTAATTTAGCTTGGTAGTAGATGGTTTATCTAGTAGGTAAGGGGTTGTGGTTCTGTCTTTGGATTAAAAATTATAGAACATGTCTTAGGTAGCAAATCGTTTGTTTTAACAACATGTTAAACTACAACTTAAAATCCATTCACATGTAAGCATATATTTATATAATTTATAAAGAGATAAATTTACTATTAATATGTAACCACGGCTACATATCACAAGGAGCAGGGACACAGATCAACTACAAAAAATGCTAAATCTACTTCATTAGTTACAATGTTTTCTTGGTTAGTAAGATCATTTAAATTGTAATTTTAACATGATAACTGTATGTACATATGTAATGAGGATGCATCATTTACTTATGTGTAAAGAATGGATGGAGAATGGAAGCTAGAATTACATCATCATTAGAATGTAACATTTTATACAGAAAACTGACAGAAAACAGAGTACTAGGCTTCCTGTTTGAAAAATCACTTAGTAAAAAGAACAGCCGTGTATCCGAGGACAGCCATAGAATGGTCACAGATTCCAGCATTCACGACAAACATAATTCATGTTCATAAAGGGTCATAAGTCACAAGTCGGTGAACTGTGAATGAGGATGCAAAGGTCTCAGCTCCTGTTCTAGCACCATACCTGTCTGCTTTCCCCCATGATGATAATGGACTAACCCTCTGAAATTGTAAGCATGCTCCCCATTAAATGCTTCCTTTTTAGGAGAGTTACCTTAGTCATGCAGTTTCATCGTAGCTACAGAATCATCTAAGGCATCCACAAGGAAACCGAATAGTTCATTTTAATTAAAATATATATTACACACACTCATGTGTATATATGTATACATATATCAATACTTTAAGTGAAGCTATGACACTTGGTGTAACAATATACTCCTCAAAATCTATAGACTCTTTAACAAACCTCCATGGTACCAGACATGCAAAACTTCCTTTTGAATTGTTGGTTAGAAATTTAAGAGGCTCCAAAACAATATAGGCTATTGTCATTACTTTCAGGTGCCTTCTAGAACTAGAATTTATAATCTTACTGCTAAAGATTCCATAAACTGTAGGCACAAGACTTGTAGATATATAGTGAGGGTAACTAACAGTTATCTATTGTATTTAAGGAATACAGAATCGTAGACAATTCATATCTAATGCTGTAAACCTAATCAACTACCTGTGATTGACAATACTAAGGACTCTTGAGGAAAGCCTAATATTTCTACTTTCTTAAAACAGTATAATTTGTAACTGCATTCTAAAGAATTGTTATTTCCTACAGATAAATTTAGCTATTACATTTCATCAAATAAGCCTCTTTTTTAAGCAGACAGAGACTATTACAGAAATATATAACTTGTCAAAATGCATAGAACAACTGACTGTGGCATGCTCAAATTCAAATAAAAAATGTATAATACAATCCCTATAAACAAAGATCATGGTGTATGGATCGTGGAGCTCAAGGAGCATGGCCACGATCTGAGGGTGAGAGAGCAGGAACGTCTGCTGCATGTTAGTGTCTTATATATTTGACAGTGACGTTGTAGCCAAGCAATCTCAATAACATGACTGCCTAAACAAGGTTTGCACAATGACAACAGCCACTGTATGCCAAAATGAGTGCACGGAGGGGGAGATGTCACAAGGGCACATCGTAAATAAAGAGGTATCAGCAATTACTAGCTACTAAGAGAAGGAGACTCTTCTAGAGTCTTCTCTAGTCATGGGGTCCTTGTAGTTTACGCAATTTGAAGTTATAAGGACTATACATATGAGCAACACTAAATGGATTGATAAAGTTGTATTTACATATACATTTATGTTTATAAGTGACAATAACAATTAAGGAAGAGGTCATGAATTGAAGAGACAGTGCATGGAGGAATGGGAAGAGTTGAAATGGGGGAGGTAGGAAAGAAATAATGTCAATAGATTACTTGTATATGCCATTCTTGACTATATATACAATCCATATAAAAAGAAAGAATCCAAAGTCGAATAAATGTACTTCACAAAATTTATAGAAAAATTCATCAAATAAACTTGACATATTCTAACAACAATTCTACTCAAAAATTCTCAGCAAGCTAATAAAACTGAGAATTTTGTGAACCTGAACAATGACATATAAAAATAAACAACATAACCATGATAATGGATGGAACCATGACAGACGGATTCTCCTGAATTCTGAATGAGTATAGAAAATGAAGGCTGACTCTTTGCATAAGTTCATTCTGAAACTTGAAGCCAGATGGACAATGCAGGGAAACAATACCTACATTTGAGAGAAAATAATTTCTATTTTCTGACAACAATAGACATAAATATGTCCTGACTATTATATTAAACAACTCTTCAGGCTTATGTATAAAAAAATTTAAATGTTAAGAATAGCTATTTTAGCCAGGCAGTGGTGGCGTACGTCTTTAATCCCAGCACTTGGGAGGCAGAGGCAGGCGGTTTTCTGAGTTTGAGGACCGCCTGGTCTACAGAGTGAGTTCTAGGATAGTCAGGGCTACACAGAGAAACACTGTCTAGAAAGAAGAAAAAAAAAAGAATAGCTATTTTAACATCTAGCATGTGATGCTGTAATACTTTAATAAATAGAAAGATTCCTGGTGTTCATGATTTGGAAAGCTAAATAGTCACACTTCTCAGGCCTAAGATAATCCATAATTATTTAAATATCCAACACAATTGTAAACAGGAGCAAATTGTTTTTAAAATGTATAGAAGGAGGTAGAACACTTAAAGTGACCATGACCATTTGTTTAAAGTGGCCATCTCCCCAGCTGTATGTGTAGGAGAGGATGACATTGTCAGGCATAGGTGGGAGAGGAGGTCCTTGATCCAGTGAAGGCTGGAGGTCCCAGTGTGGGGGAAATCGTGGGTGGGCAGGTGGGAATGGAAGGGTGGGTGGGGACATATCCTCATAGAAACAGAAGGAGGGGGGATAGAATAGGGTGTTCCTGGGTTGGGTGGTAAATGAAGAAAGGAGATTATATCTTAAATGTAAATAAAATATCCAATAAAAAAGAAAAGAAAAACATAATTTCAACAGTGAATGATAACATTCTAAATATATTTTAAAATTAATAAGAAATATTATATAAAAAGAAGAAAATGAGTAATGCTAAAGTTCAGTGGTAGAGTTCTTCCCTAGCACATGGAAGACTTTTAACTCCGTCTCATGTGTTGAAATTAATGAACATATCAGGTCCTGATTTGGTAGCCCAGCAAATAAGAGCACTGGCTTTTCTTCCAAAGTACTAGAGTTTGAATCTGAGCAGCCATGTGGAGCTCACAAACTTCTGTAACTCCAGTCTCAGGCCTGCACACACTGCACACAATTTGTATAGAGACATACATGCAAGAAACACCCATAAACAACATGAAAGAAATAAATCAGTAAGCAATTAACTTTTAACAGTGTATATAATTAAATTTATTTTACAGATGAAAACAAAATATATAGCTGTTAAATTCTATGAAAATGCATGTGAAGTAACTTAAGCAGACAATAGAAATGAATATGAATAAATCTGCTTACAAAAGAAATCCATTGAAAAGAACAAAGTGGCTTCTTATCTCATAGAGCTCTGGCTCAAATTATTTGCTTATCACTATCTTAGTTTCTAAACACATAATGAAAGATGTGGAAGGGCTTTTGTTATTTTTGTTTTATTTGTTTGCTGATTTTGTTTTTCATTTTGAAGGTTATTTTCCATTTGTCACATTTTCTGAGAACTCACAGGCCGCTCTAGCCCTGGAAACATGTGACCTAATTGTGGATCATTTCCCTTCTCTCCTTTCATCCAAATAATATGCCCTACTCTCCACTTCTGTAGCAGCTACTGCAGCCTTCCTTCCTCTCTGCTCCATCTCCAGATGCTAATTCATACCTTTTCCTCCAGCCTTCTTCCACACTCACCCTATCATCACAGGACCTAATTCCAGTAAGCATTCCCCGGAAATCCATCATCAAAACCTACCAGAGAAGCAACTCTTAGCCTAGAACATCAGTCTTCTTCAGATCTTCACTCTCCCTCTTTTTCTTCTAATTCCTCAGTCTTATGCCAAGTCCTGAGGTCTACTGTCTGTTGTGGCATCTCCTCACCCTCTGTGCCTATTCCCAGAAGACTAAGCAGATCCTAGTAGGATACACACACTGCATTTCTCCTTTCTGTGGACACCTTCAGGCCCACCTCTCCTAGAAAACCTTCATTCCTAAGAGTTGTCTCCCAATATCTACAAATACATTTTTACCTAGAACCCCAGAAGCCTCACAAAGCTGAGCCCCAGAATTCCATAATGGACAACACACAGGGAACATACACCTAAGAACCAGAGAGGGCAGGAAACCAGGAGACAAGGAACAAATAATAATAATAGCAATAGTAATAGTAATAAATAGTAATAATAACAACAATATGTCTTTACTAAAGCCCAGGAACCTACTACAGCAGGCTATGGGAATTCCAACGTAGCTAGATAAGATAAGAACCATAAAATACCAAATATGAATAGGGTAAATGTTTTTTACAATGTTAATTAAATAAATCTCTTAAAAGAATCTATGAAAATACAAACCACAGACTAGCACTGGACAGAATAGAATAAAAGTGTTCATGACCTGAAATGAAGGTAGAACCAATGAAGAAAACCCAAACTGAAAGAAACCTGGAGATGAAATATTTCAAAAATTCAAACAGGAACCTCAAAGACAAGCCTCACCAGCAGAATACGAGATGAAAAAGAGAATCTCAGACACTGAAGATGCCATAGGAGAAAGTGATAGGTCATCCAATGCAAATATTAAATCTAAAATTGCTAGCATAAAACATTTAGGAAATATGAGACAACATGAAAAGGCCAAATGTAAAAATAATAGGAATATAGAAGCGAGAGGAATACTAAAGACTTAGAAATATTTTTGAACAAAATCACATAGGAAAATTACTCTAACCTAAAAAAGGAGATGTCTATCAAGATACAAGAAAAATACAGAACACAAAATAGACTGTACCAAAAAACAAATACCTATTAGAACATAATAATCAAAACCTGAAACATAAACCTGAAAGAAAGAATATTTAAAGCTACAAAGGATAAAAACCAAGTAATATACAAAGGCAAACATAACAGAGTAACACCTGTTTCCCAGTGGAGACTTTAAAAGCCAGAAGGGTCTGGTAAAATGTTCTACAGACTTTAAGAGACTATGGACATCATCCCAGAATACTATATTCTTCAAAACTTTCAAGCACACTAGATGGAAAATAAGACATTCCATGATAAAACCAAATTTAAGCAGTATGTATCAAAAAATCCAGACTAACAGGAAGTGCTAGAAGAATATCCACAATCTAAAATGGTTAAAAGCATCCAAGAAAACACAATGAAGAATAAAAGACCAGCCAATCAAAATACAGGACACACTCGTGTGAGTGGGCATGCGTGCGCGCGCGCGCACACACACACACACACACACACACACACACACATCCACAAACACACACCAAAACAATATGAATCAGAAAACACTGCTCGTTGATATCTCTCAACATTGATAGTCTCAATTGTCCAATAAAAAGACTCAGATTAACAGAATGAATGTGAAAACAGTATACATCCATCTGCATCATGAAAAAAAGATATCTTAGCTTCAAGAGTAGTCATTACCTCTGGGTAAAGGATGGAAAAAGATATTCCAAGCAAATATACCTAAGAAGCAAACCAGTATAATATTTTAATATCTGACAATATAGACATTAAACAAAACTATTCAGAAGAAGTAGGAAAGTATACTGTCTCTACTCATCAAATGAAAAATTCACCAAGTGGGTATTGCAATTCTTAACATCTATGTACCCAACACATTGACACCAAAGTTTGTGAATGAATCCTATTACAGTTTAAATCACATATTGACCCTGACACCCTGATAGTAAGAGACGTCAAATACCCCATTGCCAATAGACAGGAATTCCAGACAGTATTGGAGCTAACTGACATTATAAGTCAAATGGACCTAACAAATATTTATAGAACAACTCCCCCAAACACAGAAGTGTGTGCCTTTTTCTCAGCACCTCATGGAACTTTATTCAAAACTGATCACCTACTTGGACACAAAGCTAGTCTAAGCAGATAGCAGGAAACTGAAGTAACACCTTGAATCCTATCTGATCACCACAAAGTAAAGCTGAATATCAACATCAACCAAAGCAACAGAAAGCTTACAAGCCTCATGGAAACTGAACAGCTCTCTACTGAATGAGAAATAGCTCAATAGAAATTAAGAAGGAAATGAAAAGTACTCAAGAATTTAATGAAAATGAATACCCAACATAACAAAATTCATGAAGCACAATGAAGGTAGTTCAAAAATTCAAATTCATAGAATTATATGCCTACATACAAAATAGATAGACATATCTCATGCTAGCAACTTAACAGCATATCTGAAAATACATTACATTGTGATTCAGAACAGTAACAAATTAAAGTTATGAAGTAACAACAAAAATTATTGGGGGGGGATCACCACAACACAAGGACCTGTATTAAAAGGTCACAATATTAAAAAGGTTGAGAATGACTTTATTAAATATTGAAAATGAGTTTGAAAAATTCAAACACTCCTTCTTGATATTAGTCCTGGACAGTATGGATATAACATATTAAAGGTAATTTACAGCTAGCCCATTGTGGTGTGTGTGTTGAGGTCCAGTTGTGGCTCCATGCCTTTGCTTCCTTCCTCTCTGGATGCCAAGATGCCACTGCACACCAGTCTGAAAGAATGAAGAAGAATCCAGAAGAGGTGGTATTTGCAGAATCCAGGTACATTCTAGGGGATGCGAAAGGCCTCCGTTAAGGATCTTAGTGGTATAGCTCTTTTAGACAAAGGTGTAGGAGGAGCTAAGGTGGGAGGAGTAAGGAGAGGAAGAGGAGGAGTAGGAAGAGGAGTTAGAGAGGCAGAGATGTAGGAGCAATGGAGGCAGATGTTCACATGTCTGTAGCAGTCAAGGGTAGTTGGTATATCTAGGTTAGGTATTGGGTTACACTTCTGATTGTATGGGTATCTTGTTACTAACCATTACCAAATATATAAAAGCCTTTGATTAATCTTTAAGCATTAGAGTCTTACTTTCTACTGGACCTGCATGGATGGCAGGATGGTCTGGGCAATGCTCAGCCTTATGAAGACAGCATCAAAGATTGGCAGAGCCATCTCCCACGCTGGGGTCTCGTGGGTGGTGGGGCTGGTGTTTCTGGCCGGCCAGTTATAGCTCCTGTGTGCATGTGGCCTCTGGCCATGGAACATGGTGGCTGAGTTAGGCAGAGCTGCCACAGTTTAGATAGTTGGCTTGACCTGAAGCCATTTTTAATTAATTACTTCAACACAAAGGTCTTTTTTTCTGACTATCTTCAGTGAAACAGTTCTCTCAGACAATCATAGTTTGTGCACATACTTCTATTCAGAGTAGGCTTGTAGACATATACTTTATTGGGGTGAACCAAGGCTACATATATATGTGAACCTTGGAAAGTGGGAAAAGGTTCTTCTTAAGGTGAAATTTCATTGCTGGAGTTTAAAGTACTAGGAATGCCTAGAAGGTTCCAGGAATCCCAGGCTGGGCAGGTTCTGGTAGGTTTGCCAGGTAGAGATTATGAGGAGTTGGTATAGGTCAGAGAAGGGCAAGAGAACTGGACACATCTCCTTGCTGATAAGGGAAGTTTTCCTTTTTTTGTTGAGCTCAAAACTAGATTATGACCTTAATTCATAGGGTTTTCCCACACCCATAACCAATATCAACTTAAGTGGAGAGAAATGCAAAATAATTGCACTAAAATCAGGTACGAGTCTAGGCTGCCCACTTTCTCCAACTCTATTATAGTAAACTTCATTATAATAAATGAACTTCCTTACAGTAGATGAAGCCTTACCTGGAGCAGTAAGATAACTAAAGGATAACAAGGGATACAAATTGGAAAGGAAAAAGTCAAAGTATCTTTCTGTGCAGATGATATGACAGCATACTTTAGTGACCATAAAATTCCACAGGGAAACTCCTAGAGCTGATAAACATTTTCAGCATAGTAGCTGGATACAAAATCTATGCATAAAGATCAGTAGCCTTCCTATATACAAATGACAGTCAGCCTGAGAAAGAAATTATGAAACAAACACCTTTTACAATAGCCTAATATTATATAAGAATCATTGGTTAACTCTAACAAAGCAAATCAAAGACTTGGATGATAAGAACTTTAAGACACTGAAGAAAGTAAATGAAGATATCAGAAGATAGAAAGTTGAAAAGCCCATGTTCATGGATTGGTAGGATTAATATAGTAAAACGATCATTGAACAAAAAGCAACATACACATTCAATGCAAACTCAATCAAAATTCCAACACAACTCTGTATAGATCTTGAAAAAATTCAGCTTTATATGAAAGCATTAGAAAAAGGGTATAGCTAAAATAATATTGAATAATAAAAGTACTTCTGGAGGTATCATCCAACCAGGGCTCAACTGGTGGTACTGGTACTACAGAGCTATAGTAATAAAAACAGGATGGCATTGGCAGATGAATAGGCATGTTGATCACTGAAATCAAATTGAGGACTTAATCATAATTCCGCACATGCATGAATGCCTGATTTCTTATAAAGATGACAGAAATACACACACACACACACACACACACCAACTTCAACAAATGATGCTGGTTAAATAAGATGTGGAAGAACGCAAACATAGTCATACTTATCACCCTGAACAAAACTCAATTCCAAAGGACCAAAGACATCAACATAAAACCTGATACATTGAACCTAATAGAAGAGAAAATGGAGAATTGTCTTAAACCTGTAGCAGACCCCCCAAAATCAACTTTCCAAATATAGCAATGCTAGAACAGACACTAAGATCAATAATATATATGGGCCTCATGAATTTGAGAAAATTCTGCTCATCAAAGGATATCATCATTCAGACAAAGTAGTTGCCTACAGAACGAGAAAGTAATTTGCCAACTCCACATTCAAAAAAGAGCCAAGATCCAAATTATATAAATAACTCAAGGAACTGGATATCAAGAAAACAAACTTATTCTAAATAAAAACTGAAAAATTAGAAAATTATCAATAGAGGAAACTCAAACGGCTGAAAAACACTAAAAAATACTCAAAAATGTTCACGCCATCAGGAATATGCAAATCAAAAGTACTTTGAGATTTCATTTCGTGGGACTAAAGACATGGCTCAGCAGTTAAGACTGCTCTTCTCTGTTCTTCCAGAGAAGTTTGCTTCAATTCTCAACACCTACATCACAGCTCACAATTGTCTGTAACTCCAGTTTCAGGGGATCTGACCCTATCACCCAGACATATCCAGACAAAACACCAATGCCAGGCAGGCTGGCAGTGTCAGCAGAGAGTGGAAAATGCCACCACCCCAGTTGCTCCAGTCTCTGCTGCTCTGAAGTCGGCAAGATGCTGTTCTGTGCAAAGCCAGCAGGGGTTGCTTGGTGGGCAAGTGAGGGGCACAGTAGCCAGGAACCCAGGTCAGGGCCACCAGATAGGACGTGACTGCAGTGAGCAGGGGCAGCCTCCAGCAGGGAAAGCTTCAGGAGAGAGCCCTCTTCCCCCAGGAAGCACTTATGTGACAGAAGCTCTCAGATGATATGTGACAGAGTAATTCTCACACCTTTACTCTTTCTGGATAGGATCTTATAAATATTTTGGGGTAGGTGGGGGTCTGACAGCAGATGCTTTCTATTGGCTCCGTCTGAGATGTTCACAATGCCTCACCTGCATGTGGAGTGGGTTGGGGCTACTACCTCTATGTGACTGATGGTCAGAATTCACTCCATGGGGTGCTGTGGTCATGTGACAGGGCCTGGTCAGAAGCAGATTAAGCTCTTATAGTTCTCTGATACAAGGTTCTGGAGCTTCCAACCCACACAACCTTACCAAGTTTCCTGGCAAGGTCCACTGCCTCACATAAAATGACTCCTAATGACATTCTGATATACTTATAGATCAGTGTTTTGCTCATCCATTATCATAGAAGCTTCTTCCTGCAGCAGCATTGAACAAATACAGAGAACCACAGGCAGACAAAATGTAGAGAGTTAGAGACCTTGGAACACTAAGTCCTAAATGAGATTTTCCCATCAAATCCCTCCTCTCTGGGCTCAGGGAACCCTGTAGACAAGAAAGCATAAAACCAAGAAAGTATAAGGACCAGATAGGTCCTTATAAAGATACTAAGAAAACAAGACCCTCTAAAGAAACAGGATGAACACACATAAGAACTCCCAGAGGCACCACGCAAAGGTCCTGTTTGGATATGTACCAGATGAGGTGCTAGAGCTGAAAGGAGAAGTGGACACATGCCCTCACCTACTGAGAAGCCATCTCCAATTCATATTAACTTGCAAATAAATATTTAGCTTTCTCCAAGGAAGTCTTACTGGAAAAACAAAATACTCTTAAGGCTAGGCTACATGCCCCACCATAAAAACAAACTCAACAGCATCTTCGGTGGCTCTATCTCTCATAATGTCCTGTCAGGGATTTTCCATTTAAAATAACATATCTTATTTTTCTTTTATTTATTTATACACCTTTTCTTCTATATTTCTACCTTATAAGTCTTTTACATATTCTTGCTTCCAGGAAGTGGTTTTATGGGATTTCTGACTGTGTGAATAAATAGGGATCTGAGTCTATATCTGTTTCTTGTCACTTTCCTTGCCCTCTTTTCCTTCTGTATGTTTGTTTCATCCAATTTTAAAACTGTAGATTTTGTTTAAACTTATTTTACTTTATTTCATTATTATTTCTTAGAAGTATATTTGTATTCTAATAAGAGATAAGACAGAGGTATGTCTGGACAAGAGGTTTGGTGGTTAGAAATTCGGAGCTATACACAAGAGGAAACCATATTTAGGATACACTACGGGAGAAAAATAGCTATTTCCAATACACGGAAAAGAAATAAAATTATTAAAAAGAAAGTTATTCCCTAATGCTAAGTTATCTTATGTGTTCAGCCTTTTCTA
Organism: Grammomys surdaster; assembly: GCF_004785775.1. Lineage (NCBI taxonomy): Eukaryota > Metazoa > Chordata > Mammalia > Rodentia > Muridae > Grammomys > Grammomys surdaster. The sequence goes on along the minus strand of NW_021604567.1, from coordinate 13,474,598 downwards.
CTTTATAACACATCAAGACAGAGAACAGTAAATCTATTTCTGAAAACTGGGTGCATGTGTGTGTGTGTGACAAGATACACGAGGACCCAGGAGTGAGGTAAGGATTAAAGCTAACCCTTCAGTAACACCCTTATTGTTCTCTCTTCTTTATCACAACAAGCTGTCCACAACATGCTAGAATTTTAGTCTTTATTCCTATAATAGTACACAATTTATTTGCTGGCGTGAACTTTTTCTGTCTCCTGGAAAAAATCCTGGTCAGTCAGAGACAACTAAAGGAAGATCACTTGACAAAGCAATGCTTTCAGTCTGGGTATAGAGATCAAAGCTCTAGGGAACAGAAGAACATCCAGTGAATGTGTAAAGAAAGGCTTTGTGTGTGCATGTATGTGATTTCATGAATGTGTATGTGTGTATACATGTATGCAAGTGCTGATATGCTTACTCCTTGAGTATTCATAAAGGGACGGGATGGTATTCTGCAGTAGAGGGATGCTAGTTACTGATGTATACTGTGTTAATAAGGAAAAAATAGCTTGAAGAGAAGTGCTTTCATTTACACTTACACTCATGTTGTATTACTATGGTACTATTAAACCTTAATGCTTTTTTCAACCATTAATATTCCCAGTAATAGGCTATTTGAGGAAATGAGGAGAGTTATGATCTATGTTTAAAACCACGAAGTTCCCAAATGTCAACAGCACCCGTAGCAATAATTTATGAATTTTCCATGTGTCCATGACAATCTAGGCAATTATTCCAGATGCCAAATGTAGATACTCTAAAGGAAGAACTGTTTATCCTTAGTTTTTCTGAAATCTTAAGCTATTTTATGCCAAGTGCCATCCTACAGATTACCTTTGTCTTTCTATGTTGATGGAATGTATCTTTCCTTTGCCAACCACTTCCTAATGTTTCCTGTTCAGAATATGCATTCAAAGACCCTTACCAAATGATCTTACATTCTTAAAGGTAACCATATTTCTCTTGCCAGAAGCAGTAATGAAAATGACTCCATGACCATGAGTTATGCTTTAGACGTATAGCACTCTTACTGAGATTCACCTTGTGATTACTTACATGTGACATTTGCAGAAAGTATCTTATGTCCTTTACATTTCACACTGAGACAAGTGGGTTCAAAAGGCTTCTCAGGTCATAAGATAAACATAAATTCTTAACTTTATTGCAATGTATTAAATTGCTTAGGCATGTGGAAAACAATGTTCAGGCTTAACACTGAAGACATTAGGTTTAGAATTCTTTATAAAATAATAAATAGATATCTATTTCTTAGGTAATACTGTTACAGTGGTTATATGAAATTGACATACACTTAATTTTTCTTCAATAACTCAAAATATGGATGAGAGATGAAGTTATGGCAAATACTGATCATCAATATTCCATAAAACTTTATGACTGTAAGATTATATTCATGTCAAAAAAACATTGAAACAAAAGATGACTGTGATATAAAATTGAACCATAACAAAGGTTCTCTTATCTGTCATATGCCCACCTTTAATTCCAGGAAAAGTGAAGGTGTCCATGAAGAAAAAAGTGGAAATGCTATTGCTGATTCACAAAGTGCTCACTGTGTACTTTACGAATTGACCCAGTTCTATCGAGAAACTTGAAATGATGATCTTGGAACTTAGCACTTTCCATTAGTGAGACAACTGGTAGGAGCAAATTCATACTTACTACAAAAGCCGCTTATGTAATAGCTGTCATAGAAATAGGTATAAGTGCTTTTCTATGGATACAATACTCCCATGTTTACCACTATTTGATGTAAAGTCTGTAAATATTTTTTGTTCTTGTCTTTACAACTTCCCTGAAACACCCGCCTCTGCTGCCTTTCTTCTCCATAAACACTGTCCTGAAGTCTTTGTTGTACAGATGTGTACACAATGCTTTCCAAAATGCTCACATGGGCATAACCCTTCAACAATGAGCTTCTACCTACCCTTTCTTTTGCATGGACCCAGTTCTGCAAAATATCTCTATTATATGATAGTTTGTAAAGCTAAACGAAATGGAAGGGAATGCAGACTTGGAGGAGGTTGCAGGAGGATATAGGTTTACTGAGCCTAATATCCTTTGCTGTCTAAAAACAATATGATAGAACACTTGAAGAACAGTTGTTATCCAGATCTTCCTAGATTTAGCAGTTTACTCTCAAGCACTCCCTCCCTTGTTTGTCAAAGATTAACTTTTCATTGAGCATGGTGGTGCAGGCCTATAATCCTAATACATGGAAGGTCAAATGAGGGAGATTGGGAATTCAAGGCCTTCTTCAGCTACACGTGAAATTTAAAGACAACCTTGGCTACATGAAGCTACAAGAAACTAAAATCTAAGGGGCTGTCGAGATATCTTAATGAGTAAAAACACTTGCTGCACACACAGGAGAACCTAAGTGTAAGTTTCCAGTGCCCACATAAAATGTTTGTATGAGTGTGCAGCCCTGTAACTGTAGTGCTCTGGACTGAGGGATGAAAGGACCACTGTAGCTTGCTGACCACAGATGAACTCCAGGCTCAATGAGTGGCTCTTGCTTAAAGGAATAATGTGGACAAATATGCACATGCATGTGTAGCATATAGCACATACACTAATTCTTATACTAAAAGCAAAATAAAATAATTTTAAAGGAAAACAAAATTAAAACAAAAAACCTGGTATTTTCCACATGTGTTCAGGAGACCAATTTTATTTAGAATTTCCCTTTATTTGAGCATCACTTCTTAATGCAATTTCCATGTTTTATTTTTTCAGTGATGATCAATTTTTCTGTCTGTATGGAACACATGCTATGATTGTTCTGATGTATAACTTAACTTGTTAGGTGATGTGTCGATTCTTGGCATTTCAAGCTCAAATTCTCCCTGTTATTTTTGAGACGGATATTCAACCAGCAATTTTTTCTGGGTGCTCTTTAGAAAATTCCTGTTTCTGTAAGCAATCATAACCCACACTGTTTTTCTGCCCTATAGAAGATATGGAAGCTTTTCCTACTTAAAGCTGTGGTTGTGGGACTCATCATTTGTCTTCTTGGTTAATGCTAAGAGTTTGATTCTTGTTATTTTTTATCCAAGTGATTATGAAATTTTAGAGATCTTACTCTTGACCATCAACCACCATGTTTCAAATAACCTTCAGTTCTTAGCATTGTATGTATAGGAACCAACTCTCATCCTTCCCCACAATTAGTGTTCTTTGATCGCTCTAGTTTTTGTGCACTTTGGCTTGTTTTGTAAGTTTCTTTGTATTTTTAGGGGGGATTTTTTATTTTTTGAGACAAAGTCTCCCTATGTAGGCCATGCTCCCCCTGAACTCACCACATAGCTCAGGATAGCTTTGAATCCACATCCTCCTATTTGAACCTCCCAAGAACAGTGACTGTAAACATGTGCCACCATGCTTAGTTCTTAGTTGTTTGTTTGTTTGTTTGGTTGGTTGGTTGGTTGGTTGGTTTGGTTTTGCTGCTTTTGTTTTGAGTTAACTTTAGTTTTTAAAACCTTGAGGTTTCCTCATGTCAGCAAACTGTACATGTGTCATATGTTTGAAAACTGTAGACCACCTCCATGTGTGGCATACTTCATAGCACTGTTGCTTCTTTCTTGAGTGGAAAGCTAAAGTCTGTCAAAGTAGAAACATCAACGTACCAAATTATATACGTTTTGTTCTTATTTCCTTGTTGGGAGAATCTTGATTATTTTATGCCTGACTGAAATCTTCTTTTCCCTGGCTTCTCAGTCTCTAGAGAGGTTCATGAAATTAGACAGACATATATGTTGGTGAGATATTGCTAGAAGTCTACTGCCATGGGTATGAAGAAAGAACTATCTAGCTGTTCTGTGCCATTCATATTCAGGATCCTCCATACTCCTCCTTCTTGGTGTCATAGAAGCATTATGAATACATGAAGCTACCGTTTGCTAACACCAGAAAAATAGACATGGTGGGAAAAGGGGGAAGGGAGGCATTGAAACTGTCTGTCAATCCAGATCACTGTTTTAAGAAAGCCAGTGCAGTTAGAAGTATATTATAGGTCACGGCTGAGTGTAATTGTCAGTGAAAGGGTTTGCCAGTAGAAGGCAAGAGCTGAATCCTACTCAGTTCCATGTCTGACAGGATTTTTGTGATTCAATGAGTGAATAAATAAATTCAACAAGACAATATGTAGGCAAGTTTCCTCTCCTAAAATCAAGTTGTTGATTAAAAAATGTTAAAATCTTTGCAATAATCTGGGCATGTGACAGCAAAAGTTATCTACAACCTGAAAAACACCCATCTCCTTATTTGGATAAAATTAATTTTACAACTAACAAGAGACTGTGATAAATTATCAGTTAGAATACTGGGGTCAAGTCTACGATATCTAAACCCTTCCATTATTCCTCTAGCCTGAGAAAAACTCACTAAGACTGCTATGGCTTAGTTCCAATTAACACAGCTAAATTAGTGCCTTGTCATTTGTATTATAAACTACTAAAAGGCAAGTACCAATTTTCCCTTTTATATTCTGATGGTTTGAAAGATACACATGGCTTTTTTCCCTTCAAATTCACTCTCATTTATTCATTTCCAGTGAGAAGGAAACAGCTTACCATCTGTCAGTGACGGAATCCCATTAAAAACACTATGATGGACAGAATAACTCACAGATGATAAGGAAGAACCACAGCAGATTTTTAGCCAACATGGCTCACCTGACTTTTAGCAGACCTTCTGTGCCAAACTCTATTAAGCTCACACATTCAAGTTCAAGAAGACTAGGAAGAGATAAGCAGACGTAAAAGATTAAAGTGAATAGGAATGCCCTTTTATCACCTAAGGATTTATTCTGTTTCTATTTGCCTATATTAGGAGATAGTGATGATGCAGGTGCTTATAATGCAGAATCAAATTAATCCTGTGGGTTTTTCTTTTCTTCCTATCTAATATCTGAAATCATCAAAAAGCCTCCAGTCTACAAATGGCTTTCACAGTTTGCATAACCAAAATAATCTGTTTTGTCTGAAGTTGTTACTGTAGAAATTATACATTTTAAATAAATTTCCAGAATATTAGTGTATCCTTTCATTTCTAGTAGATACATTACATTACATTTATTGCTTGTCCTTTTAAATATCAGATATTGCAGATACTTTTGTAAGTTTTCTAGCCATGGAGTTTAATTCTAATTAATTGCATGTGTGCTCAGAATATATGAAGTAGACTATTCTATTAATGAAATAAGTGATCTAGCTTAAATAAAATTTTATCACCAAACATCAAATCAATAGTCAGCAGATTAGTGCATTATAAATTTCAATTGGTCCTTATATTTGTAGTCATAGAACACTTCAGTATTGAAAAACACACATACACACTGACTTTAACATGTTTAAAACCACAGAAAAACATTAAATTAATGCTTTCTACTATGTTAGTGCCCCACTATTCTACAAGTATGGCACCCATAGCTCAGTGTAATATTGAGTTTAGTTTTAGTATCTATTATTAGAAAGTAAAAAAATTCTAAAATCTCAGGTAAAGGTCCATAAGAAATAAATTATACATGAAAGTTTTTGATAAAGTGACAACTGAAGAAAATGATTTGCATAGAATAATGCCAAGCATCAGTTAGACAAGCCCTAGTGAGAAACTATGAAGGTCTAGTAAACATCTAAATATAGAAAAAAGACAAGCAGCTACAGAGATCTAGGAGATTTGGCTATCATAAAGAAGAAGGTTTGGTAGAGCTAGTTCATGGAAATAACAGAGAAGGAAAGATTTTATATTTCAATGGAAAGATGCTTATACCTTAGGAATAATGTGCAGAGATGGAGTTAGTAAACCTTTGAGGTTCAAAGTTGATGGAACAGTGCCTGTGTGTCTAAAAAAATGCTAGATATGAAAACAAGCATTTAAATTATCAGGGCAATGATTTTAAAGAACAATAGAAATCAATGATAGCAGTTGACCAAGAGAAGAATGTACGAGAGAGGTGTGAGGAGGCTGAAGTTCACAAGAGAAAACGCTACTTCTACACTTAGATTTGGTTACAGATAATCTGTATAGGGAAAACATACTAGAATAGTTCTGATACTAATATTAGGATCATATATAAGGAAAATAATATTGAGTGACAAGGGGAAGAAAATCTGTGCCGGAAAAAAGAAAGTGAACATAGAAACCTTGAAGCATCCCATAGCTAGAACAGGTAGGAAAAAGAACCAGGATCCTTAAAAGGCCTGGGAGAAAATACAGCATGGGAACATGTTATTTATATTTGATTTAGTTGATACATTGTCTTCAAAATGGTTTCTATAATCTCTATAGAGGTTTTGATAACTCTTTCCTTGAAATGTAGTTGTATGATTACACTAATGTTGACTTATGTAAAACCGGGAAATACATCTGTAATTCAAAAGAACTAAATGTAAATACATTTGTTTTCTGTATAATTTATTATTATTAATTTCCTCCAGCAAACAGCAAACATAAGCATTTATATGATTTGCTCGTGTATGTAATTATTGCCAAGATTGATGAACTTTTAGAATGGAAGAAGTTCTATTAAAAATGTAAAGATAACTGAATAGAGTGTTCCAGAATACTCATCAAAGAAAGGGATGATAATGCAGTCGAGTTGCTGGCACAGTGCTTATATCAGACACAGAAAAGGGTCTTGGAAACAGAATATTCCCTTACACCAAAGCTGGATGGAAAAATATATAATTGGTTAATAAGTTAAAACTTTGTCATGGCAAAATCATGCAATTTGGAGGAATTGGTTTGGGTGGATTTGATCATTTCAGAAACAAATTGGCTCATGCATAATTTGAACCAAGATAGGCCAGGTTTAAAAAAGGGGGGGGGACTAAAAATAAGTGGCTTGGATGAAGATGCAGAGAAATGAGACATGGATTGGGCAACAAAACCAAATTATTTTAATTAGTAATTGTGCTACATTACTGTACATATCGCCTTAATTTGTGTCATTTCATGTTCACACAGAGCTGTACTATACTCTACTATGCTTTTCATTATTTTATTATATAAATGAATATAAACAGAGAGGAACAAACATTATTATAAAGAAACATAAAAACTTTTTTTTGGAATACTCTGTGTCCAGTTCTTGCCAGCTATAACAATCATCTATAAAACTGAACAATTTTGAGAAAACGAATGTTAATTTTTATGGCAATCAAGTAAAAGTAACAACAAAACAACAACAACAACAAATGTTTTTTTGTGCTGATCCAGAAGGATTCAGAATTATCTTGAATTCATTTGACTGAGTCAGAAGGTGTACATGGGATGGGGAATAAAATCTGGAGTGTAATAAATAAATAAATAAATAAATAAATAAAATGAAAATAAATAAAAATATAGTATAAAATTAAAAACATTACAAAAAATTTCACTAGAAAATATACAAGAGTCCAGGAATAATTTGTTTTTGGGATTTCCAGATATATTGTAAATCTAAGTGAAAAAAAAACTACAAACAAAAAACCCCACTAGTTTTGGTAGAAAGAACTAAAGAGAGAGCTGTATTTTATCCTCAGTCATGCCCAGATCTTTTTATGAATGGCTTCACAGATGACCGACGTTCAGAACATTATATATTTAAAAGATTGAGGGAATACATTGAAAGTTCACATCCACACTTTAACAATACTTTTAAATTATTTAATGTAAATCAAAATACTTTTTAAATTATTTTTAAGTATTAAAATACTAACAAAATATATTATTATTTTAAATTATATTTTTAAGTATTTGGTAAATCTAAAAACAGATTATGCAAGGAATCACGGGTTTGCATCTCTTCCACGGATAAACTGCAGTGACTTAGGAATGTGCTAAATGCACATTTTCAGGCTGGAAGGCAGTTTCCTCTCCTCAGGTTCTTTTTAGGCAAGTGCATTTAAATAAACTTAATTGATTACTTGCAAATTACAAATTGTGAATTCAGATCCCACACCTAAAGCTCTGAGGGTAAAATTCAATTAAAATGATCAATAGTTATGAATTCCCCTCACAAGTGACCTAAGAGGAGTTGTTTGTCGAATCAAAGTAAATTATTTTAATGACCATCACTGGCATGGGACAAAATAAAAGTCTATTAATAACTTAAAAATATACTAAACTATTTGAAATTAAACAAAAAACAGTGCAAAACTCCATTCTGTTGATTTTTTTTATTCTTTAATACTAATGAGTACTTTAAAAAAATTGAGCAAAATTCATAGGTCAGCTTAGCGCTTGAGCTAATTCAGTAGTTTTTGTCACATCCATATTTTCATGAAACGGAGCTGTTGTCATCTGCAATGTCACTATAAAGGACTTCATAGACTAAAAAATGTTCTAGATTTCACACAATGTTATAGATGTCAAGTCAGATTTATCAATCATTTGAATTAACCAGTTGAGTAGCAACCTTTGTGTAGAACATACATCTTTTTAGAGGGACCCCATCAGATTACTTGAAGAACATTTCCAAACTTCGACTTTTCTTACTTGAACTTCATATCCCTTTCAGTGAAGCAATGCTTGTCACTAATGCCCCACGTCCTTGGCTGACTTCTTCAATAAGAATATTGGGGGTTCTCTCTAGAATGTCTTTTGATCAATGAGGACTATACATTACCAATTTCCACAATCTTCTGGTAAGAATGTGTTAAAACATGAAAGATAGTCTCATTTCAGGAATGGTAGAGACTTCTCCACGTCTACTTCACAAATCATCAACAACTCTGGAAAACCATCAAAAGTTATTTTTGCAGATCCAGGTAAGTTAAGGAGCATTTCCTCATGCAGTACTGGATCTCCCTACGCTTTGTAATGTTTTACGTGCTTCATACTCGTGCCTGTCTCCTAAGTTCTGCAGTAGTGTTAAAAACAAGCAGCTCTCAACTCATCATGGAAAAACAGACAAACAGCTGACTGATAAAAATACAGCCAGAGCAGGCGTGGCAATGTCCCAAACCTTTTCCTGAGTTTATGTTGTTATTTGACACACCTGTTCTTTGATAGAATCTATCTTTAGTTGATTTACTAAAATAATCAAGGATAGTGTTTGACTATTTGGTATGTCGTCCTAACCTGATGCCTATGTTGAGAATAAGCAAGAATTTGCCTCCAACTTCACCCTCCCCACAAAAAACTTCAATAAACCCTAGAGATTGAGAAGTGAGGTATCAATCTGTTGACACAAAATTTACAACTCATTCCTATGAATCCACGGGTCATGAGTGCAGTGCTGTGTAGAAGGCCCAAGTCGCTCTTAGCTTCCTGGCCTTGATGCTCTGTTATAGCAGAAAGTCCTAGACTCTCCCTATACAAGCCCTTCAGTGTGTTAAGCATGCCCCTCAAAACACACAGAGCTAGCTAATGAATAGTGGGAGAGATATAGTTGCAACATACTTATGGGTCCATCTGCCATGTACATATTTTTGAATAAATAAAGAAATATCAAGGTAATTTTGGATCCCATTCTGGTATCCCATGAAAATGTTCTGGTTCCTGTATTTTGTCACAATGTCCCATAGGAGTAACAAAATCACTGGATACTGTCAGTATCCAGAGGGCTGCCAAGGACCAGCCTAAGCTTAGAGAGGGGTTCTGAGGAATAGATGCTTGAGAACTGTGAAACTAAGGACTGGATGTCAAATCTGGATTAAAAGCTAACAGCCTATGTTCCGCCTCAGACCACTCTCTCACAACTGTAAAACTCTCTGGGTAGTTCATCTCTTCCAGAGTAAAAGCCAAGTCTCTTGTTGACATATCAGTTCAGGTGTCCAACCCAGGTTCCCTTTTGATTATTCCTTGAATCAACATCCCATGAACCCAGCCCCTTGTATCATAGAAAGAGACAACAAGCACATTTTTTAAAACATTGTAAATGAATTCAGAGCTCTACCTGACTTTGTAAACACAGACAATGAGCTAGTTGGGTAGGACCCTGGACTGAGATTTCCCATTTCCACCATGCCTGTGCCCAAACTAGCTCTGTGCCAGGGCAACCATGAAGTCAGAAATCTGTCTGCCTATGTATCTACCCACCTCTGGACCATTCTGACAAACTGGCTCGTAGTGCAGCTGCCTCTGTTCTTCTAGGTTTGAAGAGCTCCTCACTCAATTCATATTGCATTCTTATATTTTGCATAGTTGAGAAATTGTATATTTTTGAATGCATGTTTTCAGAGTTCTTTCCCACAGCCTTAAGGGTTGTCCTGAAGGTCCCAGTGTTCACCATTTTTGTTAAGAACACACACAATCCTGGACTCCTGCTATTTCTAGTTATCATTCATTCATTAATGTAAACAAGTAGATCATTCGCTGAAGGAAGAACATGAAAATATGTACATTATTATACAAACAAGCCTTATGCCCACTGTACCCATCAACACTCACGGAGTCCCTTGCCATGCTGGCTCTGATCTGGAGGAGCATGTCACTCCAACCCTACTATGGCCAACCAGGGCTCATCAGACTGCTCATGTGTACCTCAGGTTGACACTGGAAAATTTCTCTGTATTTCAAGCTGTTGATTTAGGTTTATTTTTTCTCACTAAAATCATTTACATATATATGCAAAAAACACAACTAAAGCAAGACAGAACTTATTCCAAAGTGACAAATTGCTATTAAGTATTGAATAGAAAACTATTAAAGAGCAACCTTTGGGGAAAACATCATTATATTTCCTAAGTTACAAGGGGGATAATCAGAGGTTGTAATTATCAATTGGAATATTCCTGATGCAAATGATTTGAGGTAGTAAGCATAAATTATATGTTATAAATTTTAAGTTACCCACGTTTAAATATTTACACGCTAATTGTAGAAGGTTTCCAATTTAAATTCATTTCCTCCAGTTTATTTGCAGTCAAATTAAATGATACATTGAAAAGTCTGCATATATGCATAATAATACATTGGGACTCCACTCTGGACATGGCCAGTCCAGGGTAACCAACACAATCTGTGTATCAACATTTATAAGCTCAACAGAGATCCTGTAAACAACCTAGCTAATTGTATCCCCAAGGACTGGAGATGCTAAGTTCTGTATTTGTCACCTATTACTGAAAACTAACAGAAAATATTTCAAAGGGAAGCAACTTACAAATAACTTTAAATATTAAGTATTAAAATTTTATTTCCCACCAGGTCCACAATTAATACTAATTGAGAAAAAGAAACTAAGAAAGTAACTAATGAGCAAAGTAGTCAAAATATTGAATAGTTTTATTTTCAGAACTAACTGACAAGTCACAGAGTTATGCTAACAAATAACAACATGAACTCAGGACAGGGCTTTGAGACATTTTGACACTTGTTCTGGTTCTGTCTTTATCATGAGTAATCATTCAATTTCATTGAATAGGTTCTATATTGAAAGCTGTGTTACTCTAAATATGATTTCATAATTATTGTTGTTAATAAGGTTAATAACATGCCTACAGATCTTATCAAACTTTTTTTGTATGGTCTTTGTTGTAGAATTTCTCTGACTCACTGGGAGAATTAACCACAGTTTATCTGACTTATATTAAAAGGATAGACAGTGTCTGATGTCTCTCAGATTAGGTTTTTCTGGCATCTACATATGATTAGAGATTGCACATTATTTCTTTTCATTACTTTAATGATGTTTTATTCTCAATATATAATATTAAGAATATCTGATGTCATTAAATCTGTTTGCTGGTAATATTAATGTTATATAGTGATCTTCATTTGTGAGGTTGTAAGTTATCAGGGCTGGGGAGTGTAGTGAAGCTGGTCTCTGTGTAAGACTTTGATGAGGTTTCTAGAGACAATTAGAATTGAAGTCTTTGATACAGTGATTGATTAATCCATTGATGGATTTACAGCATTATTACATTAGTGACTGTCAAAGCCCACACCCTACTTTGAGATTCTTATATTTGCTCTTTTTTTGACCCTGTCTGTCATTAAATTAAGACTCTCTCATTGCCGTAACATTCTGCTAAAATATATGAGGTCAATGAAACTGCACAGCAAATCCTTGTGAAACCATGAGCACAATTATACCTTTTTTCTCTTACGTTGTTCATTCATGTATCCTGTCATAGTAGTGTTAAACATGACTTATTTTCTTACCAGATGAAAGGTTACTGCTTGATTTCTAGCAATAGTAAATGTAAGACATTAAATACCTTAATGATATGGAAAATTTTCCACAGGTGCATTAATTATATATTACTGTGAAACTAGTTATCACCACTGAAGAAAGTTGTGTCACCAAATGCTTCTGATTACACTGTTACCGTGGTTCAGTGGTAGTCCTGAGGTGAATGATAACTGGTTCTGTTCTGAGCATCCATAAGACAGATTCCAGATGCTGAATTATATGAGAACTCATTTGGAGATTTCCTGCGGAAGTATCTGATTCCAAGCTTACCATTATTATTTAAAGAATTATTTCCTTGTAGGTATACCGTGGGGAGACCTGGCTTCTTTTCACCTTTGGGTACTCTTGCCTGGCCAGAGTTTCCCAGCTATGGCCCTTCTAAAGGCAACTCATAACATAGTAGCTCTCTACTTCTTTAGGTAAAACATGAGAATCTGCAGTCCCTGCTAAAAGATTTCACCTAAATCCAGGCAAGTACAGATTAATTTTACTTTGATTCACTCCCAGTAAACTAAACTGAGATCCCAATTTTGATTGAAAATTCCTTCACGTTGGCATAATGACACTAGAAGGAAGCCACAAAGTCTGCTTGAACTTATGGAAAGAGAAATTCAAAGAAGCATATGACTTGCCCTGGGTGTGTTGATGTGCGGTGTCATTTTAGGCTGAGTCCAACACAATTAGAGAACATTTCAGTTCAAGTAAGTAGTTAGGTATCTATCAGCGACTATGAAACAAGCACTTTGAAGTTTACTACAGATAAATAATGATACTTTATTATATTAAGTGTCAAGATAGGTTAGGTTTTGAAAAAGAATAAAACACAAGGAGTACAGGGCAGCCTGTGCAACTAATGTAATTATCAAAGTATGAAAGTATTTCACAGCAGAGGTGAATGGATGCTTGGAGCCAACCATCAGGCTGAATTCATGGAACCTGGTGGGAGAGCTGGCAAAATGTCTGAAGGAGCAGAGGGGTACTGCAACCCCATTGGAAGAACAACACAGGCTGGCCTGACCACCCAGTTCTCCCAGAGACTAGACCACCAACCAAGGAGAGTACCTAAAGGAATCCATGGCTCCTGATACACATGTAGCAGAGGATGGCCTTGCCTGACAGCAGCGGGAGGGGAGGCCCTTGTTCCCTGGGAGGTTTGATGCCCCAGAGAAGGGGGATGCTGGAAAGGTGGGGCAGGAGAGTGTGGGTGGGTAGGGGACTACTCTCCTACAGGCAAAAGGGAGGGGGAAGGGCAGATGTTCGATTGGGGGGTGGCAAAGGGGTAACCAGGAAATGGTATATCATGGGATGGGTGGTTGGTGGAGGGGGGTAACTGAGATATCACTTAAGATACAAATGAATGGAATGATTAATAATTTTTTTTAAAGAAAGTAATTCACAGGCATAAATAAGTTCAAATATTATACAGATGAGAAGAGTGTTTAGGCACTTGTACTCCCAGGGCAGCAGTGTGAGTATAGTGTTCTCATTCAGTAGCAGTTGGTGATGGCAGAGAAGTTGACAAGAGAAAAATATGGGAAGCTTAAGATTATATATAAATTAGGGTAGATTATGATACGTCTTTGCAAATTATCAAAGGAGGGTTTATACCCTGACATAAAGACGTTTTTTAAAATATTGATAAATTCTTGTTAAAAATATGCAACTTGTCAAAGGATTTGATAATTGGTGTGAAGAGAGAATCTATTCTGGAAACATTTGGGAGCTTGTAAAACTACACCTTGTAATCGATTAGACCAGCATTTAGCCAAGATGGGAAAGCAAGGTGATCTCTAGAAAACAAGCGGAATCCAGCCAGCGGGAATCTGGTGTCAGAAATAAGGAGAATATGTTACCAGTTTCCAATTGTCACTATGAAAGTCTGTTAAAATTTAGCACACGTATATTATCTTTTTGTTCTCAAGAATCCACATCAAACTCGTTGCTGGGCGCACCAGGGTTTCATTTCTAGAGGCTTGAAATAAGCACCGCATGTCTCTCCTTCTACTTGTAAGACTTGGTGGTTATATTGTATCTATGTGGGTCATCTAGACATTGGGCAATGGTTCAGCAATTTTCGTTTAACTGCATATTAATTTCCTTTGTTACTTGGCATATCCACAAATTTCAGCAAGTAGAGCATTCAGATATGGGCAATATTTTTGTCCTCTCTTCCTCAATCTCCAAGGAAAGCCACTCAACTCCCTAATTTATAAAATATCTGAATTTTCACTTCCTTCCTTGAAAGGTATCACATTCTATTTCATCCTATGCAAAAACACTCACAAAATACAAATTAAGACAAGCATGAGACAATGGTTACAGATAATCTTGTTCAAAGTGGGTCCAAATGGAAGGGTAATGAGATCTGCAGGTGTCAAGCAGTTTTACAGTTTAAATAGGCAAACTCCATTCAGTTTCAATGCCTCCAGATAATCCTGTGGGATAGCTAGGTGGCTCTGTGGGTAAAATGCTTCCCATCCAGGTCAGATAACATGAGCTCAATCCTGACAAACTATATAAAGGAAAGGAAAGAATAGATTCCACAAAGTTGTCCTTTGACCACCACACATACAAACATGACATTTCATAAGCAGACCATACACATATACGTAAATCTTCACCTAAATATACACAAAGGTCACCTAAATATACTAAATTAAAATAATAACCTAAAAGAGCAACCCTCTGTGATCTATTAGTTTGTGTCAACCCTGTGTGGGCTAGAGGGACTACCTTCTGGGTCATCATTCCATTTCATGAGAAAGGGCATGTACACATATCAGCCTTCATTCTTGGATAATTTTGGGATCAGATGTTCTTTTTAAATTTTGCATTATTTTTGCTCTTTTTAAATACAGTACAACAGCATTTTGGCTGGTATAAATTTTGCAGAAGCTCTTATGTGTCTATTCTTTATCATGAGGTTTTCTGTTGTATATTTAAAGATTGCTAACAGAGATTTCCTAATCTCAGTTCTATTTTTATCATCTACTGAGATGAGAAAAGTTATGAGTTACTCAATCACTTCTGATAATTTTTTTAAGTTTTAATTTAATTTCTATTTGTGTGTATGTGGATGCAACGGGGTGAACACATATAAGTGTGCAGAGGTCAGAGGGCAACTCTGAGATCAGCTTTCTCTTTCCACTTCCTGTACATTCCAAGAATGGACCTCAGATTGTCTGGCTTGCACAGAATAAGTTGCCCACTGAGCCATCCCAGTGTCTGCTACAAGTGCCTTTTGTGAGATGCAACTCATTGACTTTTTGATTTTGCTCAGTTTTTGCTAAAACTGAGCAAATATTTTCTGTTTTGCATTCATGGTTTCAACTTTTAACGAAAGTTGTAAAAGCAAATCTTTGAATTTAATAATGTTTTTAAAATGCAGCTAATATATTTCCCAAATAATCCAGATATGGTCCCATTTAAAAAAGTAATTATCTCCTTACTTCCTTTCCCCACTAATCTTGCAGAGGCTTTAAACAGTGATAAGCCTGAAGTCCCAACAAATCTCCAAGAAATTCCTTCAACTTTAGGTATAATTCATAAGGCTTTCTTTTCCCGTCCTTTACTTTAACAATTCACCTAAACTCTTTGTCAACATACAAAAGTCTTCTTTCACTCTTACTTATAATAATCTGTTGGTTGTCCATTTTATCCCTCAGGAGGCCACCATTTATCCTCGAGCCTTCCACGGACTCATGATCACCCTGGTATCTTCACTGTCCCTGTCTCAGGATACAGACATTCTCCACCATGTCTCTCACTTCCTTTGGAGAGACATTAGTATCCACATTATGACTAGCATTGTAATAATTGTAACAATCCATAATTCCATGTTCTTCCAATGTCTTCTAGCTTATGATGCAGTTTGAAAGAACATGTTTATGTGTGTAATACAATGGAGTCATGTTTCCAGACATTAAATTATATATTAATTTTTGTCTAGATTTACATAACATATTTTTGGTGGTTTAAAAACAACACAATTATGACACACATTACTGGTCAGAGTTTCAAGAAAGGTTAACTCTGTGAAAAAGCCAAGGAACTGGTAAAGGATAAGAGCTGCTTCTAGGTTCTATATAAGAACCATCTTCCTTGCCTTTTTAGTATGCATATAGCCTTCTGCATTCTCTTTGGCTCCACCCATACTTTGAACATCTGAGGGCTCAGTGATGGTATTTTATAGGATCTCTCTGACTATTATTAAACACCCACATCTAAAGGTCATAGAGGTTACTCTTCTCTCTTGTTCCATGTCTAAGTATAGATGTAGTTACAATGAGCCAAATAAATCTAATACATCTAAGTTAATCTTTCTATTTTAGGATTGACCGATGAAAATACTTTAATTATGAAGCTGATTAACAATTCTAATTCAGGTGACCAACAATTCTTTTTATCATGCATGTTAATCCATTATCACTGCTATAGTTGGACATGAGACTCAGACTCAGTCATTTGTAAAACCAAGAATGTCTTTTCTTATACCAAGAGTTGGAAAGATGCAGGTTTCTAATGAGAGCCTACTTGCTGTGTCACTATAGGGCAGAAATGGAGAACACAATATCTTACACAGAACAAAGTAGAAAGTATAACACAATAATGTAGTTCCCTCCAACATTTTATAAGATGTCAATCTTGTCATGTGATTGGAAACTTTTTACCTTCAGTCATTGCCTTAAAAGGCTCCACCTATTATTGTCTTTAATTTAGGAATTAAATTTGGAACATATATTTTTGGACTCATTTAGATCCTGGCAGTCTATAGCCAACATATTCTCAGTTTGGGGTGGTAAAGACGTACGTAAAGTGAGGTAAGGGTCATTATTTTGTCTACAAAAGTAGCTTCAGATAAAAGTAATTAGTTCAAATTAGGGCATATTGAATAAGAGTTAGATGGTAAATTCCAAATTAGATTTGTTCAGTTGGCATCACAATAACTAGTCTGGTCATTTGGCGAGAAGGCATGCACCAATGTCTGGGTGCTGCTGGGTTTTGGTTTTTGTTTTTGTTTGTTTGTTTTTGTTTTTGTTTTGCTATTGTTTTAATATAGAGTTACAGAACAGCCCTAGAAAGAAGCTTGTGGAGCCAAGATCTTGAGCCAATGATATACTCCAAAGCTGTACTTTACTGAGGATGTATGCTATTGGGGATGGAGCTTCCTGGTAGAGTTGAGGCTCAGTGTATGTGAGGTCTTGGGTTTCATTGCCACCATCACAAAAACAGTTCCCTAAAGATTCATGCAAGTGATACAGATTTTAATAAATCATAAACTATTGATTTTCTATACAGTGTTTTTGTGTGTCCATTGTTCAGTAGTTAAGCTGAGGCCTCAGTGGTAGTATTTTATATTGAAATGGGAAACAACATAGAGAATCTTGGCAGCTGGGCTACAGTAATGACAATATCAGCTAGCAGCCTTAGGATCTTGAGAAGGTCATTGTTGATATTAGGAATATAATTTCCCTATCACAAATACATGCGTATAAAGTTGAGAAACTAAAATAATATAAAACATGGAAGACTTTGCAAATACTAAATATATGTGTGAATTTAAAAAATAATGAATTTGGGGAAGATATAATGCATTAGAAGCAATAGAAAAAGCTTCTGTTAACTGAATGAAAGAAAATGTGTTCTAGCCTTTGGTAAATTTATTATAAGAAAGTAAATTTTTGTTAGCTCCTCGGGGTTTCTCCTGCTCTATGAAAGTATTCTTTGCCTCTACTTTATCCTATTTCTTCGTTATGTTGTGAATGCATGGAGAGTCGTAACAAGTCCTGCTCTCAAATTACATCAAGCAATAGATGTCTCTGATTCCCAACTGAGAAAAATCTCATTTTCAAGGAATGTTTGAGCTTTGACTTCCATTATATTCAGAATATTTTGGATCTAAAGTCTCAACTCTATACAAATAAAAAAGACACCTTTGAAAATTGTATCTACAAATAGAAACATGGAATGGGAAGTAAACTAAAGCTTATAGAACTATGAAAAATGGAAAAATATAATCTTACTATTTTAATTTTTATCACAAAAAGTTCTAACAGAAAGTCTTCTTTGTATAAGTGAATTGGACATAAAAACTAATAGAATTTTTAAAAATGTAATCTGCTAAAACATAAAAATGTAAGTTAGAATATTTCAGATTTTATTGCTTATAATATTAAAACATGTATTTAACATAATTGATGACTTTAAAGCACAATCATAGGCAATAATTATATATATATTATTTATATTATTTGTTATTTATTTATAATATATGCATATATATATTTATTTATATATATTGCAAACTATTTCTTTGACCAATGTGTTACTTAAATTTTCTTTTGTAAAATGGTATAAATGTTTAAGAAGAATTTTTGCCTGACAGCCTACATGGCCTAAGACAGGGCTCTCACCCTCCTTTCACCCACATCAGAGTCCCTTGACGTTGCCCATCGTCGACAGCCTAAAGCCTTCGACCATCGATGTGACTTGTCTCACATCAGTGTTTTGGGGTTGTGAACTTGTCTAAGACCCCCCATAATTAGACATCCAAATTCAAAACTCACATAGTTGGGATTGAACATAAGACGCCTTCTCTAACTAAACAGAGAAGGGGGAGATGCCAGAAGCCAGGACCCTCGCCCTTACCCTTACCCCCTACCTCTCCCCACCTGCATAATGTCCTCTGAAGCTTGGCAGCTGCAAGATCCTGCTTAGCAACTGCAGATAGACTCAAAGCAGAGTACCATATCTTCTGAAGAATAGCAGGGAGACCATAACTCAAGCAGTGTACCATATCTTCTGAAGAACTGCAGGTAGATCATAATTCAAGGCAGTGTACCATATAGACCATGACATGTTTCAAGGCACAGGCCAAGAAGATTTTGTACTTTTCCACCACCTGGACCCTCTTACCCCCTCCCCTTGTAAAACATGCTATAAAAAAGCATTTCATGTTCAAAAAAAAAAAGAATTTTTGCCTGAAGTTTTTACATATTGTAAAAGTTAGGATAATTGGTTTAGTTTATTTTAAAATAATTATAATATTCCTTGGATGCCTAGAATTATAAATCAAATATATAACCCAAAAATATAAGTAAATGTTTGAAAAAACATTATCATGAAATATTTATGAAACCAATTGATTGAATTTAATATTGATTGTATTTAAATAGTAACACTGAAAGTTCAATATTTATTTCAGTGATATATTAATCAATAGTAAATTAATAATGGTCTTAGGAGTACACTTATTATTATTGATACATAAATGAAGAAGAAAAGAATAAAAATCATTCATTGTTTATGTCTGTGACCCGCGTGTAATCGTCTCGCCAGCAAGAACACACGTGGACACCAGGATCCTTCTGTAGCAAAACGTTTATTGTGATGAAAGGAGGAAGACCACGTGCCCCAAAAAGGCACTGCTTATATTCCCCTGGAGCAGCGTGCTCATATCTGATTGGCTGCTTGCTCAGGAACGCATATTACGCCCTGGGATGGGCCGTGACTTGGCGCACTTTCACCACATGCACATGCGCAGTCCACTTGTACTTGTGGGAGCGCTGGATGTCAGTGCCATCTTGTAATGGTGAGTGCCGTCACTGCTCACCGAGGCTCTCTGCATATGTCTTCATGTCTAACAAATTAAATCAACTTGAAAATTTTAATTGCTATTTTATTTTTGACATTTTTGAACTTAGCAATTCATTTTCTAAAATGTATATCTGGATCCAAGACTATATTTATTTTTACATTGTCTAGTGCATAAATCTTAACACTTTAGGTTCACTCCAAGTAGAATTGTGCTCATGTGACTTTACTGACACTACCTCCATGAAAGTTCATCGTTAGTCTGAGAAGGAAATGCTCCTGACGATAAAGAGGCACGACTGATGTGAGCTCTAGAATTGTTTATCACACATAAAAGGAATCGAGTGACAGCCAGGCTTCATGACAGAAAAGCCCCACAATTTACATAATATATCTTTAAAATAGATCACTTTGTGAGCTGCATGTAAGCACATGTGCATTTATATATTTCCATACATATGTCACAAAAATATAGGAGAATTGGATACCGAATATTTCTATTTTAGAAGAACATTTACTTAAAATAGTTTTCCTTGGTCATTTACTTACTTAATTGATAAACTTTGTGCTTGTTTTGATGTTATTTCATTTCCTGAGCATTTACCTATAATAACATTTTAAATTATTTGTATTTGTTTTTTGAAAATGTCACATATCTACAAAATATACTTTATTTTATCCATCACTCACTACCCCACTTCCTCAGAATCTCTCTAGGTTTCCACTTGTCACATTCTTTTCAACTTCATGTCTGCCATATTTATTATTATCAATAATCTCCTAAAGCCAGTCACTACTGCCCATATGTGCATGGTTGTGTGACTAACCAGTGGGGCATAGACAATCTACCAGTTTCATATTTCCAATAGTAATTCTCCCTCCTTAAGTATCCATCTACTGCCAATAGTTCCTCCAGTAGGAATGGATCTAAGAAATCCCTCTTCTATCAATGCTCGAGTTATGGTTGGCTTGATTTTGTACAAGTAATCACAGCTGCTATGAGTTAATGTGTACAACAATCATGCCATGTGCAGAGGACAGCCTTTCAGTGCTTTCTCCCAACCTGGCAGCTCTTCCCTTCCTCCTGCCCACTATTCAACAGTATTCCTTGAATCTAAGCTGAGGAGAGTGTAGGGGAGTTGATTCATTCACAGGTGAGCACCGCAGTTATCTCTGCTTGGCACTTTGACCATTTATGAGTCTTGGAATTAAATAATATCTATTTCAAAAATAAGTTTCTTGGACATATTAAAGAACTGGATTACAGAGCTGAACAAAAAAATTCTCAAAGTAAGATATATCAATGGTTAGGAAACCATTTAAAAGTATCTTACCAATCAGAGAAATGCAGATTAGAACTACTTTAAGATTTCATTACACCAGAGGTGAGGTCACAATCAGGAACACAAATGACCATAAATGACTGCATGGATGTAGCAAAAGAAAATTCTTTGGCTGAGTTGTAAATGAGCCCAGGCACTTTGGAAATTAGTCAGAAGGTTTTGTAAAAACTAGATAGAACTAGATATGATAAAGTTATATCACTCCTGAACATTCATTCCAAGGACTTTACATGCCATTACAGAAATATTTACACATTCGTGTTTATTGTGGCTTTACTCATGGTAGCTACGAAATGAAATCAATAAGATTCACAATCAACTGGTGAACAGAAACTAGTACATCCATAGAATAGGACATTAGTAACCTATAAGTAAATAAAATGGGCCATGGGTAGGAGACTGCTGAACAAGAATACCTAGACTCAGAAAGAAAAACACCACATTTTCACTCTGACACATGAATTCTGACTTCAGAATTGTTGTTTGTTTAAAATATGTGGATGCCAGGAAACTAAATGAGCTACTGAGAGTGAATTCTTAAGAAAATAGACACTGGCTTAGATGGGTGTGGGGATGGGAAAATGAGGGGTTCGTGGAAAGTTTAGTCAATACAAAGTGCACATGAAAATATCTAAGAAAACCTATGTTCACCAACTGAAGAAATATTGTTATTTGGAGAAAACAGTACAGCACAGATGGCATGACGACTCAAACAACATGGACTTTGCCATTGATTTTGCTTGACACCATAATTAGCTATATGACACCCTGTTGCTATAGAGAACACTCACTTTGAATGCAGGACATAGAGAAATCAACATAGAAGTGGCCATAGACCCTTCTCCGTGTGGGCCATAGATAGCATGGAAGCTTCTGGAGAAGAAAAAACATCAATGGTTTTGCTAAGTACTCAACCCTGCATGCTACAGTATTAACTTTATCTATTGGTGTTATATCGGCATAGAAGTTATGGGATACCAAACTGCTTTCTAATTACATATGAGACCTGTTCCATAAGAAAGACTTCAAACCTGGTGCTGTAAACCTCATCAAAAATCTATGACTAAAGACAAAAATTAATTATACTAATTTCCAAACCCCAAGCTTCAATAATATTCACAACAAATAATGTCTATGCATTTCTTAGCAAAATATAAAAAATACGTTAAAATTATCCAAAAGAATAATTTTATATAAGTAGTTTGACATGTAACGATTGAGCCCCATTCTCATAATATGATATTTAATGGATGACATACACATTAACCTAGGAAATGGTGAAAATGTAACTATTGTTTTATGTGATTTCAACTACCTGGCTATTTTTATATGTTTAAATATCAGGTAGGAAGCTGCCCAGTATCCTCTAGCTTTGCAGAGTTAGATAATTTTATAAGTTGGCAATTCAGTTTCTCAACTTTCTCTTCATCCATGTAGATCAGAAGTCTTTTAAGTCAAAGTACAGGCTTCTAACAGCATGATTTTAATTTGTTACCACATATATAAAAGGTTCATCAATTTCTCTAGGACACAATTCATGATCTGTTTGATTTTAGAAAGGTGGCACTATGTCATCAGGCAAGAGCATAAGTAAGCATTGGTAACTGAGAGATGTGCAGAGAGCATATTACATCCTTTTCTCACTCCATAATTGACTTTTGGAGAAGAGATGTGGTTCATTGACCACCATTTAAAAGATAAATAGCAGCAATGCTGGCAAATTCTCATAAAAGTCAGAGCTAATGTATGGACAACAGCACTCACCTGTGGTTGTGTTCAGATATTTAGATATAGACTTCAGGTGCATTTGCTTAGGTACATTTAATCATGCAGGCTATTGACCATTAATGAAAGCAAAAGCAAATCAGCGGGTATCTTAAAAGGACAGACACTCATTAGCTGATGTCTTCTTGCACATATCTGGAATGGAAGCAATCTGTATAGCTTTTTCTGAGCAGAATGGAATCGGAACCCTGATTTATGGTGAATAGGAAGCAAGCTGTTTTCATAATCTCTGTTTCCACTGTGGGAGTCAGAATACTTGACTGATTCATGAGTTGGGAACCTTTGTATTTACTCAAGAAATTGAAAAAATGCAGCATGACTCCATATATGATTTTGCAGGAATTATTTTGTGCTATTGATGGTATATTTATCAAACCTGTCTTATCACTAACATTGTGTTATTGCACTTTTGCTCAACTTCTTAAAACTCCAAGTAGTTCAAAGGCAACAGGGACTGATGTAGTGTAATATATTTAACCTAAGCAGCTAAAAAAAACCAGTGAAACTAACAAATTACCTATTTCAGCCATAGCTACCACCAATGTGAAGAATGTAACGTGCAAGGAATTTTACAGACCCCATAGGTAACACTGACATGTGTGTATAATTTCACCATTTCAATTTAAAAGTTCACTAGGTAAATATCTCATCTACATCTTAAAAAAGGTAATGAGTACTTGGTTCTTATAGAAGAAACATGTTTTCAAAGCAACGTTTAGGCCTAAAATTTAGTATTTACCCAAAATATTTGTGCTTATTTAATTTTCTGATTGAAGTATTAAGGATAACATTTAAAATAGGTGTATTATATTCTTGTATTACATAATTTTTAAAACTTATCATTACATGCAACAATGGGGGTTCAAACATTAAAGGCTATTTAAATTTTAAAAATAGTATGAAAAATATCATTCCATTCTAATAAGACACAAACAAATGACTAAATATTATAAAGATGGACTCTTGACCTCGGCCTCCTGCACACATGGAACAGATGAGTAGCATTTTCTTTACGTGAGTACCTCAAGAACTGGAGCAGAGGCTGCCCCTGAGGTGTAAGTCCATGGTCAAGGTGTCATGTAGTCCATCTCCTGAGGAGGCTCACTTGCTGACTTAGACCGGCCCTCTGATTATGTTCTCACAGGACAGAAAGTGGGCCAGAGAATTGTTGTATCTGTTCTTTTTTTAAATTATTGTATTATTTTTCTGTTGGATTGTATGCCTATATGAATTCATGTGCAGTATATACACATAGGAGCCCACAGAGGCAGAAGAGTATATCAGATCAGTTAGACTTGGAGATACCTTATAAATGTTGGGAACTGAACCAGATCCTTCACAAGAGAAACTCTGGAGTACTCTGTCTTCTCTCATCTCCTAAAACTGTGGCGTCATCTCTCATCTCCTAGTCTCTGGTCTTGTTCAGATTCAGACTCCATTCTAGAAACTCACCCTCCTAATTGACAATACCTAAATCTAAATATTTTTGATTCTCTGAAGTTTATTTGCAGCTAAGTTAAGGCATACTTAGTTCCTGGAAGTGATAGGATCTTAAGTCATCCAGCTGAAAGTGATTAAAAGGTCAGACAGATACACAGGGCAGGCATGCCTCCATTTTTGTGGCCAGCTCTTATGCAAGTATCTGAATTTAGAAGAGCAAAGCTGTGCCCTCCTTAGACTCACTCTGAAACATCCCAACAGGCTTTGTTGATAGTTATAATAACCCTAACAATGAGTTCAAGAAAGTATCTAACAAAGTAAGTCAGACTTACTGCAGAAGAAAATGTAATACTAAGCTATTCCTGTACACAATCTTCATAGGAATGAAATGCAGAACCTGAGAGATGTTAAGGTTATAATCCCTAGGTCCTCCTGGAATAGGATCCTTATCACAGTCTCAAATTCAAGGATTCCACTTTTGCATTTGAAGATTGTTTCCACTTCCACCCCAATTTGGAAAACATTTATGAAGAGTTTTCTGCAGACATTGTTGGTTAGTTTTGTTCCTTCTGATAATGGAGGCACATCTTGATAAGATTAACAATAAGTGCCATGTCCTGTAGATGGTTTATTTCATTCTTCGTGTACAGAGGAGTCTTTGTGTATAGACATTCTTCTAAAGCTGCTACAGAGGGTTTTTTGTAAGAAGCCTATATGATGAGCTCAGCTGAGACCATACACTGAGGAACGTTGTCCTCTAGAAGTGATTTTAGAGTACTGATACCAAAATATTTGTCAGCAAGACATCATTGAAAATGTCTATTCTTAAGCACTGTGTGTACATGAAGAGATCCTTCATAAAATAGCCAAGAATTAGGCTATGGGGACTGTAACTTTGTACATTTAGGGTGTCTTTAATCAGCTCTGGTTTGAGCCTGTCAGTGATGGTAAGGTGAGGGACCTAATTAAGACCAGGTGATCTGATTGTCACAAGACAAAGGAGGTTGGATATTTGGTCCTCTCTAGTCCACCTTTTGTAAGAGTAAAAATTAAAACAGCTCAGCAGAGATCACCAACAACTTGGCAAAGACCGCAGGACGGCTTGCTGAGCTTGCTGAGAATAGCCATAAGAAAAATATCATGCCCTTCTAGGGAAAAGGTGACCTGAAATGTAGAAACACCCAAAGACATATCTTGACCAGTCTAAACATGCCCAAGTG
The DNA here is from genome assembly GCF_004785775.1 of Grammomys surdaster. Taxonomy (NCBI): domain Eukaryota; kingdom Metazoa; phylum Chordata; class Mammalia; order Rodentia; family Muridae; genus Grammomys; species Grammomys surdaster. The sequence goes on along the minus strand of NW_021604567.1, from coordinate 13,449,045 downwards.
AGTAATGGGCCACCTGGTGTTTATCCTAGAAGGTCTGAGGCTTCATGGTCAAAAATAGTGGGCCATCCAGCCTGTCAAAATGATTGCTTACGAAAAGTGCTGATGTTTGAAATATCCAATTATATGTAACCGCGCCAGACTTTCTCGCTTTTCCCTTCCCCCTTGTGCCTCCCCCTATAAAAGTTCTAAACTTCCTGGGGTCTTCATGGAAATTCTCTCCCCTGCGTGGGATGAGTTTTGATCCAAGGGCCCTTGTTAGTAAACTGCCTTTTGCCATTTGCATCGAGTCAGTCTCTCGTGTCTCCTTGGGTGCACACTGATCGGGACTTGAGTTGGGGGTCCTTTTTGTGGGTCCTTACACTTTGAGATAGAAAGGACATTTGAACATTCTTGGTCAGTCAATACTTTGGTACCTTCTACTTAGGTTTACCGAAAACATTTTCCCCATTTTTAAGAAACTTCTGCATGAAAGAAGCAAGAGGGTTGCTATGAAACCACTTAGGAATCTGATGCAGAGATCAGGGATGTGCTTTCTGAATGTGGTACAAGGAAAACAGTGTGAAAGAAACAGATGGGCAGAGGCAGCTGGTTTTCATAGTTCTCTTGATGTTTCCTTCAATAGGTGAGAGAAGTTAAGTAAAGAGGAGAGGGATTTGTTTTGTTACATTTTCTTTTTAGATGAGAGGGTGGGTAGTTATTAAAGTGCCAGTCCCATCCATGAGGGTAGTGGCCGAGAAATATAATCAATCCCTGGGTCCCTATGTTCAAATATCACTATACTATTTGATAATAAATTATGTCAAAATAAAATTACTCAATGACACTTTGGAATTACTTATATGTGCTTTTAAATATTTTATTTTTTGATCAACTTTTGAGAACAAATTTGGTATCTATAATATATAAATTTAACACCAACAGTAATGAATTAAACTTTTGGGAAAAAATAAAACTAAAAATGCTTTTAAAATATCCACTCTTTTTTCGGTAGGAAATTATCTTATTGATTTTTCAGAAAGTAACAATAATTTCAATATAAATTTATGTAAATGGTCCTAATCAGTCTTTTTTTTTTTTTTTCGAGACAGGGTTTCTCTGTGTAGCCCTGGCTGTTCAGGAACTCACTCTGTAGACCAGGCTGGCCTTGAACTTAGAATTCCGCCTGCCTCTGCCTCCTAAGTGCTGGGTGTAAAGGCGTGCGCCACCACTGCCTGGCCCAGTTAGTCTTTTTAACCACAAAAATATCTTCATTTTGATTGAACTACAATGTAGACCCAATAGTGGGTAAATTCAGGAAAGTTACACAAGAAATTGATGGTATATTAAAATGTGTCATCTTTAGTGTACAGTGTTCTGGAACATTAAATCAATCTATAACCATGATTCAATCTGAATGAGATTTATTTATCTCTGCCTTAGAGACTTTTTAGTACACTTCCAAAATCTTGTCGATATTTGGGCCATTCATGTTCAGATTTCATTAGCAAAATATCACAATGCTGGACAGTTCAGAGGAAGGACAGTGTAAAATGGCTTGTTTCTATGTCTGTGATGGTCACTTTTGAAGGAATACAGCTTTGGTTTGCCAATGGACCATTTTAAATGGGATTCTGGAATTCCATATTGTAAAGCATTTGAAATATTTATGATTTTTCAAAAAATGGCTGAGACTATAAAGAACCTGAGAAGTTTAAGAAAAATACAAATAGATACAATTATATTACTGTGTTTGAGATTAACAGAATTTTTAAAAATCAGAGAATTGAAAGAATAATGAATCAATGCAAAGGGAGAGAAGAGCTGTGGAATTTTAAAATGCAATCTGAACACTTACTGAAGGTACCAAGTGTCCTGATAAGATGATGGGTATGAGTGATAATGTTACAATGAAGAATTGTGCCAATGAAAATTATGAAGTCAAGAGCTGTAAAGCCAGGATGTCATGTCTAGTTAGAGTAAACGTGAAAGTCAGTATGACTGAGTGACAGGGATAAAATTCTGAGACTCTGTAGCTGTAATTTTTTTCTTTAACATTGTGATGAAGTCATCAATGAGCCATTCTGAAACCAGAGTAACTTAAGGTCCCATTGCTTGCCACACATGGAGGTTGGGAAGGATGGCTGTTGAGCACCTGTACCTTTGGAAGAAGGCCAGCCATGTGTGGCACCTGCACATGAAACTCCAGGTAATACTGATGATTAGCTGAATGCCCTTTTCTTGAGAAAGGTAACACAGTGTGAATTCCACAGGGAAGATTTATCGTTTATCCTCCAGATGCTGGAAGGAAATAATCCACTCATTTAAAAGCTACGTTAGACATTGTCAGCTTCTCTTCACTGCTTTAGGTTTTGTTCTTCCCTCCATGATTAACAACGGATGAAGAGTTTCGAAGATTTCAAGTCAAAAGAACATGATTTTATTAGAATTGTACTTTCATGAACTTTCCATAAAATCCGTATTATATTTTGTTAAAATAGCCAATATTTGTTTTTCTACAATATGCCTAAATTCATATTTTACAAAAGCAGAGTGCTTTTTTTCTGTTTTATTTATGTCTAATGATAGATATATGTATTATTAGACATAAATTTATATATATATATATATATATATATAAAATTTTGTAGCTTAGCTAAGACTTTGTGTCATAATATGAATGTTTGTACTCACAGGATTCATATATTTACACAATATACTTTGAGGAATCAGACCATTAGAAGGTATTTAGATCACTTCCAAGGAGAGAAATTTCCTTTATTAAAGAAAAGTTAGAAAGCTTCTTTACTACTCTTATATGAGCAACCACACATACACCAGCTCTGAAGTAGAAAGAGAACTCTCAGTGACAGCAGTTCTAGGGAGAGTTTTATGATTTTTGACTGCAATATTGCATATCTCTGAGCAATAACAGTCTCCTGTTTATAAATGATCAGTTCAAGACATTTTGGCTGACATGAACTGGAACTTGGGGTTTCAAAATAATGATTTACTAAAAAACCTTCTTACTTTTATAATGGTGCTGATTTGGTGCAAATATAGGCTACTTATGAGCAACTTCACATAAATTACATCAAATGATGCTGACAACAACCTAACACTGGTTAATTCTTTCTGTATTTAAAGATATAAGGGAGTGAGTTTTAGATGTCCAAATTATCCTAGATCATCTTATATTAATAACTGGCAACATGGAACTTTGTGCCTTCTCTTAGTTCTCTGCCTCCTAGTTGTAGTTCCATTTGTGAGATCTCTGATGTTTCTTTAGCTGCCTGCTGCCTGCTACCTCCATTCTAGCATCATGGACTCTAACCTTCTGGAGCTGTAAGCCCAAAATTAACTCATTCTTTTATAACATGCACTGGTCATGCTGCTTTATCTCGACAATAGAAAGGTAACTAAGACATTTAGCTACAAATGAATATCAAGTTAAAGCCAGACTCTAAATTGATTCTTGGAGACTATCCATTGTCATCATGTATCTAACCAACTTCAATGCTCGTATCTTCATATTAAGGTGAACAGATGATAAGGATGCAACCTTAATAAAAATGGAAATGTGACTTTGAAATGTCTGGAGCTTATTTGTATTCCTTTATGTATTCTGCATCTATGCAGATGCAGAGGTAGTCCAAAGAAAGCAGTTGTTCTGTATCCTCTGCCCGTTACCCAGTTCTTCATGGCTTATGGCCCACTGGTCAACTTTATTACCAGCCACTAACTATTCATATTCTTTTTAGAGGAAAACACCATAACTGATTCAAATGTATCTTTTTGATCCATGTCTCAGCTTCTCATAACTTTCTATTCATGATTTTTTTCTTATCTTTCTACTGTTAAGGGAACACTGAAGAGCAAATCACTTGTCAGCCAAGAGCAGTGCCCTTTCAGAGAACAGCAAATGGGAGACTGAGCAGGCAGAGCCAGAAGCCAGATTAGCAAATACAGAGAGGGAGCTCCTGAGAGCTACATTAATAATTTTTATCCTCCAAAGGAAAAAATCTCTAAAAAATGAATTGCATTATGCTTATATATAGCAGTACTTTAAATATAACTCCATGGAGCTTACATATTCTAAGCATATCCATAATATCTACCTAAGGGAATAAAGTTAACAAATCAATTTTTAAATTCAGTTCACTTATTTCTTGTGGTTTTAGCCACTGACTTCAGAACATTGTGGAAAAAATATTTCTCCCGAATATTAGATTCCATGATCTTATGTAGACATATCTCTATATTGGATTTCAATAAGTCTACAAAAATGAAATGTCTACCTTTAGCCAGCTTTGATTTATATCTATACAAATTTAATTCCAACATGTAGTAACATAAAATCTGTAAAATAACCTGATAACAGAATAAACATATAATAAGTATATAGAAGAGTTTTTATTCTTTTCCTCAAAATGAAATTATGTGTCTTTTATAAAAAAAATCATTGTCAATAGTTCACAGCAGAATATTGGATCCTTATTAATTTTAATATTGAAACGTTAAAAATATGGATTGTTTAGGAAACAATTTTCACTTAAGAATTTCCTAATTAAATTTGTTCTTTAATAATTTCACACATGTACATAATGTAACATATCTAATATCACCTCCACTTTATTTCTCTGTCCTACACGGCAGGTTCATCAGTGGGGAAACAACAGAAGGCGATGATTTCTCTTCTCATAGTACTGAAATGTACATCTTCTTAAGACCGTTTGCTTTCATGAGAGATTATTGGCAGACTGGGCCAGTCCCGTATGATCCCAGTGTGAGTAATGGTTATCTTGGTATCACATACTCACCAAAAATAGACATTTGATTAAAACAAACAAACAAACAAACAAAAACCTCTCATTGTACATATGGTAATTGAAACAGTATTGGTCAAATCAGATCATGAAAAATTTACAATTTTTTATTTGTTAGTTTATTTACATTTCAAATGTTATCCTCTTCCTGGTTTCCCCTCTGCAAACCCCCTATCCCGTTCCTCCTCCACCACTGCTTCCGTAAGGGTGCTCCAAAACCCACCTACCCACTACTGCCTTGCAGCCCTAGCATTTCCCTACTCTTGGGCATATTGCCTCCACAAGACTAAGGACTGCTCCACCCGTTGATGTCCAACAAGGCTATCCTCTGCTACATACACCTCTGGAGCCATGGTTCCCTTCCTGTGGGGATGCAGATCCCTTTAGCTGCTTCTCCTAACTCCTCAATTGGAATCCCCTTGCTTAGTCTGATGGTTGGCTGCAAGCATCCACATTGTATTGACTTATTAACTTACAGCGCTTGGTTTCAACTGAATTGTGAGGTTATCCATCATAATTTTTAGCAAAAAAAAATGCAGCATATAGTGATATGAAAACCAATTTTCTTTTACTAAAACATATAGTTGACAAAATTGTCATTCAATGGACTAGAGTCTGTACCATTACTGGCCAAATAAGTTATCTAGTTAAAATGAAATATTGTCAGGTTCCCAACTTGTATTAGCCTTTGTGAATGTGACTATGAATGTGTGTGTTTCTTTTATTTGTCACTTCAACTATGTATACATGTACATTTCTGTCAATTTACATGATTTCATGCATCATCTCGAGAGAATTTGTTGCTCATCTTACAAACATATGAAATATCACATCCACCTCTCTTCATGCCCCTTATCTTTGTAGCTTAATTTCTTAAAACCCATGAAAAGTAGATAAAAATAAATAATATTTTTCCACGTTGTAAAGGAACACATAAAATGGCGAGAAGATAAAATCTAATGAGCATGTAATCAAGAAATAAGTTTAGCTACATAAAAAAATCTAAGAAGTACACACACACACAGATATATATATATATATATATATATATATATATATATATATATATATATATATAGAGAGAGAGAGAGAGAGAGAGAGA
>NW_021604567.1:13427422-13443041 GCF_004785775.1 Grammomys surdaster | reverse complement strand
ATATATATATATATATATAGAGAGAGAGAGAGAGAGAGAGGAGAGAGAGAGTCAGAGAGAGTCAAAGAGAGAGAATCAGAAAGAGAGAGGGAGAGAGAGAGAGAGAGAGACAGAGAGAGTCAAAGAGAGAGAATCAGAAAGAGGGAGAGAGAGAGAGAGAGAGAGAGAGAGAGAGAGAGAGAGAGAGAGAGACAAACAAGCAAACACACAGACACACAGATAAATGAAGACAAACACAAAGATAGAGACAGAAGCTGAATTAGAGAAACAAAAAACTAGTGAATACATTAGTCAAGGTTAAGAATAAATAGCGAATACTACTTTGACCTAGCAAAGACTTGATGTAAAACCATAACCACAATGACATCATCTAAAGTAACAGCGAAAGAAAAAACAGTAAAAATTAATAATAGAACTGATGCTGAGCAATGAAGTTGGATTTTGACCAACAAACCCAAAATTAAACAAAATGAGGGGGCACAATTTTAAAATATGGAAGTGCAAACCCTATAGAAGAAAACAAATAAAGGCTTAATAGCTTAGTCTTGATTTAGACAATGGCTTTTTTTTTTGAGTAAGAAGTCATCTCAAGTGTCATGCCCAATACCATTGGATTTGTGTTACTTCTAAAATTTTCAATGATAGTCATTATAATTAGGTAAGAATTTAACGACACTTGCAATGTATTTGGCATACTTCTAACACCTCTCTGGATGTTATAACTTTGCATAGTGAGCCTATGAATTTAAATACAATGGCTCTTTAGAAATTATATCTAATTACAAGGGACAGGAAGAAAGAGATAAATTGTGATTAAATTTCACATGCGTCTGAAGACATCATCGGAACAGTGAAAAGAAAATGTAGAATATGAAGAGTTTTGGAGATTATTCATCTTGTATGGGACTTGTACTCAGATATAATTAGCTCACCCTGCTTAAGTATATTAAAAAGAGCTAGCTCAAATTTAGAGGAGAGAAAGTGATATAAACAGACCAGAAAACAATGCAAGAAGAGAAGTTGTTCAAATATATTAGTAATTAACAAAATGTAGACCAAGACCACAAAGAAATATTACCATATAGTCACTAGGAGAGCTACTGTCAAAAAGACAAAAACCAGCATTAAATGACAGCATGCAAACAAGATCATTTATATTGTATAAAATGATACAGCCAAATTAAAAATCAGTATATACTTCGTTTACCAGTCAACCAAACAATTGCATTTCTATGCCATAGCCAATAAAATTAAAAGTAAAGAATTGCAAAGCACTGTAGACAAGTGTTTATAGAGATACTTAAAAGAAGATAAAAGTCACAAAGCAAAACTAAGCTTTTAAGCAATATGTAAATAAACAATATAATATGTTCAAGAAAAGGAATATTATTCACTCATAAAAAGCGACAAACATCTAATATGTGTCACATGTGTCTATTATGAAAGCATTATCTTAATTAAAGATGGCTAGGCAAACAAATGTAATGTGTTATATAATTCTATGAAATGACAGGTCGACACAAGCAGAAACTAAATGAGTCATTGCCACAGGCTCAAGGTGCTATGAATCAGACATGAGCTGGATAATCAAAAATACATTAGTTTTGTTTGTTTTGTTTCTCTGTTTTCAAACTGACAGAACTTTGGGGAATTTCTGTTGTCAGCATATGTTTGTGCATGTATATGTCACTGGATTGCATATTTTTAGAGGACTGAGTTCATGAGCCCTTAAATTACATCTCAATAAAGAAGAAAAAATAAGAGAGAGCTTTTTTTCTGTATTCCAAGAATGTTAATATAATAAGATCTATCCTTGGATTTAGCACAGTACCAACATAAATGAGAGACAATATCTTGTAACAATTAATGAAGAAAAATGTATTTTGAATACATACAAGATAAAAATAGAATGGAGTCCCAAAGGTCTTTGAAAAAGTTATCAAAAACCTTACATAACTGTTAGGAATAAGGCGAAAACATTACATTAATGTACACATTGAAATCTAAAAATTGAAAATATTGAAAGTAACAAATCTAGTTAGAGAAATCACTGATATAACATATAATGTCTACTTTATTGTCATACATAACTAAATATCAAATAATTTACTTTATCATGCTAAAGTCCTGTATGTTGTTAACTTTAGAGTAAATTTTGAATTTTTCCTAGGCAAACATTTTCTGGAAACTAGAGAGATATTGTAGTGAGAATTTTGGTTTCTTTAGAAAACACAGAGCTATTATGGGGCTGTGTTTCTGTTTTAATCCCAGGTGTGAGATAATTTCTTCACATTATGATCACATTATGAATGAATTGCCTTGTCCTCTAAAAGGGACATGGTTTTGTCAGCTGGAGATAGTTTCTGCATGTGCCACATTTGCAATTCTGGGGACTTTCAGAGGGTATCTAGATGCTAGAGCCCTGATAGACAGGTCTAGAGTCACCTGGGTGCCTTGGTGGATGCTGTTGGTTACTGTTGGTTGTAGTTTGTCAAGTAGTTGTTTGTGAAGACACAAAAAGAAGAAATTAGATATTCTGATGGTGAAGTTAAAACTTGCCCCCAGGAAACTGATTCCCTAATCAGCAGGAAGTTGTCTAAGGATATTTTTGACCCCACCCACCCCTATCCCTTCTATGCTTGTCTTTCTCCTACATAGTGTTAGGGTGCTGAGAGGCAAGAGGTAAAGGGGTGGAATAAGGGGGAAAAACCCACAAAGGAGCCCAAATACAAGCTACAAGATATTTTGAAGTAAGTTGAGTCATGATAAATACTTCTAGCCATGAGAAACAATAAAACAAACTATGAATATCTAGCATGCATGTAACTATGGGCATCTAACGTGTATCAAGACTATCACATAATTGATTGTCCATTTTACATAGAACTCATTAGCTCCTTGGTAGAGTTTGTTTTCCTAAGAATTAAATTTTAAATTTTGAAAATTATGCTGCTAATATTTTGTTGTAAGGGCCAGGGTTCTTACTAATCCCGTTTACATTATGTGTATAAGTGTTTATAATTATATATAAACATATGCACAATTATAAATGAAAGACTATATACAGGAGACAATGAAAGAGAGAGGGGATGAGAGGGAGAGGGAAGAGAATGAGCTTATGGTTAGAGCTTCAAAAGGCTACATATTAAATTATCACCAACCTAACAATGGGAGCTGAACAAAGCTGACACCGATGGACACACTAAGGTGGCTAAGAAAAAAACCGAAGAGACTTCAACCCTACACAAAGAACCAGAGTGAACTAAGAAAGTCTGGGACTAGGAGAAGCAATCTTCCCCAGAGAAGAGAATACCAACTGTCTGTTCAGTGCCAAATTGTCAGTCCTGCAAATACACATACAAAGAAGATGATATGGACTGATCAGTTACGTTTAAGAATATATGTGTGTGTGTGTGGTGAAAATTTTAGAGCCCGCCACAGTGGTGGGGCCCCGGAGGGGCTTCCACCACTGTGGCGGGTCCCACATTCGAGGTGGGGGGGAACTCTATGGTTCCAGAGGCCTGGAGGCCTTGGCAGCAGCAGGCCCCAATAACACGAGGAAGTCCTTGGTTCCAAAAAGGTTTATTGTCATGGCGGATGATAGATGGATCTAGGTGTACCCCCCAAAAACTCAGGGCAGTCCTGAGCTATATAGGGAGGGAGAAAGGGGGAGGATTGCGGGAGGATCTGGGTGAGGTCTGTTTAATTTTCTCTGCCCTCTGGCCTTCATTAGTATGCAAATCCCTAGGGCCTGAGGCCTATAGCCTGGCCTATGTAATTCTATGGAGACCTTGATTTCTTTTCAGGATCCTGGGTTCTGGGGAGCGCCAAACTCCTGCGGGTTCTCACAGCAGAATCCCACCCAGAGTCTGCAGAGTCTCGAGGTTCTAGGCACCTGCTCCACCATGACCCAGGATACCCTTACGCAGTCCCACATGTGTGTACACATGAATGTGTGCAATAACAATTACTTGACAAATAAAAGCCATAAATTTGAAGTAGAGTAAGGACGTGCGATGAGAAGGTTGCAAGAAGGAAAAGTAAGGAAGAAAGTTTGGAATTACAAGACAATCTCAGAAATTAAAAAAAAAAAAAAAAAGCACACAGCAGAGAAATGCGTAAGTAGTGAAGGTAAGAAAGTTTCATTTAATGGAATAGTTATAATACGTTTACAGCATTAAATTGCTTCTGAATGTTTAGAGTCTTCAAGAGTTAATAGATAAAATTATTAAATTGGGAGTATGGTTGACAGACTCTGCTTAGGAAACTGAAAAGGATGTTTTTAATTCATGTGGTTTTGATTTTGAAATAGGAAAAGTATTGTGGAGAGAGACGATTTGAATAAGAAAGTGATGGATTTAACACCGAACTGTACAGTTAAGAAGGATTAAGAAAGTAACATTACCTGATCTATATTTTTACTACAATACAAATTTGAAAATAAAAAATCTAAATCTTGAAAAAAAAAAACCCAGAATTATTCCCATATACCTGAAATAACATTTTCCTGTACACAGAGAGCATTGACTATTGTCGTACTGTCGTACTAATCATACTGCTTGGATTTCCTTCCTCCAGCTGCTGGGCAAAGAATGAAATGATTGACAATTGTTTGGAGACAATTTGGAGATTAATTATTTTCTCTTTTTAAAATTATCCTATTTCTAAACACTCACAGTCTGCACATACACACCATGTGTTTATTTCAATTGGAGGATACACACCCCCCCACACACACACACATACACACATACACAGCTGACTCCATCTTACATATTTAAGGAATCCTTGTTAAAACTTCTTTCAACAGTGCCTACTGTTTTCATAAGCTTCAGGATATGCTCAAATGCAAACAGTGTTCTTTCACTGAAGGAGGTAATTTGCTACTCAAAAAAAAAAATTGCACCTTAATGTAGGGAGGTGAAAAGCAGGTAACACTTCCAAAATTATAGACAACAGACAACCTGATTATACTATGTAATGTTTTAATAGGATGTTTCATAAAACAGAAAATGCAGTCCCATGATCTCTACCCACTGTGGCTACAGTCTTGTCTTGTCTACAGTATTCTCGAATGGTGTATTTCATTTCACATCTCCTGTATACAAGCTAAACCCTTAATACTGCTAAGGGAGAAAGCTTAGCCAGCTCAGTATTTGTAAATGTCAACTAGCCAAAAGATATTAGGAAGTCTGCGAGAGGTCACCTTTCTAATATTTGCTTAAAGCCATCTGGAATTAATGTTCTCTTCCTTCTTCTCTCACCTCAAAATAAATCCGTACACAGAAGTTGACACAAAATACATTTAAGAAGGCTGACATTCAATTCTCTTATGTTCAGGTAGGAATTATGCATGCAAGTAGGGAAGATAAGCACAATCTACACTGCACTCTGCATTGTAGCTGCCAGGTTCCCCTTCGATAAACAGATTTTTCCTTACTGGAAACACCTCTTGCTTGTTTTGTGTTGGACGAAGCCCAAGCCTGTCCACTAGAGTCCTCACACCAGCTGAAAGATTGTACACAGTGTGCTTTGCAAATGGATCAATCCTTTTCTCCTTTACCTCTTCAATTTGATCAAAGAGTCAGCACTTGTGCAAACGTGTAATTAAAACCTATTTTTATGAGACAAACTCAGTCTTGTTTATGAAATAAAAAAGAGGAGAGCTTTTGGAGCTGTTTGGCAAGAATCTGACATGGGCCAAGGACAAGGAAATGGGCTTCAGGCAGGAATCTGACATTAGGCTAGAACGAAGAAGTTATTTCAGACAAGAATCTAAATCTTAGACTAGAACAAGGAAGTAGGCTTCCGGCATGAAAATGACTTTGTGTAGGACAGGGAAGTAGGCATATATTTTGGTCCTCCTGATAAGCCCTTAGAAACAGTGATCAAGGGAGTGATCACTTTTGTTTATTGCCTTGCTTTTCCTTTGACTATTTGTGTTTATTGTCTTGCTTGTTCCTTGACTATTTGTATCTATTGTATTGCTAGACCCTCAACCTAGAACTGACCTGAATACTTGCTTGTAATTAAAATGGTGTAAAAGCAAAAAGAAGGAGGGGGGATGTGATAGGGGTTTTCTAGGGAGGGAAAATGGGGAAAAGGGATTACATCTGATATGTAAATAAATAAAATATCCAACAAAAAAATGAAAACAATATATAAACATATATAATTTGGGAAAATTACTTAAACACATGGCCTTGTGTGGTCATCAGTTTAATCTAGGGAAGATAATGTTATAAACCTGTGATTCATAAGAACAAACAAACAAACAAACACCCACTGTTTTTAAAAATAAGACTATTGTTTACAGAGTTAGCCTGCCCTTTCCTTTGGTCAGTGAGGTCTTCCCTCTGGCCTGTCTAGACTATGGGTTAATGAAATGGAGAAGACAGCATGGAGCCTCTCACCTGAGCCATTGATCCTCTAGGAGCAAGCTGTCCACATATGGTATTAAGGGCCTCTGAGAGACAAGGGCTGGAAGATGTGCTGAGAGCCTTTGCCACCGTTCCTTTAATCTTTTCCCTTTTCCCTGTCTTTTCAGATTCGACCTATTAAAACTGAGAGTGTGGAGATCTGATTTCAATGCTCAACTTCCTTCCTGAAATTCCTCATTGTGCCTTCTCTCCCACCATAATGCCTCACTCAACCTCTTGGCCTTGATTTTAAGGTATTTCATGAAACCATTCTCTGCCTGAATCATAAGATTGATGAGATTATTCCATAAAATCTGATCAGCCACAGAAATTCACACAGGAAGCCACTGACCCTTCAAAGTTACAGGCCAATTTTCAATCAAGGACTTGAGTACTGTCACTACAGAGCTAGAACTATCAAAGTTAATCTAATGGTTTCACATAAGCATCTCTGCTTCTTAAGAATTCTACAGAAATTCTGAGAAAAAGAAAAAATATATATATTTTTTTACTTTGTACCCTGGTAACTTCAATTTCCAGACCCTTGGCTCATAAGACAATCTTTTTCTTCTTATTACCTGTATGTTAACTTACTTCCTACGAAGTTATCATAGAGTTAAATACTTCATATTATTTACATTGCAATGATGAATTAAATATCCAAGATATCAAAGAATGTAATATTTATTTAAGATATCTCACTGCCTCAAAAACAATTGATGAAAATTGTGGTGTTAACCCATATTTTTGATTATCTAGATAACACTGAGTCATAATACTCAAATAGAGAACATACAAGATAAAGTCAGTTGATTCAAAATAATATTGAAAATGTACATTTTTTTCTAATAATGATCTCTGAAAAGTGTCAACTAGAAATAAAGCAAAATTTGTTTTGAGTCTTTTAGGGGCAAATCCATCTGTCTGAAGTAACTGGGGAATACAGACTGATCCAGGAGATAGATGACATTTTTATCTAAGATTCTTGAATATTCAGATTAGTCTCTGTTGGTTTGGAGTTCTCATTTACACACTGATATTAAGTTTGAGGACCTTAAGGACTCTCATTAACTTTGCTAAATATGGAGTTTAGTTCTTTTTTAAAAAACTAATTATATCTTTACTATTTTTATATCCACATCCAGTCTTTTCATAACTCACAAAAGACAAATCTCCAATCCCCATCCCTGGAGTTAAGGAAACATTACCATTTAACTAGCCCATAAATACAAACTGATCTCCATAAAATCTTGGGTGGTATATTTGTCCTACCATCTATAGTTGTGAAGATGAAATATTATATGTAAAATAATGTGGACACTTGATTGGTTGACATAATTATTGGGGTAATTTATTGTGCAAAATAATATAGCAAACCTAAAATAATGTACCAAGTACATATCAAAAATAATTTGGTCTAATTTAATTGATCATCTGGGCCCCTCCTAATGTTATTTTGTGTCTGTGAAACACTAATTTGAAGAACTTCTTGTATTATCTTGTATTATTAGTCTCATAAACAAATTCATCATTGACACAATCAATTTTGTTGAGGACTATTCTTATTAAATGTATTATTTTCATTTAAATTAATTAGACTGTTGTTCTCATGTTCTTTCAATTTAAAATAATTGTCTTTAGTCCATTGCATATATTTTCTTATGTTTAGAGAAATGAAACCCTAGTTGTCTTTTGTGTCTGTTGTGTTATATCTAAACTAACATTCACTACTGACTTTATCATATCTGAAATTCATTTGTTTCTGAAGACTCTTTTAAAATTTGTATCTCAAGTTTCTCTGGGGCAATGATTCTCAACCTAGCTACAGTGTCCTAATGTCCAGCCTGGACCTCAGATCAATTACAGCAACACTCTGGGAGTGGAAGCCAGATACCAATAATTTTTAAAACTTCTAGGCAGTTCCAAGGTTCATTTATGGTTGAAAAATATTATTCAGAGTGAGAAATGACCTCACACTTTTATACAACTTCCTATTAATAGCCTAACATATGACAAATGGGAAAATGACATATCTGAAGACTATGTAGGTGTTAAATAAAGATATTGTTCCAATATTATTTGTAAAACCTCTATATCTCTTTCCTGGTAACTTGAAATTTGAACCATCAACCTTTGATAAAGGATTTTTAATATACTCATTTCAATGCTAGTACATGCTTTTCAGTGATTTAAACATGGCAGTTCTCAGTCAAATTCACAGCTAAACATGAAACACTGAACAAAGCATGTTAAAAAAGAAAAAATAGTAACCTTTTGGTAAACGGTAATGTCATTTATTCAGATCAACTTGTTAACAGAATCTCATTTCACTGAGAATTTACTTTCATAAATTGGAGTATTACACTTTGCTTTTACTCCCTCTATGTTACCTGAAAGTTCTTCATACCGTATCGTTAAGCAATTGGATTATTAGATAAGGGGAAATTCTTGTGACAGCCATTATTTATCTCATAGAGAATCATTAGTTTGCTTTTGATTTTCTCTTTAAATCTACCTCCACTTTATTTGAATTAACTTGCAAAAGTCCCTAAGATAATTTTCTAATAATTTTTTTCTTTCTTTTTCTCTTTCCTTTTTAATTATTGTTTTTTCATACAACACATCCCTATGCAGCCTCTCGATCTTCCTCCCTCCACTCCCTACCTCCCCCCACCTCCCGTCTCCCCCAGATCCATTCATCTGTTTTCCTTCAGAAAAGAGCAAGACTCTTAGTGATAGAAATCAATCACGGCATAACAAGCTGCAGTAAGACTAGGAACACTCAGATCAAAGCTGGGCAAGGCCCAAAGCAGAAGCAAAGAAAATGTATTTCTTTTATAAAAACTGTACACAAAATGCTCAAAATGAAACTATTTTTTTTTTACCTAGTCTTTCTAGACTCTTTTAACGACACAGTCCCATAAAGGTGTGATGATTAACATTCAAGCCTTAATTTCATGAATTGATTCAATTCCTATAAAGTAGGAATAAGATTACATTATACTTTGAATTACTTTCCTATCATTGCATGGGATGGTTGTATATGTAAATGGGACTTATACCTTCCTTATGTGTTCTACAAATGAAGGCGTCTGAAATAAATTCTATAACTCAATTTCTGCTTTTGTTGTAAACCACATACTAGCTAATAGCTTAGCACACCTGATTTGACTTGACATTTTCAAAATTGATTTATTGCACTCCCTGAAAAAGAAAAAAAAAAACGATTAGCTCTAATCTTGCAAATGCAAGGGACTCCTCTTGCCCTGATCATTATTGCAAAGCCTATAGGTATGTTATGTCTTCTCTAAGTTTATATAATTGTGATTTATCATCTCCTTTCTGGAGAAGTCATATTACCAAAGTAAAAACGGTTCTGTCATTTTCTATTGACTATACTTCTGCACATTACCTGAATAGAAACCCTATTACAAGGATAGACGTAGTCAAGTATTCTAAATCAGGATACTGAGTAGAAATAAATCCATCCATTATGATTTATAGATAGTATGGCCACTGCCTTAGAATTTTAAACATAATGAATCCAGACTTTGTGGTAGGCCTCCAGTGACTATGAATATCTGGAACGAATCATTGGACATGATGGACATCCTGAAGGTCTTCAGAACACGATGAACGATTAAGAAGAATTAGTTATGATATTCAATGTTTTAAGAGAATAGGAATATTAAAGGGTGCCTTTAATAATGTCCATTCATAAAATGCAATCTATCTTTGAATGCAGAGCTGGGCAGTTTAGCCAGCACTGCATGCGTTTGTACTTCACATCTGAAGTCAACATGCAATGGCTACCGAGTGACAGTGAAACTGCTAAGCCCTCTAGCCGTATCGCATTGTGCTACCCATAGGAGAATTGTGTATTGCTCCATCTGTGTTCTATTCATTGCTATGGCCAGTGAAAGAGAAGTCTGATCATTATTTGTTGTTCTACAACTCGAGATCATTTGAATTGTGTTAATTAAGGAACTTTTAAAAGATCACTGAAATGGTATATTCCTTAATATTAGAAAAACCACAAAAATAAAGTAATTAGTAGTTGCATTAAAAATCATTTTTAGATTGTCTATCAAGACAGAGAAAGGAAATAAATTCAGACAAATGAAATCTGTGGATTTATTTCAAATTTTACAAGGCATCTAATTTAACTAGACTAGTTATGCTTCAAATATTATTTTGTACACTTTTTGGTAATATTGATGACAAGAATCAATACATATTAAGAAAGCTGGTGAATAATGAGGTATAGATCAGCCTCAACACGCACTAAAATTTACATAAATTATACCAGATAACATATATTATTACAAATGTCTTTGTATAGAACTTTGCTCTCTAAAAAACAATAAACAACTAAATTACGAAATCTAGATTTATGTGGCAAAAAGCCATAGGATATTTTTACTTATACTAAAAGCATTTATAATATTAGTAAATAGATAGACTGTTATATAAATAGGAAAGCCCATTTGTGTGAAATGAGCCATTTATATGAACTTTAAAGTCTCTGTGGCTGTATGCATAACATTCTCGTGGTTAAAGATCCATATCTTATACGTATCTATGGCAGTAGTAGAGAAAGTCACATCTAGAAGAAAATCTTCTAAATATTAGTTACAATAATAAAAGATAGAAATATTTTAACAGCCAAACCTTTGCCAACAGTGGAAATATCTTTATTGCAATGAAAATCAAATTTTATTAGAAACTTGATTTTAATGTGCAAATCTATGTAATATAAACGGAAAAGTTTACATTACATAAATTACATATTTTTAATTGGAGATTTTATTTATTTACATTTTAGATGTTATTCCCTTTTTGCATTTCTCCCCCGAAACCCCCTATCCCATCACCCCCTACTCCTGCTTCTATAAAGATGTGCCCCACCCACTCACCCATCCACACATACACAACTACCTGCCCTTGAATTCCTCCACACTGGGGCATCCAGCCTTCACGGGACCAAGGAGCTCCTTTCCCACTGATGCCCAACAAGGCCATCATCTACTACATATACAGCTGAAGCCATGGGGCTGGTCCCCCCATGTGTGTTCCCAGGCTGGCAGTTTAGTCCTTGGGAGCCCTGGTTGGTTGGTATTGTCACTCTCCCCATGGAGCTGCAAAGCCTTTCAGCTCCTTCAGTCTTTTCTCTAACTCCTCCATTGGGGACCCTGTGAGCAGTTCAATGGTTAGCTGTAAGCATCTGCCTATGTATGTCAGGCTCTGACAGAGCCTCTCAGGAGACAGCTATATTAGGCTCCTCTCAGCTCCTGTCAGGACGAACTTCCTGGCATCCACAACAGCATCTGCCTTTGGTGACTGCACATGGGATGGATATCCAGGTGGGGCAGTCTCTGGACAGTCTCTCCTTTAGTCTCTGCTCCACACTTTGTCTTCGTATTTCCTCCCTTGAGTATTTTGTTTCCCCTTCTAAGAAAGACTGAAGTATCCGCACTTTGGTTTTCCCTCTTGAGCTTCATGTGGTCTGTGAATTGAATGTTGGGTATTGCGAGCTTTTTGGCTAATATCCAATTATCAGTGAGTGCATACCATGTATGTTCTTTTATGATTGGGTTACCTCACTCAGGATATTTTCTAGTTCCATCCATTTGCCTAAGAATTTCATAAATCCATTGTTTTTAATAGCTGAGTAATACTCCATTGTGTAAATGTACCACATTTTCTGTATCCATTCCTCTGTTGAAGGACATCTGGGTTCTTTCCAGCTTCTGGCTATTATAAATAATGCTGCTGCGAACATAGTGGAACATATTTCCTTGTTATACATTGGGGCATCTTTTGCGTATATGCTCAGGAGTGGTATAGCTGGGTCCTCAGGAGGCACTATGTCCAACGTGATTTTCACATTAGTTGTACCAGCTTGCAGTCCCACCAACAATGAAAGAGTGTTCCTCTTTCTCCACATCCTCGCCAGCATCTTCTGTCACCTGAGTTTTTGATCTTAGCCATTCTGATTGGTGTGAGAAGGAATCTCAGGGTTGTTTTGATTGGCATTTCACTAATAACTAAGGATGCTGAACATTTCTTTAGGTTCTTCTCTTCCTCTTCTAAGAAACTCTTCAGTGCCCAGTAACACATCACAGAGGTCTCCAGAATCACCTACTCTATCCAAACCAAGTAATAGAGTCATTCCTGTGGATTTTTCCTAGAACAATGCCCTGTCTGCGATGGCTGATTGATGATTAAAACTTCAGAATGTGGAGTGATTGCAATGTTGCAGTTCCCGAGCCTACTTACAGCTTCTGCTGGGTAATCTTTCCCCTGCTACATAGCCATTCCTTACCTAGCTGTACATCAGAACTAACTAACACCCTGCCTCCAGTCAGATCTAAGACCCTGACAGACTGGTACAACCCTTTTGGGATGTATTTACTAAGTGAACAGAAGCCTAATTTCCTACCAGTCAAAGGACTAAGAATGTCAGATAGCATCCAAGGACTACAGCAGAGTTCTCCCCATCTTCTTGCTATAATTACAATCTATTTAAAAGGTATCTTGATTTATGGACCTTTGTTCAGTTACTATAAAAGCTTCAAGATTGATATATCATTGAAACATGATAGCTGAGCAGAATGTAACCTACGTTTCTGGGCTGCTGTGAATGATATTTTCCTCCAGAATAAACCATGTCTTTTATTTCTTTTTTGTAAGACTGGTTTGCTTCCTTGCCATCTACTATTCATCGAGACATCTTAGTAATAACTCAGGAACTAACATTTTGAGCAGATTTAGCTGAGACTTTACCAACAAGAGCCTTTGTGATTCATATTGCAAAGCTGACATTTGGCCTAGCAGTCATTTTGCTCTAGGTAGCTGGGGCAGCAACGGAGCTGAATGAAGGAGTTGGATTGTTCCTTCCACCAATTTGACTTATTTTCAGTAAGATGGATCTAAGAAAGAATGATTTTAATATCAACCTAGAGAACTTATTATTACTTTCAATTTATACAGATTTTAACAGTGATTGCCACCAGCTCAGTAGACAGTCAGAGGTAATCTACCTCAGAAAAAAGTCTCAGTATTCAATATAATCAATAAAGAAAATTGCATCCAGAAATCACATCATATAATCCTTTTATATATCATCTCATTGTAGCATATAGACAGAAATGTATGTGTGTGTGTGTGCATGCACACACACACATATGTGCACAGGTGTTACCTGTGATGTGTAGTTTTATATTAACTTGACACAAGCTAGGGTCATCTGGGAAGAAAGAATCTTAGCTGAATAAATTACTTCATGGGATTGACCTGTAGGCAAGTCCACAGGCTGTTTTCTTAATTGATGATTGATGTGGGAGCATCAATCTCACTGTGGACAGTGCCACTGCTGGGCTGGTGGCACTAGATGCCACAGGAAGGCAAGATGAGCAAGGCATGGAGAACACACTCCTGACCTCTGCATCAGCTCCTACTTCCAGGTTCTAGCCTTGAGTTTCTGCTCTGACTTCCCTTGAGGATGGACTAAAAGATTTAAGATAAAATAAACCCTTTCTTCCCCATGTTTCTTTTTATCTTAGCAATAGAAAGTTAACAAAGACGTTAACTAAATTATTAATAACATTAATGGTCTTTCTGCAATGAGCAGACTCAACCTTTGGGTATTCTTTGATTGTAGAATTCTCTTAGCCCACCCACATTGAATCATTTTAATAGAACAATAAAATCACAGCTAGCAAGTTATATCCATACAATAAGTGAAACTCTCATGAGTATTCCTTAAAGCTACATTAAGAAAGCAGAAGTATGCAATTTGATACTAAACATAGGTTAAACGCCAAGTGTTCTTCACAAGTCAGGTTGTCTTAGGAGAAAGAAAAAAGTCAAATTTTCTAAAGCAATGCAAAGAGAGCTGAAATAAGTTTGAAAAATACATGATAATATACAAAGCTATTACAAACTTCCAAAATCACTGAATATGTAATGTGCAAAAGCCTGGACGTTGGTCCCTATTGGGTGAAGATGATGTGCCAATATGTGTTCACCTATGGTTACAGATGCACCCCTCATGAATCGGGTGTATATAGAGGGGAAGTTGGAGTGTGTGGAGGAGGCATTCCCTGTTCCTGCGAATCAATTAATTTCTGAAAATAAAATTTCTTTAAACAATAAAGTTTATTAACTTAAAATAGGCAAATACCTCCTGGAAATTTGATAGAATCACAATAGTGTAAGTCTTTTGGACATCAGAAAAAAAGAAACTGGGAATGAGCTCTCCTTCATGAATGTTTACAAAAACGCCATGTGATTGAATTGCCATGTTTCTTATCTATAGAGCTATGGGTAGTGTTCATGTACCTGTGTGTTCATGACTAACTTGATGCTATAGAGGTAGAGAAAGGAATGACAAGACTATATTATTATCTTTAAAAAAAAACATTTGTTTAGCCCAATAAAATATATAATAGATACAAAGATATTGTTAAGTGGTATAAATTATCTCTATTCATTTCAAATATATTGTTGTCATTATTATATGAAGTAAAAGTAGAACTAGGCTATGAGAAATAAGTCAATTATTATGATCAATAGTCAGTACAAGGTGTGCTAGGAGGTCACCAAGGCAGCATGTATGGGTCTGTAATCAGAAAGGGGCAGAGTGAAGTCCCAGACCAGTCACTAGAGAAGGCTTGGTATCCTGAACCAATAGGATGTGGCTGTATGTACACTATACAGCAGGATGAGAACTATGCCAGAACATCACAATGGTTGTAACTTTGTAAAGTGCCATCCTGTGGGGAAAAGAGGATAAGATTTATTCGTTATTAAGAACCACTATTTTGGGCTAAAAGAGCACAGTAGTCATTTTTGCCTTTTGGCTATCCCGGTGTCCCTTTCTACAGAGTGGTATATTAAAATACTATTTTGCTTTCAGTAGTCTCTTGAATTCATTATTGAAGAGTGAGAATCTTGTTTCCTACAAAACTACTATACCAGAACCTTAAATTCTTATTAAACAAGCACACAGCCTTCAGCTGACCATGATATACATATATACATATACATATATATATATGTAATATATATATATATATATATATATATATATATTCAAAAAGAGCCTTTGTGTCCCTTGGAAATACTAATATGGACAATTAAAAACAGCCATAAACAGCTATAAAAAAACCTGCAATCTATTTCTTAATGAAGTAACA